>NC_036242.1:10488891-10502368 GCF_002742605.1 Olea europaea var. sylvestris | reverse complement strand
GCAAGGGTAGTCGCCCCTTGGTGGTTGCCACAAATTCCCGCATGTACTTCGACTAGCACCTCCTGTGCTTCTGTCGGTCGCAAACACTTCAAATATGGCATTGTGAAGCCTCGCTTGTAGAGTTGCCCATCGATGATGGCAAACGAGGCTGCCCGAACTTTTAGCCTTCTGGCTGTGAGAGCATCCTCCGGTAATTTATTCTTTGTGAGATACTCAAACAGTGGGTCTATCCAACTTTCCTCATTTTCTACATTCATAACATCGATTACATGTTGGATGCTAGGTTGTCGCAGAATTTGCACACTGGCTGTGCGAGGCAGTCGTCTGGGGTTGGCTGATGCGAGCTTAGCCAGCGCGTCCGCTCGCTCATTGTCCTTTCGAGGGACCTTAGTTATCTTAACCCCTTATGCAAGTTTTTGACCTCCATTAAATATGCAGCCATCTTTCCGTCCTTTGCTTCGAATTCCCCCGTCACTTGTCCGATTATCAACTGAGAGTCACTGCAAACTTCCACTGAAGTGACCCCGAGTCTGGCTGCCAATCCCAAACCCGTGATTACCGCTTCGTACTCGGCCTCGTTATTTGTTGCTGGGAATTCAAAGTGCAGTGAGTATTCCAACTCTTCTTCATTCGGACCTATCATTATGATCCCCGCCCTGGATCCTTCATCATTTGAAGATCAATCGACAAAAATTTTCCAATCTGCCTGCTCCCCTGGTGGGAGCTCGGGCGGGGTGGTGAGCTCAACGATGAAGTCTGCTAAAGCCTGTGCCTTAATAGCTGTCCTTGGCCTGAACTCGATATCAAACTCGCTTAACTCGATGGCCCATTTTAACAGCCTCCCAGAGGTCTCGGGCCGATGTAGAATCTGCTTGATAGGTTGGTCAGTCATTACTTGCACCGTGTGAGACTGAAAGTAAGGCCTCAATTTCCTAACTGCGACAATTAATGTAAACACCAGCTGTTCAATCAGGCTGTATCTTATTTCTGCACCCCTCAATACTTGGCTCACATAGTAGACTGGTTTCTGCGCCTTCGAGAACTCTTTCACCAGGACCGCGCTGACTGCCTTTGGTGATACTGCCAAGTAGAGACACAACACGTCCCCAGGAGATGGGCTGGTCAAGACCGGGGGCTCTTGTAATGACTGCTTCAAGTTCCTAAGAGACTCTTCGCATTCCTGGGTCCACTCAAAATTGGAGGAGCCCCCTATGGCTTTGAAGAAGTGGTAGCATTTGTCCGCCGCCCGGCTCATGAAATGATTTAAGGCCGCTACCCGCCCCGTCAGCCTCTGAACCTCCTTCCTGCTGGTAGGGCTTTTCATTTCTAGGATTGCCCGAATTTTGTCCGGGTTCACTTCGATGCCCCTTTGCGTGATCATGAAACCTAGAAATTTTCCACCTGTGGTACCAAAAACAAACTTCTTTAGATTGAACCTTAATCTGCTTTGTCGGGCAACGTCAAACACTTTTTGCAAACAGGCCACATGGTCATTGGCTCTGGCACTCTTGACCACCATATCGTCAACATAAACTTCTACGACATCCCCGATTAGCCCACGAAAGACTTTGTTCACCATCCTCTGATACGTCGCTCCTGCATTTTTCAAGCCAAATGGCATGGCTATGTAACAGTACGTGCCGAAGTCCGTGATAAATGACGTCTTCTCTTGATCGGCCTCGGCCATTGAAATTTGATGATACCCCGAAAACGCATCTAGAAAGCTGAGCCTTTCATAACCCGACGTTGCGCCCACCAGTTGATCTATTCTGGGAAGTGGGTATGAGTCTTTTGGGCATACCTTGTTCAACCCAGTATAGTCTACACACATGCGCCATTTTCCATTAGACTTCTTCACAAGTACAACATTTGCCAACCACTCGGGGTATTGCACCTCTCGGATGAAACCCGCCTGTAGCAATTTTTTCACCTCTGCTCTGGCCGCAGCCTGCCTCTCAGGGGCAAGGTTTCTCTTTTTCTGCTTCACTGGCTTAGCCCCTGGCTGGACACCGAGGCGGTGCTGCGCGATAGTTGAGCTAATCCCCGGGATATCATTTGGGTTCCAAGCGAAGACATCCAAATTTTCGGCTAGACACTTCGCCAATTTTTCCTTCTCTTCGGATCCCAAACCTGTTCCAACAAGAAACTCCTTTCCTTCGTCAATAAAGATTTTTTTCAATCATATCAAGCGGCTCGATCCGCTCCCTCGGGAGTTCTACATCCAGCATCATGACTGATGGTGGGCTTTTGGCTTGTATACTATCCACATATCACTTTCTTGATGCATGCTGGTCTCCTCGCACGCTCCCGATCCCCCTGCTGGTTGGGAACTTCATAATTTGATGGTATGTCGCTGGGACCGCGCCAGCTGCATTTAGCAATGGCCGGCCGTAGATAGCGTTGTAAGCCATGGGGGTCTTGACAACCAAGAAATTAGTCACGATCACCACTATCGCTGGGTATGTCCCAAGCGTGACTGAAAGCTCTACAGTCCCTTCCGGTATCACTGTTGCCCCTCCAAAGCCTTGTAGGGGGTAGTCACCACCTTCAACCTTTCTTGAGGGATTTTTAGACCCAAGAAGACATCCCAGGTGAGGACATTTGCCGCACTCCCTCCATCGACTAATACCCTCTTCACGTCAAAATCCGTAATATCGCCTACTATTACTAAGGCGTCATCATGGGGGTGGGTTACACCAATCAAGTCCTCTTCATCGAAAGTTATACTCTGGTTGAATCTTGCTTTTTTCTGTATAGAGCAGACCCTTAATGAGCGCGCATAACTCCTCCTAGCTGAATTTGAATCGCCGCCCAATGCTACTCCTCCGATGATCATGTTTATCACTCCTGCTCTTGGTGGGGGCATGCCTTCGACCCTTTGCCTGCTCTTATCGTTTTTCACATACTTTGCCAATAGCCCCCGTCTCAGCAGGCGCTCAATTTCTTCCTTTAATTGTAGGCATTCTTCGGTATCATGCCCGTGATCTCTATGAAAATGGCAGTATTTACTTTGATTTCTCTTGCCCAAAGGGGTTAGCATTGGTTTGGGCCATTCGAGCTCCTTCATGTGCTGTATCTCCATCAATAACTTTGTTCGTGGAATGTTCAAAGGGGTGGGTGTCTTGACCTCCTCTCGTTTTTGCCTGACTGACCGGTCTTGGACATAACCCTTGCTCGTGCGTTCACTCTTCTGCTTATTTCTATCATTGTGCTTTTGCTCGTCATATGTTTTTCGCTTTTTAGCTTCCGTCTCCCTTCCATCCCTGAGATTTTTAGTTACCTTCTCCGCTTCCTCCGCATCGACATACTTGTCTCCCTTCTTTAATAGGTCATGCATCGACTCCGGGAGGTTCTTGGACAGTGACATCTTAAAGGCCTGATTTCGCGTTCCATTCATCAAGGCTGTAACCACTGCGGACATTTTCAGGTCTCTAATGCCAAGAGTCGCCCGGCTGAACCTGGCTAAGTATTCCTGCAATGACTCGTCTTTGTCCTGTACGACCTGCATCAACCCAATGGCTGTCTTCCTCTTCCTCTTGCTGCTTAGGAAATAAGCCACAAAGCTCCTGGAGAGCTCATCAAATGACTTGATGGAGCGCGGGGCCAAGGTTGCTACCCAGTCCCTTGCCTCCCTCCTGAGCGTGGGGGGAAAGGATCGGCACATCACGGCGTCCGGGGCGGCATAAAGTCTCATCAGATCCACGAAATTTCGTAGATGGTCAAGCGGGTCCGTGACTCCATCATAGGCTTCAATCATGGGCTGTTTGAAGCCTTTAGGCAAAGGGATCGCCATGATTTCTGGGGCGAACGGGTCTTCCTCCAAAACTATCTGTCTTTGCCTATCCTTCCTTTTGGACAACGCATCGTCTATCTTCTGTGACATGATTTCTTCCATCTTTCGTTCCAGGTCTACCATAGTTTGCGGGGGCTGTTGAGCTCCGGTCATTGGGGCTCCTGCGTCTCCCGCTCCCCGCTGAGAGGTGGGTGAGACAACCGCGGGTGGCGCTTGAGGCGGTTGTTGATTCGTCACTTCCGTCGGGCTTAAATGAGGGATGGTGGTTCTCTGCGACTGGTCTTGTAAAAGCACCATCATTGCCGCCAATTGGTTTTCCAAAGCGCTGAATTGACTCTGCGTCACATACTGCGGGGGCGGTGGCGGTTCATGACCCCTTGCAACTGACTCCGACTCCGTCTCCACCGTATTCCCAACCAGGCGAGTATCACTTCTTGTTCGTCTTCTTGACATGACTTTTTAGTTCAAACGGATATTCCCACAGACGGCACCAATGAAAGACGGTGATTCAACACCCTTCTGTTTACCCGGTAATGTTTGGCATTTTCACCACTCCGTCAAGTATGCAAGACCTGAAAAATGAAAGCGGGGCTTTCTCCCCCGTTTTACCTCCGGCGTGAGAATTAGTTTTCAGACTTGGAAAGAATGTATTTGAAAATCAGATGGCTAAAAACGAGAATGGGAGCTCAAAAAAAAATCATCCCTTAACTGTGTCTCATCCGGGGGTATTTATAAATATTAGGCACTAGGTAACTGCTGGGCGGTTGTGGTGCCAAGTGTCCCACGATGATATTCCCACTACACCCACGTTCTGAGTGATGAGTCCTTAACTTCCCGTCTGAAGATTGTACCTGTATCAGCGGCCATATAACCTTGTCGATTCGTTGGAGGTTTTATGGCTAAGTGTTTGGACAAAGGATATCATTCCCGTTGAGGATTTCGCTTAGTGGTAGAATAATTTCTTGGGGTAGCGGTAGAGCGCCCTTTGGGGGTTGTGGTAGAGCGCTCCCTAGATGTAGTGGTAGAGCGCTCCCTGGGTGTAGTGGTAGAACGCCCTATGAGGGTCGATGACCTTGCATCGGTGTGCTGTGATCTGCCTTGCTCGTCCTTGGGGGTGTCTCCTTCTACCAACCTATATCACTTATCTTTTCTATGAAAGAATTATGATGTGAAAGAACTATGAAAACAAGGAAAAAAATTTGATAGTGCTAATAGGGATATCAATTGGGCTCATTGCGTTGGTCGCCCATGGCTCGGCCTGGAAAAAGTCCGAGTCGGCTCGGACCGAGCCCCATTTTGAGGTTCCAAGCCGAGCCCGAGCTGGCCAGCCCAAGAGGCTCGTCAGCTCGAGCTCGAGCCTTCATTAAAAAAAATATAGAAATAAGGCAGCTACTTTATTTTAAGACAGCAGCTTGCTCCCTTAATTAAGGCAGTCAGTCGAGTGCCATTAAAAAAAATAGAGAGAGAAAAAATCGAGTCGATCCGATTCGGGTCGAGTTTGAAAAAAGCCCGTTTGATTTTATTCGAGCCAAGACCGAGCCTTGAGTTTCGACTTGTGAGCTGCCTCGGCTCAACCCGTTAACATCCCTAAGTGCTTATAAGCAATACATAGACTTCTAAAATGTTAAAAAGTAGAAATGAATTTTTAGCTCTAATGCGAATTCATAGTCTTCGTGATGCAATGCAAAAACAAGAAATTTGTAATACCCAAAAAAATAAGTACAATATATTACGAGAAGTAAATATAAGTTTTGAGATTTTAGGGTAATCTAGCAACTTTAACATTTTTTAGGGAACTTATGTTAATAATAATAATTGGATATATGTGGGTTTTACAGAAAATTAAATTTTAATATTATTTTCAATATTCATTAAATTATTATTGAATTATCTGATATAAAAGTATTTTGATAAAACTTGAAATTTGCATATATCCATACTTAAATCTAGTTATAATTTTTTAAATTCGAATTTCATGATAAACTTGTTAGAAAAGGAAATAAAAGCCTTTCTAATGCATTCAAGATTCATTCGCAAGAATTTTTAGTTCTAAGTAGCTCAAGTACATAAGGAATTTAATGAATTAGGTATGGATTTCTTTGAATACCAAGTGATTTTGTGTTTTCATTTTTTATTGTTTTAAGTTAAATATTATATGTGCTATTATATGATCCAAATTAAAGAAGGATTTTGTGAGTAATACCATTGGGTATTATTATGTATATTTATACAGAAACCAGTCACGGGGATAAATGCCCTAAGTGGAAATTGAGAATGGGTATGACATATAAGTGAGAATGAGACAGTTACGTATCTATCCAACTAGAAAATTATTTTATGTGCGTACATTATTTGCGATAAGGCATGAAATGTTGTTTTCTCATCCATTAGTACTTGTACTTTTGTGATTAATTGATACCTATATGTTCTTAGTACCATTATATTTTGATTTATGTTGCAATTGGATGGAAATCGTGAAAGTTGGGAGAAATGGAAGCAAGTGAAAGTTTAGGGATCAAGTTGCAAATAATTCATAGATGAGACAAGTTATGGGATGCAGATTCAAGAGTGTTAAGGGTCAATCGAATGAGGAAAGAAGTCAAAGTGATAAAATATGGTCGAAGCGTTATCACATATCAACTTTTAGGCAAGAAAGTTACGCTCCAAATTTCAAGTTTCTGTTTGAGACCCATTTTTGGCATAAAAAATTTGCGAATTGGAAAAATTCTATCTCTAGGAAAATTGTAACCCTTTTCGTTAGCTTTTAAACACAATTTGAATCACCTCAATCGGATATCAGGAGAGAAAGTTATAATAAAAATACTGAAAGTTGTTCGGAGGAGAAAATGGTAATACCATGCGGTCACACACCTTGCTTCAGAGGACTTAAGGGCTGAAAATAGTTGTTCTATGAGACAGCAACCATTTAAACCAAGCGGTCGCATTTTTCATCTCCGAGGTGCAAATTCTGGTTTCCTAATTTAAGTCAAACACCTAGAAACAACTCGGGATACGTCTTTTAAACCCTAAAATCGTCAAAAAACAGAGAGAACGCCCCCGACCCACTTTTCTCTCTTTTTGTGCTCTAGATTTACGATGTGTAACTAAAGTCTTGTGCTTGTTCGAAAGAGACGGAAGCCTTCGAACAATTATAACTGCGAGATCCACCAAATTTTTATTGTTTAATTTATATGTTTAGTATTAAATATTCTTCTACATGTATTTTTATTTTTGATGTGTTTAATTGCTAGGATGCATAATAATTTATTATTCTCCACAATCTATAGCTAAGTTAAATATCAAATTCGTAGTTGTTTGATAAATTTAACTTGTGAAGCAACTACGATTAATGACTTTCCGCTTTGGAAATTATTAAATCATAGGAAAAATATTTATCTAGTTTAAATGCAACCGTGTGTGCTTATGTGATCTAGTTAATTGATTTCTCTAGTTCATAAAGCAATTATTGAATTAAATATTCGCATTTGCCTGGGATTGTTGGATAATTAGGATTAATTAAATCGCTTGTCTCAAATTAATTAAAACTAAGAAGAAATCAGAAATCGTTTTGAATGGAAATTTTTTTCCACAATAAATGCTAAAATTGTGAATTGATGATTATTTGTGGATCAATAACCTGTTATAAATTTTCAATGGTGGATGTTGACTTAGATCAATATTTGTTATATTGATTTCATTAATTCATTAATTTGCTTTGATATTAATTATTTTTCTTAATAATTGATTGTTTCAAAACCAAAACCCCCATCTTCATTAATTTAGCATAGAAAGTAGACTAAACACTCTTTGTGGAATCGACTCTTACTTCCACTACTGTATTAATTTTAAGAAGTACATGTTTTAATTTGGGGTGTCTATGACAACACACAACAATTTGCTTTTTATATTAAATTGTGAAAATATTGGCATGATATCTATACTAAGTATATTTATATATAGTTATTAAAATCTGGCTGCACCGGCCGACTCAGATCAGGAACCGTCGAACTAAACGGTGGTCCGGTCTGAGTTCATTAATTGGACAAGCAAGCAAATGAACTTGTCAAGAACCGAATGAACCTCTTAAGAACCGGTCGAGTTCAACCTGTTCGGACGGGCCAATTCAATTTGGTTAACAATTACAATGTAAAATTTTTCTCTCTAATTTGCATGGGAGTGTGATTCGAACCTTGGCATTCAAATAGGAGTTTTTGGTCCTCAACCATTTTGAAAACTAATGAGCCTTTACACAACCTTGTGAGTCAAATATATATATTTAGATTTAGAGATGATAACCAAATTACAATAGAAAATTTATATTCTATTTGCGATGGCAATGATTGAACATTGTCTTCCAAAGTTATATTTCACTTCCTTGACAATTTGGAAAACTTATAAACTTTGGTCATATATTGGGAGTCAAACATATATGTTTAAATTTAGCAAAATAGTTTTTTTAATTTAAAAATATATTTTAATTAAAATTACGATTTAACAATGATCCACCAGTTCAACCACCGAGTCATTGGTTGAACAACTGACCTAGCAATCCGATGATGTTTCTTGGTCGACTACATGGTCAGGTTTAACAAATATGTATTCATATGCTCACTCCATATTTTTAAATTATTTTTACAGATGCTTGATGGATCGGAGTTGGAGGTTAAGACCGTTGACAAAGTCTATGCCGTTGGATCAAGAATTTTATATTCTTTTAATGTTTAGTATTTAGTTGGAAAACATTTTTTCAAATTAGAAATTTTATGTTCAAAATAGATGTTGAATGTTTTAAAAAATAAGTGCAGAATTTATATTACATTAAAGTTAATTGACATTTTTATGAGATATTAAAAAATAGATTATTTTATTCTGCAAAGTTCTTCAAATTTTTTGTATTACCATATGAGTAAATTCACTTTTCTTATGAATAAAGAAATTAATTGAGCAACCTCCAGGACATAAGTTTTGGGACGTTTCAAAATTTAAGTAAATATTTTAAGAACGTAATTTTTGAAATCCACCAAATTAAGAAAAAATAAACTCATGAAATTCTATTAATGTAAGATACCAAAAAATGAGTAATTATAAGGGTTTACATGAAACATTGAAAAGAATTCGAAATAAACTAAACGATAAAAATAGCACTAAAATTTAAAAAGCAATTTTCGAGTTCTAAACGAACTCAGATGGCAAATCGAAGCTCAAATGACAAATCTACAGTTTTTACTATTCTTACTACTTTTTTCCTTTTTGGTCAAACTATTCCTCAATCCATTCAGTGTTCTGTTCAATATCACTTTAACTTAATACATGTTTGCTTGACATATTATTAAAGTTAAGCAACTTAGCCCTTTGTTTGGTGGCCATTATTTGATTAAAACAATGTTTTTAAAAGTGAATTTTTGGAGATTGTGTATTTTAAAAGTAGGAGAATGTTTTAGGTGTATAGTTGAATATTTTATTGTAAGAATTTATGGTTGAAAATAAGTATTTAGAAAAAAATAATTTTGAAATAATGATTGTCAAATATGGGCTTAATTTATGTAGGATTATAAAAAGAAAGTTTCATCATTCTTCTTAGAGCCTGTTTGACAACCATTATTGTAGGAAAAAGAATTTTGAATAGTGATTATTAGGATAATGTAATTAAAATGTTGGGAAAAAAAATTTTATATGCGCATAAAATATTTTAATATATGAATATATGGTTTAAAATAATCATATAACAAACTATAGAATAAATTAATTTGTTTTTAACAAACATTTAATTAGATGTCTTTGCCAAACAGGAATGCTAAGAAAGTCATCTTTCTAATTAGTAGTTATATAAAATATACTAAGAGTTACCCCTTTTTTTCTCAATCTAGTGTTATTTTTAATTACCTTTTTATGGTGGTCGGCAAAGGGCCAATTTTTTTATTAAAATTTTTTTGCCCCCAAATTATTATGTTTAATTTCAATAAAATAATAGAGTCTATGTCACATTGCACGTGTAATTATAGGGGTTTATGGTTTATGGATATACCCATCTTATAAGTTTTGGTCATAGAATTAATTATTTAATTGTGAGAAAGTTAATGTTGTATGTTGTTATTATTATTATTATTATTATTATTATTATTATTATTATTATTATTATTATTATTATTATTATTTAATTCTAAAATTATAATATGGATATATTTAAAGTGTGATAGATACATAAAAATGGAGTGGATGAATAGTGTTTAAATAAATGAAAATATTGAAATGTGACGTGGATGAAAATAGTATTTTAAAATTTTAACAACGATGAATATAAATAGCAGCTCCGAAAATGTATGCCTAGTTTGTCATCGATTAAAATCAGATTTTGTTAAATATTGATACAATGTGTGATTTAAAAGGTGTGAATCCCATAAAATGTATAATTTAAAATTAATTATTGAATTGAATTGAGATTTTTATAATTTTTTAAATTTATCTACATCGAAGATGGACTTTATTTTATAAACACGAGTGGAGCAAAGTGAAAATTTGGATGGTCAAAGAAAAACACCAGTTGTGATGATGTACAACAGGGTGTCGATAAATATCATTATTCTTAATTGATGCAAAGATGAAAATCTCAACAGTCGAAGGTAAACACTAATTATGATGACGTACAGACGATGAACATCATAATTTTTTATTGATCAATTTGGACAATCAAAGGTGACTCCACTGGTAAATTGAACAATTGAAGATGAATAATCCTATCATCATCTAGACTCGTGCTAAATAATAGTTATGAATATGATATGGAATTGAATTGGTCAAATCATTATGATTGTACAACGGCTTTATTTGAATTTTGTTGGCGTCCAAAATTACAAATTCCAATTGGTGGGTCCAAAGACCCCAAACCGTGTCTTTAACTCTGCTTAAAAATGTAAAATCAGCTGTACTTTGGCTCCCCTCCTAAATTAGCCTACATATTACCGTTATAAAACCCTTGTCCAAATGTCTCTTCTTCTTCGAATAACCGACCCCACTTACCCATGACCAATTCCCCCAAACCGTTTAAACCCCATTTTCCCTCCCATCCCCACCTCCATGAACCCAAATACTTCCAAGAAATCTTCACATAATCTTTTCTTTACTATCTTACATCAAAATTCTAGCATTGTTTGCCATGAATTCAAGAAAGCTTCTTGTAGTGTCCACTTTGTTGTTCCTCTTCAACTTCTGGCAACATCCCTTACTGGTGTCATCAGAGAATGTGAATCTTGATTTCCCAGTCTTCTCTTTTCGAAACTTCACTATTCTTGGAGATTCTTATCTCCGAAATGGGGTTTTTGGACTCACCAGGGAGCTTGAAGTCCCAACATCTAGCTCTGGTTGTGTAATCTACAACCACCCAATTGAATTCTTTGATCGAGAAACCAATATCACTGCTTCTTTCTCCACAAGATTTTCTTTCTCAATTGGGAATGTTAATCCGTCGTCGTTTGGAGATGGGTTGACCTTTTTCATATCTCCAAATAACCAGACCGTGGGAAATGCAGGAGGGTACTTGGGCCTTGTCAATTCATCGCAATTGACCAAGAACAGATTTACTGCGATTGAATTTGATACGAGGCAAGATTTGCACTTTAATGATCCTGATGACAACCATGTTGGGTTGGATATTAACAGCCTTATCTCCATCAAGACTGCCAATCCGACGCTGCAGAGTGTGAATTTGAAGAGTGGGAATTTGATTACTGCTTGGATTGATTACATGAATGAGAAGAAGAAGTTGGATGTTTTCTTGAGCTATTCAAGTTTCAAGCCTGAAAAGCCATTGTTGAACGTAAATGTTGATCTCTCTGGTTATCTAAACGAATTTATGTATGTGGGATTTTCAGCTTCTACAGAAGGCAGTACAGAGTTGCATTATATTGAGAATTGGAGTTTTCAAACAATGGGATTTCACCCTGTGAGACCAAGAATTCATCCTCACAATGTATCTGATAGCTCCGTGCCACATACACCACCAACTCCGGTTTCAGATTCGGGCAATAAACATCACAAGAGGATCAGATTAGGCCTCGGGATTGGCTTTCCAGCCTTTTTTTGCTCTGTTCTTGTGGTATTTGGTTGGATATCTTTCAAGAAATGGAGGGAAAGCAAAACAGAAAAATGCTTGAAAGCAGAACTTGTCACTGGGCCAAGGCAGTATAGTTACAAAGAGATAAAATCAGCCACAAGAGGGTTTCATTCAAGCAGGATTGTTGGGCATGGAGCCTTTGGCACTGTTTATAAGGCCTTTTTCACGGATTTGGGTACTATTTCTGCTGTCAAAAGATCCAAGCATGCCCACGAGGGTAAAACCGAATTCCTTGCTGAATTATCAATTATTGCTTGTTTGAGGCACAAAAATTTAGTTCCTCTCCAAGGTTGGTGTGTTGAAAAGGGTGAATTGCTGCTTGTCTATGAGTTTATGCCTCATGGGAGCCTTGATAGTCTGCTTTACTCAGACTCTGAACATGGGAATCCACTGCAATGGTCATATAGATATAATATTGCTGTTGGACTGGCCTCTGTTCTTACATATTTGCATCAAGAATGTGAACAGCAAGTGATTCATAGAGATGTCAAGACTAGTAATATAATGCTGGATGCAAATTACAATGCAAGGTTAGGGGATTTTGGATTAGCAAGGATAATGGATCATGGGAAAAGCCCGGTTTCAACTCTTACGGCAGGAACAATGGGATATCTTGCTCCAGAATACCTTCAATATGGGAAAGCAACTGAGAAAACCGATGTTTTTAGCTATGGCGTGGTTATTCTTGAACTAGCCAGCGGGAGAAGGCCGATTGAGAGGGAAACTGGAAGCCAGAAAATGGTGAATTTAGTGGATTGGGCATGGATGCTACATTCAGAAGGAAAGATAATTGAAGCAGCAGATAAAAACATGAATGGTGAATACGATGAAAAAGAGATGAAAAAGCTTCTGCTCATAGGCCTGAGCTGCGCCAATCCAGATAGCATGGAAAGGCCCTCAATGAGGGCAGTTCTTCAGATTCTCAACAATGAAGCGGAGCCTATGGTAGTACCAAAGGCGAAGCCGACTCTTACTTTCTCAAACAGTCTTCCTCTAAGTATTGATGACATTGTTTTAGATTGTGAAGACATTGTGATACCTGAATCTCAGTTTGAAATCAGACTTGAATGAAGTAAGATTTTGACATGCTGATTTAATATTCTTTTATTTTTTTATTTTTCGAAATAGGCAGGTTATAGCTGTTTGTTTTTATTACTATCAAATATAATGACTGTTACCTAGCTAGAGTTTAATGCCATTCCATTGAATTATATGGTCCTTGGCTCGATTTTTGAGCATTTCAAATACGCATAATAGCATTCCAATTGAATATCTTTCTTCTATTTACTTTGCATTTATTGGGCAAATTCCAAATCCAAGAATGAATCTTTATATAGATTGAATCCATTTTAAGAGCTACGTAGAATCACCAAACAATCATATGATAATAGTTAATATCGCATTCGAGCCTCAAATTTTTATCTGATGTAGGCTCCATGCCTTTTTGGCTGGTGAATTATTGTTTCTTCGATATGAAATAAAGAAACAAGTATATGCGTCTCGAGCCATTAAATTCAAGACATCTTGAATAAGAAGATAATGTTGAATATAATGAAATTGTCATATGTTCGGGG
>NC_036242.1:10481734-10488765 GCF_002742605.1 Olea europaea var. sylvestris | reverse complement strand
AGATTTTGGGTTCAAAAAATAAAAGATAAACAAGCTACGACATTGATGAGATGCATGAATTTTTAAAATGAGATATAATGAAAAAATGACAGGAATCATGCATATCATTATTTACTGAGTATTCAAACAATTAGTTTTGCATCTAGTAAAATAGTTACCTAGATAATTGTCAAGTTATTCGTGTTTGTAGAAAACAAAATTATGAATAAATCAAAGCCAATAATGATATCGATTTTAAAGTTTGAAAAGAAATATGATCCTTAGATTTGACTCATATTCTTCACACTTTAGTAAGGGACACTTGTACGATTCACTATCTTACATGAGAGTTTTTAATTTAGTAATGAAACAATATATGTATCACTAGTATGTCTTGCATGAGAGCTTTTTATTATCTAAAAGTAGAACTTGCATTCTTTATGCCTATCCATTATATGAGGAAAGATTAATCTCAACCTTTTGTTATGCAATCTTACATGCAATGAGTTAAAAATCAAATAAACTAATATCAGAAAAGTGGTGGAAAAATCAAGCATAGGAGTGTCGTCGTTTAGCTTATTAATGTTGTTTTACCAATATCGTTAGTCACATAAGCTATGTCATCGCAACTTCAACAAAATCGATAAATATGTTAACAAATACGTGAAAAGTGAATGAATTGAAACAACTTTATAAAGCAATCTAAATTTTTAAAAAAAGGTTGAACCCCAATTTTGAGGGCCCCTACCGTCCCGCCCCCGGAGCATTGTGAGGGAGATAAATCGTAGAATGTACCCCAACAGGTCAAGGAATAAGAGCTTGCATGTACACTGGTGCCCACAAAGAGTCTAATTTTATATCTCAAGAATTTAACCCTCACACTGCGACTGTCAACAAGGTTAAGATTACCTCATTATTATTCTTTGCACCACTGAGTTATGTCTCGGGAACAACAATCTAAATTTTTACTCTTATATTGTAAGGGGTACACATGTAACAAGATGGAGCCCACATTATTTAGCTGGGCTTTTGCTATCCAATTTCTTTACTAGACATTGGTGATGACAATTTAATTCGGCTGGACAAAATCATGACAACTAGGTCATAGGCAATCTTCTTATGGACTTGAGCCTAGTTTGGATTTTATAGTGTGCCGGGATGATATGATTAAAAGCCTATCTTGACTTACATATCTCATATTCCTGTGATTATATTCAAGTCAATTGAGTTAAGAATTCTAACCCTTAACCAAATTCTTTTTCACTCCTTCCCTGCAGTCGATCATTTTATATATTTATCATTCCTGCAAGAGACTTGAGTGTTGGAGTCCAAAACGATCGCCGGTCCTTTTTTATTTTATTTTATTTTTTTATTTTATTATTATTTTTTTTTGGGGTAACAACGGCCTTCAGCTATGTGGAGGCAATGTAAGATATTGACATCTTGATCTTATCAGATTCTGAGATCAAGTATAAAAAACTTAGCTCCTGTCTTGTTTCCATTATTGAATGCAAAAATGATTTTTTTGACCCCTTTTTTCTAGCAGATGCCAGATAGGTCCCATTGTGAGATAGAAAGTCCAAAAAAAAAAAAAAGGTAGGCTGCTACCTTTGCAAGAGTCCTAAAAGCCATTAAAATGAGGCAAAAAAATTGGAAATAAACAGTAACTAATGTAACACACTTATAAGACAATTTTCAACCATATTTCGTAGAGTAATCGAAGTATTTGTTTGTATGTACACGTTGTTTCATCCGAGAGAATGCATTTCAACAGCAAAACAAACGAACAAATCTGAGAAAAAACCAGAAGAGAACGCAGAGAGTGATCTGAATCTGTGGTTAATGCCGCCTGTAGCCATTAAAAGGGCAGCGTCGCTGACAGAAGAAGAAAGAGCACACTCCCACCAGAAACAAAGACCCTTTGCTGATGCCGGGTTGTGCTCTCTCTCTTCTGTCAACAAATTTCCCTATTTTACCAGCACTTAAAATTTTCTCCATAATTGCACCTGCAAAATAATTAAGAACAATATGAAGAAAAGAACTTGCCTTTGTAAATGTGTGCATGTGTATGGAAAAATGGTGTTGCAATGAAACAGTAGTGGAGTAGGAGACCCAATTTATGGAGACTGGCCATTATGGAGACTTTTTAACGCTTGGAAAAGCTACAAACTACAGACTGAATTACTGTAATCTATGAACAGTCAGTCAATTAAACTGATGTCAGAGTCTCATCAATGAAGAGGAAACAAAGACTTGAAACAAAAATAAAAAAGGGATTTTGAACTACAATGGTGTATCAAAATTAAGTCTGGTAATGAAATAGTTACTTAGATAATTATATGTATAGCATCACTTATTTTTGTTTGTTGAAAGCAAAATTATTAATAAACTAATGCTTTGTTTATGCATTTGTAAATGGAATTTCTTCTTAAAGGTAAGAAACCATGTAATTATAGTATGTTATCAACACAACTAATTTCAGCTACAAAAAGTAGAAAGTACATTAAATATCTTTCGCACAAGCTCACAAGTTTTGAGCACATCTAGATGATGAATGATGAAGTTTTACTTTGCCACCATCAAATATATTATATAAATTGTTTGTATCATGTTACAATTTTCGCGCTATACATGTCACAAGAAAGAAACAACAACGAAAATTTCAAGAAGTATATCGTGTGACATCGACTGCTTTAACTTAGTACTAAATTAATTTTAGAAATTCGTATATTTAAGGTTAAGTTTAATATCACTAACAATACAATATATTCTTTTTTTTATTAGGTTTATGTCTATGCCACCTATCACCAATATGTCTAATCTTAAAATAGTTAAGTTTCAGAGTGTTAGGATAAAATTATTTACAACTTTTTATGAAGAATGGTATTAGATCCCACGAAATACGTTATTAATAAATGAATAATTTACGTGTGGTTGGAATAAATGTTTGTCTTTAATTTAATAAGAGAAATAAAATTTTGAGTAACTTTTTATTATACTGAAAAGTTATTATTTTTATTCCGACATTTTCAATAGTAACATACTGAGCTTAAGAGTGTGATTATAATATAGTAAAAGTTGGAATCCTTAAGAGGGAATTTGCCCTTTAAACCCGAAGTCTGACTGTTTCTAACATTTGAAAAAGGAACAAAATCACGTAATGCTTAACTGATCCCACTTCCCACTCTTTCTCTCCATATACCTCAAAATTAACTGCCATGGCTTCCTTTTCCCTATAACTATAAGAACTCCCAACACCATCTTTTACTCACACTTCTGCTCAACACAGAAATCTTCATATTCCTTCTGTTAATGAAATCTCTAATGGCTTTTGCTGCAATCACCTTCAAAATGGTTTTTCTCTCAGCCCTTTTCGCTGCAGTCTTGGTGAATTCGTACCGGTTCGAAGTTCGTGATGAAAGAGGGTGGACTAAACCAACTGGAAAGGATCCTCAGACGTACAATCAATGGGCTGCTAAAAACAGATTCCGTATTGGAGATACAGTTTGTAAGTGCATTCTATGAATATGTACAACCAGTTTTTTTCTTTGCATTTTGGTTTGATGATATTCTTTTGCTTCAGATTTCAAGTACCAAAATGACTCGGTGCTGGAAGTGACCTCTGCTGATTACTTAAACTGCAACACATCAAACCCTATCTCCAAATTTGAAGATGGAGACACGGTTTTCCAATTTGATCGTTCAGGGTTCTTCTATTTCATCAGTGGGCAGCCTGACAACTGCAAAGCTGGCCAAAAGATTATTATTCGTGTGATGCATCCCTCTGAAGTGGAGTCACCTGGCCCAGGGCCATCCCCGGGAGGAGCTGGTGGTGGTTGGGATTCGGACAACTGGGAACCTCCACGGTTTAATGCTACGTCCAAGCTCTTTTCTGTCTCTTATTTCATGACTGTTGTAGTAGGCCTGTTTGTTGTCCTTTATATGTTCATGTAAAAGATATTGTCATTTAGGTTTCATTAGCTGGTAAATTTACTTTAGTTTCTTTAGTTTCATACTTTTCAGTAACATAATTGTTGATTATTGATTGCTGTGACATATTAAGCCCTTGTTTGATCCTCATTATTTGGAAAAAAATGAATTTTTCTACAGTATTTTAACATCATTTCAATCCCACATTTTTCAATAAAATAATATTACACGCAAATTAAAAATATTTCCTTATTTTTTAACCACACATTTTCCATCGATGCACTATTCAAAAATTCATTTTTCCTCTAAAAATGGGACTCAAACAAGGACTAAATCCAATGGAAAGCTGTATATATATATATATTTTTTTTTTATTATTATTATTATTTTTTTTTTTTTTTTATATGACCATGGGTGTCCATACCAACTTACGCGCACCTTCACTAATCCCACGGTGCTCTAAAATTTACAGTAGAGTATTCATCTCGATGGCCTTGAGGAACTCGAACTAATGACCATTGGGGGGCAAACTCAAGACCTGACCAACGTTTGAAATATGAATCTTAAGATCCTGTGTCATAAATGGCAAAATTTTCATTTTCCAATATTGAGAAACAAAAAGACATCTTTCTAGTTTCAGTTCATTTACAAGTCCCCGTTGATATAAAGAACAGATCCAGGATCCTTTATGCTAGCCAAACATAATTTCAACAAGGAATTAAATTACTGTATAAGTTTGAAACAAAAAATAAAAATCTACACTATTTGCTCAGCTGAGCTTGAACTGGATAAAAGGAATCTACGAGTTCTTCAGATGGAAAATGGCATCTTGATGGAGGACCCGTCGCATTATTTCTAGGGCATGTCTCTCTTCTGTCTTGAGAAAAACTAGAAATCTTGTCTCCCTGATTTGCAACTTCTACAATGGGTTCTAGCAGTCTGGTTCTCCATTCAATTCCCACCGCCTCAGCCTGATCAGAAAATAGAAACTCAGATATGGGGGAACTGCAAATCTCTTTATATATTTCATAACTGGCAGCACGAGTACGTCCTCCTTCCAAGATCTTAGCTAGGGGATGCAAAACTGAAATCGGATCATACTTTTGTTCTAAGGTGTCCTTCAATTCAAGTAAACGAGAGACAAATTCTTGTTTGCTTAACTGAACAAAGGCTGCAGTCTCATCCAAGTGGAAAACTGAGGTCACAGAATCAACGCCAAAAACTTTCGACATACATTCTTTTATTTCTCTTGCCCTTAGCTTTGACGGTAGATCCCACAATATAACTATATTCGAAAACAAAATCTTTGGATACCGTTGCTTAAGATTAGTAGAACTTAAAGAGTCCGCAGGAAACTTCCCCGTTCGTAGATCAATAATGTCTCCATTTATCCAGCTAAGGTACAGATGATTGATATACTTCTGGAGCTTCTCATTGTCTACTAAATTGACATCTGGTTCATGACGACTGAAATCAATTCCTAGATCAGTGCATGCCTGAGCAAAAACACATCCTGTCATAAAAGCATCATATCCAGCTTCATGCTTGGCTCCAGAGTTCCAATTTGAGAATCTGCAAATATGACACAAATTTTCAGTCCCTGTTCCAATATGACAAATTTGTAATGTCTCTTCAATAGCTATCCTCAAACTAGGTTTTCTTCCTAAGCCATTTTCCCAATCTAATTACATAGGCTAAAGGCTATATGTACATGCAACTATGGCATGGAAAATTATAAGCCGTTAGACGAAAGAATACATAACACAATGAGGAGTAATTACAGTTACAAGAGACAGTTCTTGTGCTCAATTATCGATGACTGATGCANAGACGAAAGAATACATAACACAATGAGGAGTAATTACAGTTACAAGAGACAGTTCTTGTGCTCAATTATCGATGACTGATGCATTAATTTCTGCTAATATTAAATTTTTTGTTAGTTCAGTGGGTTCTGATGGTGCTTATGTTCCACAAAGTTGGACCAGTGATTAAATTGCTTGGTCTACATGGCAACATTTCTTGATAACTTTAGAATACTGAAAGATCAGCTATATTTGATATTAGCATATTCTCAATTAGACATTTGGGATAAACAAAAATATTAGGTCTCCTGGACTTAAAATTTCTTGGCATTAAATTATTATCACTCTTCCAATTGATTATTCTTCTTTTGTGATTTCTGCCATATTGTTATTTATGGGACAGAAATTGGCAAATCCATAAAGTTAATAATTCAATTTGCCTTCAAAGATTTGAGCTATCTCCACCTGTTTGAACGAACATTGTATATAGACCAAACAATAAAATAAGATGCCTTTCAATATTAGTTGAAGTGATTTTCTTGAGAAGCTACATAGAGCAGATTAATTAAGCATTAAAAAAAAAAATGAATTATGCAACATTAGAAGAAAATTTAAAAAACGAGTAAGGGGAACCAACCTCTTATTATCCACATGAACCTCCACTTTAATACGTGGTTTATCTGCCAAAACAATGCTTGAGATACTGGGAGATGCAATTTGCGGACACAGTAAGGTAAATGCTTTGGAAAGTGATGTGCTGCCTTTCTTCACAAGATGCAAAAAACTGCTATCTGAATTCAGCAGTACTTTTGTGTCAACTATGTATGGAAAGTGCTTTTGAACCTCTAAGACATATTCTTCGACTGCCGAAGGAAGAGGACCAATAAATTTTTTGTATATGTGAGCCATATCTGCACCAATCCAACAAATCGTCACAAGGAAATATAGAGTTTAGAAGATGAAGAACAACTCTAGAAAGAAAAACCAATGTAATAATATTACCAAGAAAGCAATTGTGACCAACAATCAGCTTTCTTTCAGTGGAAAGAAGATCGATAACATGTCGAAATCCAACCGCAGCTTTTATTTTCGTTACTGCTGCTTTTCGACGAGAATCCTTAATCTCCCTCTGCACAATATAAAGGTGCAATGAGATTATATTTTTATCATATGAAATTAAGTGACTATTAGGAACAGACCACAATATAACATCCATTAACAATCACCACAACATTTTTATCTTCATCATGCATAAAAATTATGCATATGAAAACTCAAAATATATTGACGCCTCTCAATAGATATATAACATGTTGC
>NC_036242.1:10422672-10480949 GCF_002742605.1 Olea europaea var. sylvestris | reverse complement strand
TTATGAGTTTTCCTGAAGCGAACAAATGTAGTGTCTTCAAAATCTGACTTAATAGTTTATGAGTAATTTAAGACAATAAAGCTTGTAAAATCTATTTCCTAGAGCCTTAAGGCAAACAGAAACAGAAATACAACACAGTTCAAAAGACCATCTAATGAGGATCGTTGATCATCCTCATCTTACAAATGTGTTAACGATTACATGATTCACAGTGATAAAAAAATTTACATATCTGCATATTGTACTTTTATTAGTTCACACGATTCACAGTGGTCAAAATATTTTAAATGCCAGCATATTGTACTTTTATTAGTTCACGCAAATAAATAACGTCCTTTACACTTCAGCACTATCTGCTCCATTTTACAATCAGGGTGTTGGGTATTTTTTGGTAAGTGATACCCAAATCCCCTAGGCAATGATGAAAATCGAGGCCAGTTTAACTTCATAGGCTATAAACCTAATATTGAAGAACATATTGGACCCACACCACAATTGATGTAACCTAATTGTGTTGGGTATTTGGAGGAAATCAGCCCATTGGGCTAGATGCTCAATACCCGACTATGGAGATAAATGAAATCACAAAAGATAGAATTGGTTGCAAATAATTATCTCGTGATAATTATCCTATCCCTACTATTTCTGTTGGACTCAAATTTAAACTTCCCTGTTATCTTGGAGATTTGATTTCCCTCGTGATAATATACAAGAGTTTTATATATCCAAAAAACTCAACCAATTTAAAAAGAGAGAGAAGCTGGCTGCCTTCTTCTTCTTAGAGTGAGAACTTTTCTACAAAAGAATAAAGAGACTTCCTTCTCTGTGAAAACCGAAGTCGACCTTTGTGGTGTGCCTTTGTGTGCCTTTTCTTCTTCGTGAATGAAAAAGTCTCCCAATTGAAGTTACCTTTGTGGTGTTGGGTCGAAGATTTCTGAGCCGGATTTAAAAAGGGGGATTTCGTTTCATTTTCTTACATTAAGTTTCAGTTTCTGCATTTCATTTAGTTCACTGCTTCATTTTGGTTTCTTGAATTCCATTACATTTATTTGATTTAATCCTTCATTAATATTTGTTGTGTGGTTGCAGATTGGATTAAAAACAACAAATTGGTATCAGAGCTTGGTGGTGGTGAAAATCCGGCCAAAAACCGACCAGAAACCGGCAGAAAAGTAGAAAAAACGGACTGCCCAGTTTTTACACTAAAAACCGAACCTGCAAACGCGTTTTCCCGTCAATCCAGAAGTCCATTGGTGAAACGGAGACCGGGGTTGAAACGTGCAGGCGAAGGCGGTGCTGGGTGTTCGGCGCGTGATTCAGGCGGCGGCGCGTGGAGATTCCGGTGGAGGCGCGTGGAGGCGCGTGGAGCCGATTCCGGCGAAACTGTCTTCAGGCAGTTTGTTCCTCTTGTCATTTCTAACATTTTTCGTGTTGAAAGTTTTCTGTTTCAGGTTACGTAGAAAAAGTTGGACGATTTTGCCCTTGGTGGTCGCTGGTCCGATCTGCAGTACATTTACTGAATTACTTTAGGCCAAGATTGCGGTCCTAAAGCAGTAAATTCGCATCTCTCGTAGCTTACGGACTCAGAAAAGTCCGCTCTGGTAAATTGGCTGAAACTTTTAAATTATCGTAATAGCAGATCATCGTGTGGGGTGATCATTAGGATTGGGGGTTGTCATTGCTTGGCAACCATTGCTTGATGCTAGAATCTAGGATTACTTGCCAATATTTGTTTAACTTCTAAGTGAAATTATTTATTGTGTTTAGAATTTGTTGAACGTTGTTGCGTTTTAAATCTCATATTATTTAGACTTGTACCCGGACTCCTATTCTAGTTTCTTCCCTTGACTTGAGAACGTGATTCTCACGAAATCCTGAGGTTCTAGAAATAGAGTATTATTGTGAAACCATAGGATTTCTTGTTACTTTGTGTAATCTGTGTGACCTGTGATCTTTTACATATCGAATTTTGTGTTCTGTGCATTTTTGAGTAAGATGTCGACACATCACTTTGAGTTGGGTGTCTTTAATGGTAAAGGAGATTTTTCAATTTGGCAACAGAAAATGAAAGGCATTCTTGTTCAACAAAAAGTTTCTAAAGCAATTGATGATTCTTTTCCTGCAACTTTGACTGATGAAGAAAAAGAAAATTTGGATGAATTGGCATATACTTCTATAATTTTACACTTGTCTGATGCGGTATTAAGAAAAGTTGGTAAATTAAAATCAGCTCAAGAACTTTGGGAAAAATTGGAGGAACTTTATGTTTCTAAGTCCACTCCAAACAAACTTTTTCTACTTGAAAGTTTTTTTAGTTTCAAAATTGATTCTTCAAAAGATTTGGATGACAATTTAGATATTTTCAATAAACTTGTGCAAGCTATCAATAACTGTGGTGAAAAAGTATCTGAAGAATATAAGGCTATCATTTTGTTAAATGCTATACCTAATACTTATAGAGAGGTTAAAAGTGCTATTAAATACGGGAGAGATACTTTAACACCTGAAATTGTCATAGACTCGTTAAGAAGTAAAGATATGGAATTGCGAGCCGAAAGAGTCGAGAGAAAAAGTGGTGAGGTTCATATGATGAGAGGTAGGTCTCAGTCTAGAACTCATGATAACCAAAGTGGATACGCATTCGGTAGTAAAAAGAAGAGTAGAAGTTTATCTAGGTCAAAAGGTAAATCTAAAGGTAGAAAATGCTATGGGTGCGGTAAAACTGGACATTTTATTAAAGATTGTTATGTTGAGAAAAACAAACAAAAAGAAAAGGTTCACGATGAGGCAAATGTTATTACTTCGTTTGATGAATGTTGTGAAATATATGTGTTATTGAACTCTGAACCTACTGAAGTAAATCTGACTGTGAAATCACATTTAAATGAATGGATACTTGATTCTGGTGCATCGTTTCATGTTTCATCACATAAAACTTGCAAGAATCTGAAAGTGGACATGCTATTCTGTGCAATAATCATGCATATAAAATTGCTGGAATTTGTGATATCACGTTAAAATTTAACACTGGTAATGTGCTTAAATTACATGGAGTTAGATATATTCCTGAAATGGCTAGGAATCTTACTTCAGTAGGAGCATTAGAAACTGATGGTTTTTCTGGTAAAATTGGAAACAACATGCTGAAAATGATTAAGGGTGCTCTTGTCACATGTAAAGGTATTAAAAGAAATGGTATTTATGTGACTGCTGCTGAAATTATTAAAAATTCATCTTCCTCTATAAATTTGACCAACAAAGATGACACACACAAGTGGCACAATAGATTAGCTCACATAAGTATTAAAGGACTTAAACTGCTAAATGATAAAGGTGTATTTAGAAATGACTGTGTGTCTAATATGCCTTTTTGTAATCACTGTGTTCTTGGAAAACATCATAAATTGTCTTTCTCATCTGGCATGCACAAAACTACTAAAGTTTTGGAATATATTCATACTGATTTATGGGGGCCATCTACTAATCCTACAATGGATGGGAATAGATATTTTTTGTCCATAATTGATGATTTTTCTTGTAGAGTGTGGGTTTATCTGTTAAAGGATAAAACTGAAACTTTTAAGTTTTTCAAATTATGGAAATTGCAAGTTGAAACTCAAACTGGCAAAAAGATAAAATATTTAAGAACTGATAATGGCCTAGAATTTTGTAATAAAGATTTTGATGATATGTGTGAAAAATGTGGAATTACTAGACATAAGACTGTTCCTTATACACCTCAACAGAACGGTGTGGCTGAACGTATGAATCGTACTTTACTTGATAAAGTTAGATGTATGATGTTGAGTTCTGGTATTCCTAAATCTTTTTGGGGTGAATCTGTTATGACTGCGTGTTACTTAATTAACTTGACACCTTCTACTGCATTAAATGGTGACACTCCACATGAAAAATGGTATGGTAAATGTGCTGACTATACTGTGTTAAAAACATTTGGCTGTGCTGTTTTCTCTCATCAAAACGAGGGAAAACTAGAACCTAGAGCTAGGAAATGTGTTTTCTTAGGATACCCTGAAGGAGTTAAAGGGTATAGGCTTTGGGATAGAAGTCAAACTGGAGTTAAGATCATCGTAAGTCGTGATGTTACATTTAATGAGTCTGAAATGCCATGTTTAAAACTAGATAGTGACACCTTGAGAGAAAAACAGCAAGAAAACACTAGTGATGAATCTCATGAAGATTTAAGGTCTTTAAGTGATAAAACCCCCAACACCTCAATTGAGGTGGAGCATCAAAATCTTGAACTAGAAGATAATCAGGATGAACATATTGAGAGAAATGAGGTTATAGATGAATATCAAGAGGAGCAAAACCCTTTCTCTGATTACCAGTTAGCTAGAGACAGAATTAGAAGAACATATAGGGTGCCTCAAAGGTTAGAGTCTGATTTTGAACTTGCTTATGCTAGTTATGAAGAACTAGTTGATAGGGAACCAAACACGTATGAAGAAGCCTTGAGGAGTGAACAATCTGAGGATTGGGTGAAAGCGATGAAAGAAGAGATAAGTTCCCTCGATAAGAATCAAACATGGGAATTAGTCCCAAGACCTAAAAACAAGTCTATTATTAGGTGTAAATGGGTCTTTAAAATTAAGGAGGGAATTACCAAAGGAGAGAGTTTAAGGTTTAAGGCTAGACTTGTAGCCAAAGGATACACACAAAAGGAAGGGATAGATTATAATGAGATCTTTTCTCCAGTTGTTAAGTATACCACAATTAGGACTATGCTTGCATTAGTTGCACATTTTAATTGGGGACTTGAACAACTTGACATTAAAACTGCTTTTTTGCATGGTGAACTTGATGAAAAGATTTTTATGGATCAGCCTAAAGGTTTTGAAAATAAACAAAAATCTGATCATGTGTGCTTTCTTAAACGCTCTCTGTATGATTTAAAACAATCTCCCAGACAATGGTACAAACGTTTTGATTCTTTTGTTAAAACTGTTGGTTTTAAAAGGAGTGAATTTGATCATTGCTTATACTATCAAGGAAATGCTAAAAATGATAACTGTGTGTTTTTATTGCTATACGTGGACGATATGCTTTTAATTGGTCCCAACTTGAAATTGTTAAATGATATAAAAATGACTTTGAGTAATGAATTTGATATGAAAGACCTTGGTAATGCTAAAAGAATTTTAGGCATGGAAATCCAAAGAGATAGGTCTAATTCAATTTTATCTTTGCATCAGACTCCATACATCATGAAAATCTTGAAAAAATTTGGCATGAATGATTGCAATCCTATTACATTGCCTTTAACTAATCACTTTGTATTATCTAAAGAACAATCACCTGCTAATGAAGAAGAAGAGGAATATATGAAAAATATTCCTTATACCAATGCCATTGGTTCTGTGATGTATTTAATGGTGTGTACTAGACCTGACTTAGCATTTGTTGTTAGTACACTTAGCAGGTATATGTCCAACCCTGGTCCTAAACATTGGGAAGCCTTGAAATGGCTGTTTAGGTATTTGAAAGGAACATGCAATATTGGCTTGATATATAAGTTTAGTAACGAAGAAATAAAATTGAAAGGATTTACTGATGCTAATTATGCTGGTGATAGAGATAATAGGAAATCTACATCTTCCTATGTGTTTACTTTGTGTAATTCTTGTGTTAGTTGGAAATCTCAACTTCAACATGTTGTTGCTTTATCCACTACTAAATCAGAATATATTGCTGCTACTGAAGCCTTTAAAGAATCTTTGTGGTTTAAAGGTGTATTAAATGAACTTAGTGTTTTTGATAACAATGTGACAATATATTCTGATAGTCAATCTGCTATTCACCTATGCAAAAATCTCGTCTTTCATGAACGTACTAAACATATAGATGTTAGATTGCATTTCATTAGAGATATGGTTTCTCAAGAACTGGTAAAACTTGAGAAAATCCTTTCAGAATATAATCCTGCAAACATGGGAACTAAAGTGCTCCCATTAGTAAAATTTAGAAGCTGGCTTGATCTTCTAAACATTGGTTCGAACTTGTAAGTTCTTTTTTCTTTAAGTTATTTGTTATCTTATCTAACTTGCAGGATGATTTGGTATCAAGGTGGAGATTGTTGGGTATTTTTTGGTAAGTGATACCCAAATCCCCTAGGCAATGATGAAAATCGAGGTCAGTTTAACTTCATAGGCTATAAACCTAATATTGAAGAACATATTGGACCCACACCACAATTGATGTAACCTAATTGTGTTGGGTATTTGGAGGAAATCAGCCCATTGGGCTAGATGCTCAATACCCGACTATGGAGATAAATGAAATCACAAAAGATAGAATTGGTTGCAAATAATTATCTCGTGATAATTATCCTATCCCTACTATTTCTGTTGGACTCAAATTTAAACTTCCCTGTTATCTTGGAGATTTGATTTCCCTCGTGATAATATACAAGAGTTTTATATATCCAAAAAACTCAACCAATTTAAAAAGAGAGAGAAGCTGGCTGCCTTCTTCTTCTTAGAGTGAGAACTTTTCTACAAAAGAATAAAGAGACTTCCTTCTCTGTGAAAACCGAAGTCGACCTTTGTGGTGTGCCTTTGTGTGCCTTTTCTTCTTCGTGAATGAAAAAGTCTCCCAATTGAAGTTACCTTTGTGGTGTTGGGTCGAAGATTTCTGAGCCGGATTTAAAAAGGGGGATTTCGTTTCATTTTCTTACATTAAGTTTCAGTTTCTGCATTTCATTTAGTTCACTGCTTCATTTTGGTTTCTTGAATTCCATTACATTTATTTGATTTAATCCTTCATTAACATTTGTTGTGTGGTTGCAGGTTGGATTAACAACAACAGGCCGCCATCACCAAGCTCTCGTCCTTTTTCAAGAAATCCACTCTTCTTTATCTCATTCCTTAGACCCTTTCATTTTCCCTCTCGCCCTCAAGTCCTGTGCATTCCTCCACTGCCCGCTATTCTTATAGCATCATGATTAAGAGCGCGCGCGCGCACAAACTTACGGATGAGCAATGAAAGAGTGATTCTTCGAGTCCCAGCGAAAGGGGCAGACACCGAACTGTACGACAGCGAATTTCTCGGCGGAGTCTTTGACCTTGAGGTACCGGATATCGGACCGGTCGAACTCGAATGACTCTCGCCATGGGGCACTTGTAACCCCCGTCATCTCCAAGTCGATAGACACGAAGTCGGCTTCCCTAACGTGACTCCGAAGCTCGGCTAGCGCCGGTTCGAAGTTGGACTTCGTCACATTCTTTAGCGCCAAGTCGGAAGAATTGGAAGAAGTGCATAGAGAGCGGTTGGATGGGAATAATTGGGTTCCGTTTCGGGCTTGGGCCTCAGTCATGGCCCGAACCAGAAAGTACTTCTTCATCCTCTGCTTCTCATTTCAGAGCTTCTGCCTGATGCAGCAGGGATGTAGATGATTTCTCCCTAGGGCACCGGTGATTACGTGTCACTGTAATGAGCGTGAGACACGAATATTTCGTGCACCTGCCGGAAAAACCCAATTTTTCTAATGGGAGCGCTGTAGCCTAATACCCTTGCGTGGTAAATTAGGTCTGCATTTATTATTACCTTATTTCTGAGATTCAGAATTCCAAATTTATTTTGCATAGACATAATTCCAAGTTTTGACTGAAATGGATGCCTACAAATTCGAGTTGTGACCCAATTGACACTTTAATGCCACTTCAAATTGCACTCACGGCACCAAATTGCAAATTATATTTAAAATCAAAGTATGTTATTTTCACTTGGGACTCAGATGAAACTTCAATGCAACTTCGAATTATAATTTACACTCAAAATCATCAATTGGAGTTATAATTTCCAGTTGTTGATGATTATTTGCATTATTTTGAATTTCGATTTTGAGAAAATTTTGGTAATAAAAGAATTTTATGAATGATTTTAATTTTTCGGTACCTCAAAATCAGTAAAAGTAAGACGGATAGAAAAGTGAAAATTACATCCACACATGTTTTTTAACTCCTCAATTTAAAAATCAAATTTAAAAACTTTTAATTAAAAAATTAGGGAATAATTCAATCTTTAAATCTTTATAATAATATTATAAAATTTAATTAATCTACATTTCCACCCCCACCTAATTTAACTCTCAAACTCTAAATCATTTTACAAACTTCTCTCTCTCTCTCTCTCAATTCCAGCAATCGCGAGGATCCTCTACCCGTGCCGCTCTTGCAGATCTGCTTTCCTTCGTGGAGTGCCGATATTCATTCTTTCCTCCGCGTTGCTACAGATCAGTGAATGTGAAGCAGCACAGTGCGAGAATTCGTGATGGACGCTGCGACCACGCATAGTAGCATTTGTGTGATTTTTATGGTGGATTTGGCAAAAAACGCAGCTATGCCAATTTTTTTTGTGCGTTTGGTATTTTCTTCATCTTCGATCTGCTTAGCGGGGGTGGTTTGTTGGTGGTTGTTTATGTAAATGTTATGCCCTAAATTCAATCGACTTCGAATATAAACACTTTTAATATATAGTTGATACGATTTATGGCAGATCCATAATTTAATTAATTAATATTCAATTGAATTAAATAATGGAGTCCGTAGGTTTAAATCTTAGTAATTTGTTAATCACAAGGAGTTGTGATTATGAGATACAAATTAGATATGATTGAATCTTAAATTATCCGTGATCGTAAGTAATGACGAGATACGGATATTGTTATTACGGACAGGCCATCACATATGACATTCTTATGAAGTAAGTAGTTGATCTCACAAACTAAAGTGTGGTAACACTTGAATGAATACGTTGATGTTTTGTTATAAAACAAAATATTGGAGACCCGTTGAGAGATTCCACGTGGATAACTATTTGAGTGTCAGTGGTTAATCTCTAACGTTCGATAGTGAGATTGGTCATTTGACTTGAGGTCGTCATATTCTCTTATATGGAGACAATTATACTTTGACGGTGTTGGATGTTGCTCTGCCAAGGGCTGCTAATACAGCATCGTTCAGATATGTCAAGAATTGTATGTGTTTCGCGCGGGTTAAGTCGCTAACAATTAAAAAGGATCAGACGATTGTGTAAGGGACGAAACCTCTTGAGACAAAGTCCCAAAAAGGGGTGTTCTTTTATTGGCGATAAACTTTACAATTGGGAATGAAAAACAACGTGCCTCCAAGGGGCGCAAGCACACGAGTTACAGAAAGAAAAGTGTTTAAGTCTAAAAACTAAGGAAATGAAAATTACATATTCTCTGTTCGAGAGTTTTGGATTCGGTCCCTTCCTTTTATGTTCTTTCTCCCTTTTATACCTCATAGACGATCTCTTTGCGATTAACTACTCTAAAAACTGCTTGATCGTCCTATAACTACCCACTTTCTTCGTAGTGGTCATTTTGTCATGAAACTGCCTTTTAACTGCTGCCATTACCTTTCATCGTTCAACCGCTTTCGATTGAATTCCTTGAGTCGTGGAACGTGACAGGGCTACTTTAACAACTGCCTTGATAACTGAATTTCTTGATAACCACAATGCGTTATGTCTGTCGATACCTTGGGCGACTTGAAGGTTTGGACGAGAATAGAATAACAGCTCTGGGCGACCGTATGACACTCTATTCGTTCAGATTCTGGGCGACTTGCAAATTTGGGCGATGGCGTTACCGCATTCTTGGGCCCCCTTATTTGGGCCTTCACCTTGATTCGTTCGATTGGATTTCGTTCTTTGGGCTATCTGATTTGGGGATCCTCCAATTGGGCTTTACTCCTTGGGCTGTTCGATTTGGGTTGAATTTTTATGTGTCAACAATTATCCCCCAATATGGTAGAATTAATAATAATTATTGAATTTTGCCATATTCACTTCATGTTTCCAGCAACGTTCGAAGTTCCCAAGAATTTAAATCATTGTTTCCTTCTATAATTTGAAAAGGTGCGTCGTTTTGCAGACCCTTATAAACCCCAAACACGCCATTTCACTGCTACCAAACCACGCCTCATATTTTTTGCGTCTCTTTCACGATTCACTGTTCATCTTTTGCTTCCTTGTTACGTAACCCTGAAGAGCTTCGTTCCTTCTCCAATGGCTGCTTCACAATCTCAGGCTAGCGACTCCTTTAGTTTTGATGACTTTCAGAAACTTCTGAGTCGTCCATACATAACCCCAAGTTTTCTCGCACCCGCCGACGTTGTACGTAATGAGTTCTATTTGGGTCCTTTTTTCAACAATGCAGAGGCAGTTGAACAGGCGACGGTGGGTCAGCTATTTCCCTGCACTCAGGGTCCTCCATTCCTGAACTCTCTACCGTTGGGGCCACTTCGCGAAAGAGGTATTCGCACTTGGCCTAAATCTGATGTCGCTTTTCGTAGGTGGCATGCTCGCCTTGTGGGCCATGGTCCTACTAAGGCACTTTTTGATAGCGCTAGGATTTCTGATTTGTTAGAAGTCTCTATTCGCCCCCTACTTTTGATTCAGCGCTCTTTTCGATTGCTTTGAGTTTTTGGTCCCCTGAGTATAACACCTTTATTTTTCCTCTTGGCCCCATGTCTATTACGTTAAGGGATGTTGGGGCCCTGGTGAATTTACCACCTTTGGGCGATACCATTTTCCCGGGTATCTTAGTTTCTGGTGGCGCCCCACAGTTTGGTAAAAACTATACCGACTCTTATTCAAGCCTGCAGACCCTCCACAATCATTCGAGTGCTGAGCCTACCCATACTGAGCGAGTGACCTTCCTTTTAGTTTGGCTTTGTAAATATGTGTTGTGCGTGCCAAGTATAAAGCCTTCTCTGAGTTATTTACCCATAGCGCACGAATTGGCGCGTGGCAGGCCTTTGAATTTATGTTCTTTGTTTTTTGCTGCCCTTTATAGAGGCATGGCCTCTCTTCAAGCTCAATTGAAGAATGGTGCATCTCCCACTGGCAGTGGACCTCTTTGGTTTACTCAACTGTGGTTGAGATCCTATTTTCCATCGCTTGGTGCTCCATCCATTTCTTGTCCTTCTGCTAGCTGTTACGGGTTAGCTATGGAGCCCCTAACTCCTGTAACTATGTCCAGAAGGGACATTTTTTCTTTCTTTTATTCTTTAGATTCAATCTCTTCCTTTTTTCCATTTTCTCCTTTCTTGACTCCAAACTATGTACATCCCCCTTCCACTATGGATAGCGCGAGCACCTCTCTGCTTATTTGGATCCAGTTTTTAACCGGGAGGGAGCTTTTCCATGATATCTTAACTGGGACCAATGCCAAAGCGGGGGTAGAAATTTATGCTCCCCAATTTTTTGCTCGCCAGCTTGGTTTTGGCCAAACTTGGCCTATTCCTCTTTGCTACTCGAAGAACTTAATTGACCGTTTTCATACTATTAATAAGGTGGAAGCAGAGGCTATAAACGCTCGCAACCTCCATTTATCAAGCCACTTTTCATTAGTTCCTTTTAATTCTTGTCATGCCACTCACCCTCTTTTTGAACAACTCTGGCCATCGGTGAAGCGCAGATTATTTGCGACTGAGGCCAATCGTGCCTTTCATTCATTAGACCAACCGAGTATTTCTTCTCCTCCTCCTGTTTTGGTCACTCCTTTGTCTATTCGGAGCCCCTCTCCTTCTCGTCGCACTGAACAATCGGCTCATCCATCTTCTTCTCTCCCTGCCAGGCCTACTACGGCCAAGAGTGCTCCAAGCCGCAAACGGCCAGCCTCAGCATCTCCCATTCTGGAGGATGATGTTGATGATGATGATGCCCCTCTTATCGTTAGGAGGAAGGTAATTAAATTGGTCTACTTACCAACATGCTTTCCCACATTTGAAACTTTTCTGTGTATTGATGATCTTTTGGACTTTTCAGAAAAGCTCAGCCTCTCCTTCAAAGGTTTTGGCATCTACAACTCCTGCTCCATCATCCTCTGTTGACGCTACTTCATCCAAACCAGTTGATGAGGGGACCATGCTTAAAGATACATCTTCAGTCCCACAGTTTTCATCACAACCCATGGATGAGCCACTTTCTTCCCAGGGCGTCGACCTCCCAAACATCGAAGCAGAAGGTAATTCAGTTTTTTGATGTCTTACCTTTGCTCGTGCTATTGGTTTCTGATTTGTTGCTCTTGAGCTTTGCAGATACTCCCATGAGTCCGCCTGTTGTGGCAACATCTTCTCGCTCGGACAAGGGGAAGTCCTCACGAATGGATGAGTCGTTGGTGGCAAGCTTGGCTGAGGGCGCGCCATCTTCTACGATTGTCGACGAGGTAGTTTTTTGTTTCGCTTCTATTTCCACCTTGTTCGTTGTAGTGAGGATTTTCAATATTGGCAGTCTTCTTTGCAGGATGCTGATAGGATTGTGCGTTCTATCCAAGACTTGTTCGCTTCCTGGGGGCAGGTCCAAATGCCTCGCCCTGCTCCATCTGATTGTCCTGCTACTTCTTCAGAAGAGGATTTGAAATTCTTGAAGGAGTTGGTATTTGAGTACGTATCCTTCATGGATATGAACATTGGAAGGGCTAGTGCCGCAGACACAAGGATGAACTTGAGCACTTGAGTGCGAAGTTGGAGCAAGCACTGACACTTCCGTCGCTCAATCTTTCTGCCGACTTTAAAGCGACGTTGAAGGTCATTCACTCCGAGGTCCTTTCTATGCTGGCCAAGAATGATGAACTAAAGGCCAAGCGTACTCAATATCTTCGAGCCGTAGCTGAGAAAGAGTCTTTGCGCATGGAGATCAACAAGGCTAAGGACGAGTTGCAAGAAATCTCTTCCGAAGTCATGATTGAAGACTCTTTGATGGTTAACTTGGCTGCTCAGATGAGGGAACTTCAAACCCAAATGGACGATTGCAGGGCGAGGATGGCTGCTAAAAAGCGCAACGCCTCCCAGGGAATTGAGCGAACTAAATCTTTGGTCGAGCAATACAAGAAGTTGGAAGTTGATGATGATGACGTCGCGACTGAATTGAACATCACTTCCTCTCGACAGAACGAGGATTGGGAAAAACTTAGGGAACGAATTTGTTCCTTATGGGGTAGACTGTAATTAAGACATACGATGTCTTTTTTCTTTTGTAATTCGATTTTTCTCTTTGTAGCTTTGTTCATTATTAATGAACATTAACTTCTTGTGCATTTACTTGACGTTTATTTTTTAGTCATCAATTCTTTAAGCACTTAACTGCTTTGCACTAAAAATCTTGTCCATTCCCTTTTGATATTCCCACTACTGTTCCCAAGACTTATGGCTATTTAATTCCGTTTATTAGACAGAAATGTGGCTGTTCATATTCTTTCTCTTCATCTTCACCCCCTATAAATGTTTCGCATTTTTCATCCTCTATCTTCATCTCTTCATTTTCTTATTCGAAACCAATTTGCTGTCATTTCTTGGCATTCTGACAATCAACCTGATCCAAAAATGGACTATTTAGTCCGTCCACCTTATATTTATCTTGACGTCACCTTTGGTATAAGAGGTATAGGAAATATTTTCTGGCCAGCAGCGAAGTTCTTTCCTACAAAATTCTTCCCATCGTCTCTTTGTTCTTCACAAGGAGTCAACGATGGGAGGCAATTTTTGGGTTGCTTGTGGGCCACTTTGCTTGCTGAGAGTGCTTCTCAGCTTGCCTGCTGAGAGTGTTTCTCACCCTCGCCATTACAGCGATACATTTAGGAAGGTGGTGAGGCCAATACACCCTCTCACTCGTCAACCCCACCTTTGCAGCGATGCATTTAGGAAGGCGGTGTGAAGCTTACTCAGCGATCAACTGGGAGATCATCTTACTTTAGTTGTATTTTGTAACACGTCCATTATTGGTATCTTTTGTATTCTTGTAATGAACGTTTGATAATAAAGAACTTTATTCGAACGTATTTCGCTCTGTCTTTATTATCTTTTGATCGTCCAGAATGTTTGGTTATGTTTTTATCTGTTCACATTCCCATAAAGAAGGAACACATTTTTTCAAATATTTGCCGTTAATGAATTTTACGTGCTTGGTGCCGTCTAAATCTTCTAAGTGGTACGCTCCATTAGGTAATACACTGTTTATTTTGTATGGTCCTTCCCAATTGGGCGACCACTTCCCGTACTTTGGATCTTTGGTATCCAAAGGGAGTATCGTTTTCCAAACTAGTTCACCCAGGCTGAACGACTTGGCTATGATTTTTTTATTATAAAACTAAGCCATTCTTTGCTTTTGAACTTGCAACCTATCTAAGACGTCCAACTTCAATTCGTCTAAACTCAATAAATTTTGAACTAGTGATTCGGCATACTCATCATCATTCAATTTATGTTGCAAGCACACTCGAATCGATTGCACATTGATTTCCATAGGCAAAACGGCCTCTTGTCCATAAACAAGTTGGAAAGGGGTAACTTTGGTACTTGACGGAGGTGATGTTCTATAAGCCCATAACGCTTTGTTCAAATATTTGTGCCAATTTCTGGCGTTTTCGTCTATCATTTTTCTAATGATATTTTTCAGAATCTTGTTAGAAGATTCCGCTTGTCCGTTGGATTGAGCGTAGTATGGTGTGGAGTTTACTAATTTAACCCAAAATTCGCCCAAAAATTTGTTCACTTGATCCCCATTCAAAGATGTTCCGTGATCTACCATTAAAGTTTGTGGAATTCCAAACCTATAAATATTGTGATCACGGATAAACTCTATAACATTCTTCTGGGTGATCTCTTTCAAAGGTACCGCTTCTACCCATTTGGTGAAATAGTCTGTTGCAACTATAACAAAAGTATGTTGCTTGGACGATGGGGGGTAGATCTTCCCTATTAGATCTATCGCCCAACCTTTGAACGGTCAAGGCGTAATAATAGGTGCCATTTCTCGTGCTGGCGCCCTTTGTATTGGATCATGCTTTTGGCATGCTAAACAACTTTTTGCATACTGAACGCATAGTTCTCCCATCTTTGGCCAAAAATATCCACTCCTAATAATTAACCATCTCATCCTTTGGCCAGTTTGATGAGCTCCACATATCTCTTCGTGCACTTCAACCATAATCGTCTTGGCTTTTTGCAAACTTACACACTTTAGTAATACACCATCAGAGCGCTTCTTAAACAACTCTTCATCTATTAGTGTGTAATTCAGCAAACATAGCTTCGTTTTCCTACTAATCCCTCCATTAGGTTCTCTAAGGAACCCTTTAATCTCTGTGCTCCAATCTACTGCATCTCCATCTTGTATACAGTGAAGTTCAATTTTTCTTGCCCTTCTTTAAGTTACGGGCAATATGGTTCCATACTCACAAGTAGACTTCCAATTCAAGACCTTTGAGTACCCTGAAGCCATTTGGGCTAACTCAATTGCCACGTCGTTATATATCCTATTAACGCATTGAAGTTCTACTTGATCGAATTCCTCTAATAATTCTTGGGCGATCTCATATTGACTTATAATGGAATCACTTTGGCATTTAAAATCACCGATCAATTGATGTATCACCAATTGAGAATCGTCCTTAACGATCACATTTCTTACTCCCATATCTATCATTAGTTATAGGCCTACAATCAAGGCTTCATATTCGGCTTGATTGTTGGTGCACGTTCTGTCTAAAGTGAATGCAAACTTGTAGCAAATCCCTAAAGGATTAATCAATGCTACTCCTACTCCTGCACCTTTAGAAGTTTTTGACCCATCGAAATACAATACCCAAGGTTTTAATTCGAACGAATTGATTTCTAATTCGATTTCTTCAGGCATGTCAAGGCATGGATGATCGGCTAGAAAGTTAGCCAAAGCCTGATTTTTGACTGCCTTTTGAGGTATATATTGTATTTCGAACTCTGATAAAGCTAGTGTCCAAAGGCCTACCCTTTGGTGTAAAATAGGGCGCGAGAACATATACTTAACTAAATTTACTTTAGAAATTAAGTAAACGGTTACAGGCCGTAAATAAGCCCTTAATTTTGTACATGTGAAATACAGTGCAAGACACAATTTCTCAACAGCGGAGTAATTACATTCACATTTCGTTAACCGTCTACTTAAGTAGTAAATTGCCCTTTCTTCACCAAATTGGTCTTCCTGTACGACCATTCCAGCTATTGATTCTTTTTCAGTCGATACATACACTTTCATTGGCCGTCCTTGGATTGGTGACACCAACACTGGTGGACTTGATAGATATGTCTTCAGGCTTTCAAAAGCCTTTTTATGTTCTTCTTTCCAGACGAATTCGTCCTGATTTTTCAACTTTAATAGCAGCGAAAAGACTTTAGTTCGCTCTGCACAGTTAGAAATAAAGCGTCTTCAAAAATTTATTTGGCCTAGAAACCTTTGCAACTCCTTTTTATTGCTAGGTGGTTTGGCTTCTAACCAAATGCACACTTCAAGGGATTCAACTTTAATTTATACTGCCTCATTCGTTCAAACGAACATCTTAATTGTTCGAAATGGTTCTCTTCTTTAATGGACTTGACTACTATGTCGTCTACATACACCTCAACAAACTTGCCTATCATATCATGAAAGATTAAATTCATTGCCCTTTGATAAGTTGCCCCTGCATTTTTTAGGCCGAAAGGCATAACTACCCATTCAAAACATCTTAAGGACCCAGGGCATCTAAAGGCAGTTTTGTGTATGTCTTCTTCAGCTATATAAATTTGATTGTATCCTGAATACCCGTCCATGAAAGAATACATGACATGTCCGGCAGTTGAATCTACTAAAGAATCCACCGTGGGCATTGGATACTCATCTTTGGGTGTAGCTATGTTTAAATTTCTAAAGTCTATACACACCCTTAGCTTACCATTCTTTTTTAGTACTGGCACAATATTCGACAACCATTCAACATATCTGGCTGTTCTTATAAAACCTACTTTCAATAATCGCTCTATCTCTTTCTTAATCTCAGGGAGTACATTAGGAGCAAAACGCCTAGGAGGTTGCCTATGAGGTTTAAAATTAGGCTTAGTTGGTAACCTGTGTTCCACCAAGTCTCTATCTAAACCAGCCATTTGTTCATATTCCCAAGCAAAACAATCTTTGTACTCTTTTAACAAAGCGATTAATTTGTTACTAACCTCTTGGTCGAGCACCTGGCTAATGAACGTTGGGTGATCTTCTCCTTCATCGCCAATATTTACTTTGATCAGAGGGTCTTGTGCTTGAGCGTATCCAGGTTTGGCAATCCGCATCACTTCGTCATCCAGTTCTTTTGTAAGTACTTCCTCTTCCAAACAGTCCACCTTGTTGACTTCTCGACCAATACTTTGCTCTAACTCGAACACTGCCAACTTGTCTTTCAGCGCTTTTAGGGCAGTCTCTTCCTTTGCTTCGTCATTGCATTCCTTGTTGAAAGCCATCAGTCTGGCTTTGAAGGCCTGAATATCGGCCATTTATTTTTGTAACTCAGAATCCATTCAAGATTCCTTGATTATTCTTTTGCCAATCACTGGCTCTTCCAGGGCCACTATATTTGGCCTCATCTGTTTGAACATCTCAGTGAGTGCGTCCACTGAGAATGGTTCTGCGCTTTGCACGACAACCTGAGTTTCTTCCCCGTCTTGTACCACTCTGACAGGTCCATAGTTTCCTTCGTACATGAACTTTTCCACCGAGTTTACTTCTGCGACAAAAGGCCTATGATCGGCATGTACCACCTCTGTTTCGCCTTTGTCATTCCAAAAAATCAGACATTGATGGAGCGACGAGGGTATACAGCGACTTCCGTGTATCCAATCTCTTCCTAGGAGCACGTTGTAACTAGTAGGACCATCCATTACAAAAAAGACAGTGGTCCTAGTAGTCGTACCTATAGTTATGTCTAATGGCATAACTCCCTTAGCTGAAATTGCTCCTCCATTGAAACTAGTGAGGATGACTTCTGTAGGAATCATATCACCCTCTGTCTTTGCGAACTTTCTCATCATCCTAGATGGAATCGTGTTTATAGCCGCTCCATTGTCGACAAGCACTTTTGCCACTGGGACGTCGTTAACTAGAGCTTTAACGTATAACGGCCTCAAGTGTTTAGTCAATTTCATGGCTGACCGTTTAAAAATAACCTTTTCGGCAGCCTCTATTTCTACCTCTTGCTTGTTTTCTGTCGAATTATCCCCTTGTGACAAGTCGACGTGCAGTATGTCACGCTGATCCTCTGTCCTCTGAACTTCCTTCTTACTTTTTTCTAATGCTTCCTCATCAGTTATCCAACCTGTGGGAGGGGGCATTATTCTTGGAGGTGACCCATACTTTTCAGAGCGAAGTACTCTCTTCTTCCTTTTGGGTGTCCCGTACAGTACGTAAAAATCGAAAGGACGCCCAGATGGCTCCCCCAACAAGTCTACTTCGTGAACTCCCTCTTGATGTAGTTGCTTGAACATAGTATTGCGCGATACTCCTCTCTTTTTCCTTTCTGCTTTTAGGTCGATTTTTTCTTCAATGTCCGTCATCCCATCGTCTTCTTCGTCGTTGTAGGCCTCTTCAGAAGTCTGGCCTTCTTCACATATCAACACGCAGGCTTCTCCTTCGTTGTCCTCCCCCTCTTCTTCCTTTTCCTTATTCTTGAATTCATTGGCCAGTAGGTAATTATTGGCCACGATAGGAGGCAATGTACCGAATTGGATAGCAAGGGGTTGATCTGGGCCTTCTTCATCCCTCTTGTCTCTCTCAAACCTTGATTTCCCAGAAGAGGTTTCTGGCAGTTCCTTCACTGATTCATCTGTACTGGTTTCTTTACTACCTTTGAGGACGTTTTGATTGGCTACCTTGAGTAGTATAGGCGCTTTAGGATGTGGCATTCCTTGTTGCTGCCTCATCATCCATCCGTAGTTTCGTTGGAAACGCCTTTGTTGGGTCCTAGTCATCTCATCGAAGGGTATTGCCCTTCCTGCACTATACTGGAATGAATGTCATACATTTGGCCGACGAGGTTGCGGCCTAAATGTTCTTCCAGTATCTGCTGGTCTGAACAGCCTTTCAAAAGGCGGTCCTCTATAGAATGATGTACCTCGCCCTCTACCAGGCTGAATGTTTGGGAAGAAAATAGGGCGATGAGGATGCTGCCATGTCTCTGGTTTCTCCGTGTTTCCATTTACTTCCCTTTTACACCTTGCACACAGGACGTCTTCGTCCTTTTTTGGTTCTTTTCCTTTGATTTGTTCAAAGACGCTGGGATGTGGTCTAGGATCTTCTTCTCCGTCATCTACGACCAACTTGAATTTTGGTAACTTGTTCTTGAATCCAGATGTTACCATGTTTACTCCAAGTGGCTGTGGGAAAGGATTCTCGTCCACTGCCATCTTTTTCTTATCATCGAACGTAATTCGTCCTGATTCAATAGCATCCTGCATTACATGACGGAAAACCAAGTAATTGTTAGTCAAATGTGACCATACATTATGTCATTTACAATATTTTTTACCCTTAATTTGTTCAGGGTTTGGCAATTTGTACTTATCGCTCAATCTTATCTGCTTATCCCTATATAATTTGTCGAATATAAGGTCAGTTTTGGTCACATCGAACGAGAACGTTCTAGCCTTTATGTTTCCATTCTTTATGGGCTCATCTTTGCCCGATGGTCTAGGCTTGGCCATTATGGGATAAGTATATGTATCCCCTTTGACCAATTCGGTCAAACACATTTCGGCCTGATCGTATGACTCGTCGTCGATGGTATGAATGTCAAAATTCGGGTCTTTGTAATAAGTCCCTTTACTAGAATTTTTCATCTGTTCCTCTTCTCTTATCAGTCGCTCATACCTAATCACATTTGCACTCAACTGGAAAAGGTCAGAAAATTCTTTGTCTTAGAACTTCTTTTTTAAATCAAAGCTCAAGCAGCCTTGAGCGATTTTGACAAATTCCTTTTCGGGCAGAGGTACAAAACACTTGCTTCTTGCTGTTTTGAACCTTTGGAGAAAACTTTCTGCCCATTCATTTGGCATTTGACGTAAATTCGCCAAATCGGCCAAAGTGATTTCAGACTCAGTTTTATAAAATTGAGCGTGAAACAACTGTTCCAATTGTTGCCATGTTTGAACAGAGTTCGCTGGCAAGTTGATGAACCAGGAGAAAGCTACTCCTGTTAACGAACTAGGAAAAAGTCTCATTTTATGGTAATCGGTTATATCACCACTTTGCAATGTGTATCGCCCTATGTGTTCTAGAGTAGACAACTCTTCTAAATCGGTAAACAGTGAGAATTCTGGCACTTTGTATCCTCTAGGCCATGGATATGCTTGATCTACCCAATCAGGATATGACTTTGTGTACATCGGCCTAATGACGGGACGCACCCTAAAAGCCATCTGATCCTGTACGATTTCCATAATCTGATTCCTCAACATGACGTTAGGGTCATATGGAATCCCTACAGGTTGGTTAACCGGTTGGTTTGCATGAGGCCTGATGTTTGGTCCTTGATTGGCAACAAAGTTACCATGATTAGGGTCATTACCATTAGCCTGAACATCTACTCCCTCGTTACCACGTGAAATATTCTGTCAATTGTTTAGGACATTATCTCTCACATTTGGATTACCCCCCAAGTTAGGCATACCACTACCATTATTTTGATTTGGTACTGTAGTACCCCCTTGGTTTGAAGTAAAGGGACCAGAAAGTGGTTCTACCCCTTGACTCGGATTGGGAACTGAAAGATTATGTCCTACAATTGTCCTAGTTTGAAAGTGACTTATAAGAGGTATAGCCGGTTGACATATTTGGCCCACTAACTTGTTCATTGTTTCATTCAACGTTTTTAGTTGTTTGGCCATGTTGTCATAGTGTACATTCCCATTTTGTGTAAATCTTTCCATATTATGAATACTTCGAAGATTTACCTGTTCAACGACGTCTTGCGTGAGTTCTCCGAGTAATGCACGCATGGTTCGAGGACTCAACTCCGTCATTGGTTCGTAACGACTGTTACTGCTTTGATTTTGTCCATCTGTTCGTGGAGAGGCATACTGCTCCTCATATCGCTCGATTACAGACTGGATTCCTCCCTAACTTGCTCCTTCCTTGTCGGATCTCTGAGGCATATTGTTTCACCTTTTGTACTTTCAACACCTAACACCACTGTCCCACTGGGCGTGCCAAATTGTTTCGCGCGGGTTAAGTCGCTAACAATTAAAAAGGATCAGACGATTGTGTAAGGGACGAAACCTCTTGAGACAAAGTCCCAAAAAGGGGTGTTCTTTTATTGGCGATGAACTTTACAATTGGAAATGAAAAATAACGTGCCTCCAAGGGGCGCAAGCACACGAGTTACAGAAAGAAAAGTGTTTAAGTCTAAAAACTAAGGAAATGAAAATTACATATTCTCTGTTCGAGAGTTTTGGATTCGGTCCCTTCCTTCTATGTTCTTTCTCCCTTTTATACCTCATAGACGATCTCTTTGCGATTAACTACTCTAAAAACTGCGTGATCGTCCTATAACTACCTACTTTCTTCGTAGTGGCCATTTTGTCATGAAACTGCCTTTTAACTGCTGCCATTACCTTTCATCGTTCAACCGCTTTCAATTGAATTCCTTGAGTCGTGGAACGTGATAGGGCTACTTTAACAACTGCCTTGATAACTGAATTTCTTGATAACCACGATGCGTTATGTCTGTCGATACCTTGGGCGACTTGAAGGTTTGGGCGAGAATAGAATAACAGCTCTGAGCGACCGTATGACACTTTATTCGTTCAGATTCTGGGCGACTTGCAAACTTGGGCGATGGCGTTACCGCATTCTTGGGCCCCCTTATTTGGGCCTTCACCTTGATTCGTTTGATTGGATTTCGTTCTTTGGGCTATCTGATTTGGGGATCCTCCAATTGGGCTTTACTCCTTGGGCTGTTCGATTTGGGCTGAATTTTTATGTGTCAACAGTATGAATGTTGTGAATGGCCAATAGATGATCCGTCACTCTTAGATAGTAAGAGATTATGATCCGTCGAAAAGGAGTTCTTGACCTACATTGACTTAACAGTATAATGAAAGATATGGTCGATAATAGAGATTGACACACTTCCATATCTCGTAATTGATCAAATCATATTGACAAATGGATTATAGTTTCACGGTAAACGAAAAGTTTAGTTTTATCATACCACATGACATTTTTCATCATATGTATTGCCCTAACATATTGATAGATATCAATCTGGGAAAGTAAACGTGAATAGGTAATAAATTAAAAGAATGTTTTAATTTATCGATTTTGATTAGATTAAAATAATAATTCACATCGCAAGACATCGTGATTAGGAACTTGATCGGTCACACACAAAAGGAAAATTGGAAGATTGTGTTTTACCAATTAATTAATTTAAAAAGCATTAGATAAATAAATTAATTGAGTTACTTATTTATTAGCCCAAATTAATTAATTGAATTAATTAATTCATGAACCAAACTTAATTAAATGGGTTGATTAAATCTTGGACCGGGTTAGGCGATGAGCCAAGCCTATTTCGGTTTGTATAAATAGGTAGCTAGAGTTTTGGAATTGTAGAAAAAATTCATTATTCTTGTCAGCACAAGAAAAATCCTAGTTGTCACAATATGTTTCTCTGTGTGGATTATTATTGGAGGCTAGACAATTGGACAGCTGTGGGTGACAAATCAAGATTGCTGGAACGAAAGAATAGCAAAGAAGTTTGCAAATCTAGAAAAATGTACAATTTCTATCTAAATATAAAAAGATCTTTGGTGGGAATTGAAATTTGTTTTATTTCCGCTATGCATTATTAAGTAAATTCCCAATAGTTTGTGATTTCCAAATTGTGATGATTTTTTGTAGTTGCAAATGGTGGTAAAGTGGCACGGCATTCGATTGGTGGCTGTGCAACGATAGTACAAGTGGCGGGGATGGCGAGGTGGTGGGGTAGGGATGGAGATGGAGGTTATGATTGTTGGTACAAAACTATGGTTGTGGCGGTGTTGGAAGTGATGATGATGGTTAGATGGTGGTGGCAGTGGCAATGACAGTGACGATGGTGCTGATAGTAACAATGGTGGTTCAGTGGTGCAGGTAGTGGGGGGGTTGGGGCTGTATAAAGTTGGTTTGTGACCAATAAATTTTATAATTTGGGATCATAAATAAGTATAACCTACAAAATTTGTGACTTGTATACTAAAATGATACGTAACCTATTACTTTGATAATTTGTGATTGTGATTTTTAAAATATGTGATATGTGACTTCAAATAATATATAATCTATTAATTTGATAATTTATGATAATAAATGAATAAGTGCATAACTATGACCATAAATAATATAATTGTGACATTAATATATTTAATTAATAAAATATTTTTAATTATTTATTAAAATCAATAAATTTTAATTACAACTTGATTTGTGAATTTTAAAACTAATCTTTAAAAATGGAATTGTATATAGTAACCTCGTTATTTATGTATTGTTCTCTTAAAAAAAGTGATGTTTATACTTAAAGAACCCTAATTTTTTTGTTAAATGGGCTTCTACTAAATAGGGCTCCAAACCCCGTCCAAAGTCGAGACTATAAGGCCCACGGAAAATGCTCAAATTGGTATTTAATTGAAAATTTAAATTATTGAGATATGTGATATTATTTTATTAGCCAATTAAATTATTGCTTTATATATTAATAGTACTTTTTTTGAAGTACAATTTAAATTAAAAAATATAAAAATTCGGAACGTGTTCAAAAAATTCTAGAAAGAGAATTATGATCATGTCACTGTCCCATTCATCATTTAGAACGGGGCAATGCGGGACGAGAATAAAATTTTTTGTAATCCCTACACAAAAAACCAATAAGAATTTTTAAAGTGAACACAATCCCATTTTTTGCCAATTAAGACAAGAATCAGCTACACTTTATAACTAAGACAGCCATGGAAAGCTATAATTACTACACAATCTCTATAGAAGAAAGTATAGTGCAATGGAGAGATTCTATGAACAGTAAGTTCTTAGAAAACATTCCACCAATCACTATCAATCAAAACCAACTTTCTCCACAAAAATTACATAGAATCCCTACAGGTCATGGTAGACACCACTTCATTGAGGTGTCCTTTACATGCTTCACTTCATAATATGTTTAGACATGGAACAACTGGTAGATGATTTTTCTTGATTCAACTGGTACATATTAAAGGTTTTCTCGTTCTAGTCTTCCATAGTTAAAGCCATTCAATCACTCCTTGTCGGAAGCTGATCAAGCAGCTTGCCACGCCAGCAGCAAATCCTATATCAGAATGCCATCCGAATGAACTAGTAAACTTACGTATCTTCTGCATTAAGGTCTCCCTTCCTCCGATACTCCAGCAAAGAAGTCCTAAATAGTGAAATCTAAATTCTTCCAGTCCACTTCCGTCTCGAGTTAGACCTCTTTCTGCAAGATTCTATTAAGTTGAACTTCGTCCCGAAATCAATGAAGTCATGTGAAGCGACAATTTCAGGGCCAGTAAAATTTATCACTTCCGAGCTCTGAAAGTTAATTAAAGCAAGATATTACAACCAAAGGAACAAATTCAATGTAAAAATAGAAATATCGAGAAATGCACTTACTCGTCATTCATCTAGATCGAAGAAGACGAGCTGCAAAGGCTCCATCAAGTGAATGTTCGACGGGATTAGAACTATAGAATCCATTCTCGGTAACAAAAGTGGAAGGTACGTATCTATCAGCAGGATCTACGTAGAATTCCTGTATACAAGTCATCCAAAACTTTCTTTTAGATGACAAAATAATAAAAAGAAAACCCTCAAAGTCAATCATATTGAGAATCAAATCTATAAATTTTACAAGGCAACCAGATAATTTGATAACCACAGAAAATGAGGTTTACTCTCGAGGAAGAATGCATCAAATGATCTCAGGCAATAAATCAACTTGCAAAATAATCAGAAAAAAATAGAAATAATTTTAGCACATCTCAAGCTTGACACGTCTCAAACGGTCAATTTTTTCACTACTCATGTAGCAGCAGTTGATAAGCATTTTCTTGTCCACTATACCAAATCTCCGTCTGAAAATAACATATTTTCTCATCTATAACTTAAAAGAAAATAATTACTAATGCTTAGATAGAAATAACGAAACTATCAAGTTCATGTAAAAGCAGAATTGCAGGACTAAAACATAGCATCAAGAGAGGCTGCAGGTAGTTACTGGATGCCTCTGAAGAAAAGCACCCACTCTTTCTTCATTCTCATCTGGATCAATTGAACAGGTGCTGTATACTAATACTCCACCAATCTTCACTAACCTATTTATGCACAGGATAAATCAAAAGAATATAAACAATATAATATAAATAAAACAATTTCTAGATAATAATAACCACGTTGAAGTTCCAAATCCCAGTTCTCAACTAAAAAATGACTTTCATCAGTTAACCCCAGACCAGTCATTTTAATTCATGAAGGGAACAAAGCCAATTGCTACGGTTATTTAGGGTGCGTTCTCTTTATTGTTTTCGGACCGTTTTATATTTTCGATTTTTCAAAACTGTGAAAACGCATTCTCTTTCAATTTTTCAAAACTGTGAAAACGCATTCTCTTTCAATTTTTCAAAACTGTGAAAACGCGTTCTCTTTCCCGTTTTCGAAAACGCGTTTTTGAAAAAAAAAAAAAAAAAAAAAAAAATATATTGAAAACAAAAAAACATGTTTTTAAAAATTATATTGAAAACACAAAACGATGGTTTTATCGTTTTGGATGTTTCCAGTGTAAAACTTGAAAAATTTGAAAACGCGGAAAATGCAACCATTTTTCATAAAATCTAGTCTCTGCCCGTCTCTCTCTCCTAGAATCGAACCCCTGCAACCGCGATTTTCAGCGCCGGCGACGCAACCCATGGTCACGGACCACCACCCCTAGCACCCCTTCATCATGGCGCACCCAACGAACCCATTGGTCATCACCAATGTCACCGGAAAATCCGTTGTCGGCCGCGAGTTCGCTGTGTCAAATTTCAGCTGTGGATTTCGAATTTTTGTGTTGTTTGTTGTTATAATACCATGTATGGACGCGTCTTGCTGAGCTTGATCTAGCTATGGGGTGTGATTAACATGGGCAGCAACTGGGTTGATCAAATTTGGTAGAAAATCGTGCGTGAGCGATTATTTTTGGACGTTACTTGGCTTGATTTTGCTGTCATTTGGGGTTGTTGTTTGTGTAGTGTTGGTGGGGATTGATGAGGAGATGGTGTTGATGCAAAAATCGTGACGGTGGCCGGAAGTCGGGTGGTGGTCGGTTTGTGAGGTTGAAGACGGCAGCTCATGGTGGCTGGAGAAGAGAAAATGACCATTTTGATTTCCAGAAAAGAACACGTTTTTAATTTTCATGTTTTAAAAAATAAATTTCTAAAATGACAAAAAGAACATATTTTCAATGATTTCAAAATACACACTCAAAACACAAAACTCAAAATAAATTCAAAACTCAAACACGATGAGAACAACCCCTTAGCTTCTATTTTACTTTTGCAAGTACTTCGCATTGTATTTTACTATGCAGTGTAACAAAGAGAAAATTACATTGATTTATTTAAGATTCATTTAAATTAATGTTATGCCAGTCTAGGAGTCACCAATTAGCAAGCTATAAAGGTAAAGCAAATTTCTTGACTCACATGGAAGCGGCATCAAGTAGTTCATCTTGTAAGTGCTTAAGTTCCTTCATGTCTTCCAGTCTCCTATTCCATCGCAAATCTGCTCTCTTTATTAATTAAATCAAGATTCAGGTAATTTGTTAGAAGCATATTGTCAAGATATCCAGACGAGATAGAAAAACAAATTGACTAAATATGAATGGAAGGACATGGAGTAAAGGAAAAAAACAGGTTTTTTTTTTTTTTTTTTTTTTTATTATTTTTATTTTTTTACGGGATGCAGATATTTTGTTTGAATACCTTAGAGAGAACACCCAATCCTGAGCAAGGAGTATCAAGCAAAACTTTATCAGATTTTGCACAATTCTTGTCCTGATTAAATCAAAGTAAGATAAATAACTATTTTCATTGTAGCAAAACAATGCCAATTTAAGAAGAGAAATTCTTACAGCTAATGTACGAAGATCAGCATGAGCAGTAGTGACAACACTATCAACTTCATGCAACTCTGCTGTCTCTTTAAGGATTCTCAGTCGGCCTTTGTTTATGTCGATGGCACATATGCTACCTGATCAACAAGTTATAATATATTCCAAATTGACTTTCTCATGTTTAATGAAAAAGTAAATTAATGAACATAAATACACTTCTTATTGCTTTTATTTTCAGAAAGCTGAAAACCTGCTAATTGACCCTACTTTTTAACACCCCCTTCACTAGTCAAACTGACAGTCCACCTTTTTCAAAAAAATGTACCTTGACCACTCAATTGTGAAGCCATGAACAGTGTCTTTCCTCCTGGAGCAGCACAACAATCAACAATAGTGTCCCCAGGCCTTGGATCCACAACAGAGACTACCAAGCCTGCACCAAGAATTATAGCGGGTTACCACATGAGTTCTTTGAATGATACACTTCCAAACATTAATCCAATAAATTGTACATTGTGGTCCCTAGCACTAGAGAAACAATAGTCCGCATGGGAACAAAGAGAAATGTCCTATAAGATAGTGTGTTCTTCTGTTCTCCCTATAGCCCAGTGAATTGATGAAAAATAAAAGGAAATACAGTAAAAGACAATATAAAGATTCCCTAACAGGGGAGCACTGTATTTATCGCGTCTTTTAAAACTCAAGTCACATGATAGTTGAGTTTACCGGCACTCTCATCCTGGACAGAACATAAACCTTTTCTCAGTAACCCAGCTTGTATGATAACCTGAAAAAGGTAAATCCGGAATGATCAGGAGTCCGCAGGGTACCTCAATCACAGATTCTGCAATCATAACATAACTTCATTTTAGCCATTTTCTTTTGGAGTTAGTGATTTACAACAGACAAACAAAGCAGTTGCCCCATGGTAAGGAATAAATTGCAGTGAAAATTATTACCATTTAGAAATTATTTAGTTTATATTACAGGTGATTTTAATCAATATTAGTTTTGGAGATGTAACTAGAACTCAATTATAGACAAAACGAAATAACAAAAGGCTAAATGCCTCACATATATATATATTGCAGGGAAATGATCTTAACCATGGATGATGAGCAGAATCTTGAAAATATAATACTGAGCCTATACCTGCATCCCAGTTCTGATACGAACAAAATCATCCAAATGTGGTGAAAGTTCATATGGAACCTAAAGCTCAGGAAAAGGAAACAAAGATGAGCAAATCAATTTGACACAGCAATTCATGTACTCTCTATGCATATGCATTTCCCATAATCAAATGTATAGAGGGTGAGGGGAGAGAGAAGTGATATATGTGAACCAAAAGATTAACATGGATAGAAACATTCATGGTCGTGCATAAATTGTTGCAAAATGTATACATTAGTTCCCAAAAGTCAACCACAGTTAAAAATATTTAGGGGTTGTATCACAAAGCTTTTGATAAAAGGCAAATTTTGATAAAAATTGATGAAATATGTAGTTGAAAAATTGATAAAGGTTGAGTTGATGAGTTCTATAATATGTGTGATTAAAATTAATTGTTGAGTTTTGTCCTCAACTTTTTAGCAACTTTTCAAGCTTTCCCAAACAAGCACTTAGATACCATTCTCCTCAATCAAAGGAGAGACTTGTCAAAATTCGAGTGGAAAAACTAAAGCAATCACCTTGAACATTTCAAGTTGTGTTACTAGATCAGCCCTTGTAAAACCTTTCCCTGTATTTGCTCTGAAAGAGGCATCACCAAGACGATAAAAGTTCAGATTTCGATACCCAAAAAATAAAAATAAATAAATAAATAAAATAAAATAGAACAAAACAGAAAACAGAAAACAGAAACAGAAACAAAAACAAAAAAGGAAAGAAACAAAGAAAAGTAAGCCAAAACCTGAGGCTGAAATAAGGATTACTGTTATTCCACATCATTAGTTCAATAGCTTTTTCCTGTCCATGGTGCTTCATCCATCGTCTCACCATCCACTGGAACATTAAGTGAATGAAAATGCTGCTAAGTGGATTGCACAGTGGCAGAATCGTCCACACTTAACAGTAGGAGTGATATCAAAGAAAAGCAGGAGTAAAGCAGTTTCCTTTTAGACTACGTACTTTGTATTCAGAAATATTCAATGTTGTTACCTTGTAAGCCTACCAGGGATGGACAATTTGATTTTATGAATTAAAACGGTTTGGAACTCCAATTAAAATCTATCAATCATAGAAATAATAATTTTACACTTATCGTGGGAAGACTGGTAACATTTGATGAATCCTACAAAATAAAATCTATAAGTATTGGCAAGTAGTCCAGTTCTAATTTCTAATAATTCTTTTGCAGTTGAAGTAGATTGAGAAATTTGATATTGTCAGGATGAAGGGAAGCTGAGATGCTATCACGTTACTTACAAATTGAATTTTGTAGTTTCTATACATACATGTCAGAATATTTTTTTATGGAAAAAGAAATCAATTGAGTGAATTAGCTTGTCTACATTGTGTAACGAACCAAAAGGAGATAATTATGAACATACTACAGGATGAGAATGAATAGTGGCAAGAGCACGGGCTTGCTGGCGATCATCACCTTCCACTTTTGGAGAAGGGAGTGAGTTACTTTCCTGAAGAAACATAAGAGATAAGAAATCTGTAGGTGCCACAATAAATCCAACATATTCTAGTGGTCATGAGTCCAGTTGTAAATGTTGGAATATTTTGTATGGACTAGTATAATCATGATCTATTTACTCATATGTTTTACATTAAAGCATGTTTCGGACGAACTATATAATTATAATGTTGTGATACTGGATTGTAATGGATGGACATATATTCATGACTAACAGCTTGAGCCCTTAGGCTTACTCTGTAAAAATACTTTATCCACGCCTTTGGTCAAGGGACTTCTGTAGCACCAATACATAATCTCAACGTATTAATTCCAACCCATAAGCCTTACATATTTTGTCTTAAGGGTTGAGAATAGTATGTGCAGTGTTTGGTAAGTGGGATGTGGGTGAAATTGTTTAGTATTGTGTAAAACGAGGAGGTGAAAGAGTTCACTACCCTCTTGGCAATTTGGTTCCATCTTCTTCAGGAAATTTTGGCGAAGATCGCAGCTCAATGTTTCATCCAAATATTAAAGGTACACACATACATGCTTCAAGTTCAGACACTATTGCGTTTTGTATGTTGTTTTGTTGGCTAGAATTCGAATTTATAAGTGTTGCAAAAAATAAAGGGAGGGGGTGTTTGAGCCCCATTTTTATGAAAAAAACGCATTGTAAAATAGCAAATTGATGGGAAATATGTGATTGAAAAATAAGGAAAAGTTTTTAATTTACGTGTAATATTATTTTAATGAAGAATGTGTGGTTGAAAAAAAGAGAGGGAAAAATGTATTTGGGAGAAAATGGGAACCAAACAAAGCCTTTAGAATGATTTGAGTTTGAATTCAATTAAAATTTGTTATTGTTGATAGAAATTTCAACACCAAGGTACCTCATTCTCCCCAATGGCTTGGGGTCAATTATCAATTTACTAAGAATTTAAAAATTAAGGTAGAATGTCTTGGCAGCAAATTGCTCACATATATTTGAACAGAAGATGACTGACCTTAAGCACAACCAGCTTCCGCAGAATCCCATTAACCATATTACCAGCACCAGGTCTGAGTGCAGCCTTTGCAAGCCTTACATTCTGTTATACAAATATTCAAAGGAAAAGTTTATAATCACCAGATATTTAAAAATTTCACACACTTCTTGATATAGCACCAAGAGCTTGATCACAATAGCAAAGGCCTCATTCGTCGTCATCTGACAGGTACTCTAGGAACCCCAGTATCTACAGAAAAAGGGAGTGATGGAAAAGGAAAACGATATTTTGAAGTCCTTGTAACATGGAAAAAGATTAGCAGAACAATTAATTCAAATAGTCCTGTATCTCTGGCTTAGGGACAACTGACGCTAGGATATAAATTCGAGCATCATTATTATGAATCATTTGAAAGTCCTCATAATTATTGGCAGAAAATAAAATAATAAAATCTTAAGAAACCTTGTTCGGAAACTCATTCAATCAGTCAAACTTACCTCATCGACAACTGCATATGGAGGCATTTCTAGCTTGACGACCTCATAAACACCTATTCGAAGAATCTAACAACAAAATGTGGAAATTTATTAGTAAAAAACCTCAGAATTTCCACAATGAGATTACAAAAGCTATCCAACATGACGAAAATGCAAATTAAGCAAGAGAATATATGAAGCTATGCCTCGTTAAAACTGATTGCCTTACTCCTGATTAAGAGAACTTTAACAAATAGAGCAGGAAAATCTGGCTATGCTGCTCACTTGTTTTTAGAAGGTTAGAGAACTATACTATTAATCCCCATTACAATGAAGAACTGATTTTATGCTATAATGCACGTGTTAAGGAAATAAATCAATAAGGAATCATCTACATTAGGCAAACATAAATAGGGTTTCCATATTGTATTAAATTCCCATAATTGTGCTCGAGTCAATCTATATAATGAAAGTAGGAGATGAAGATTTAAAACTTCTTCTTCTCAATGTTTATACCAACCTTTGTTTTAACATGGTAACAGAACCACGTTCCTAAGGTTTGGTAGTCTCTTCTCTTCTGCCTCTTCTCCTTCATCGCAAGCCTCTTTCCTTCCTTTTTTTTTTTTTCTCTCTCGTTCCTTTTTTTCTCTTCTTTGTTTTATCCTTTTAACACAATTGTAAGGCATATGGGTACTATTGTTGGTGTCGAACGAGATTGATCACCAGTCGTGTATTTACTCCAGTTTGCGGTAGTTGTGGTGGGATTTTTGTGGTTTTGCATAGTCGTCAAGTGATCTGCGATCGTTGTGCTTATTCTCCACCACAAAATGGAGTTGAAGAACGTAAAAATCGTCATTTGTTAGGGGTTACTCGTACTCTCCTTCGTCATATGCATGTCCCTAAACGGTTTTGGAGTGTTGTTGTCCTCGCTGCATACTATCTAATTAATCGCATGCCATCTTCTATTTTGAATGGTGCATCCCCTTTTTCTATTGTATTTTCCTCTTCTTCACAATACTCGTTACCTCTTTAAGGTTTTTAAGTGTGTTTGTTATGCCCATCACTTTGGTTCTGGTCATGACAAATTTAACTCTACCTCTATGAAATGCGTTTTTCTTGGTCACTCTGAAACACAGAAGGGGTAACTTTGCTACAATCCTTCTCTACAACACGATTTTGTAAGTGCAGATATCACTTTTGACGAGTCCACACTCTAATCATAGTATGTCACCCGAATCCACTCGAGATCCCTTTAGCTTTTCCGTTCCATATCTACCTGTTGGTATTTCTTCCGAACCAGATTTGTCTCCACCCATTAAACCAGAGTTATCCTCATCTTATAAGAAACCACTTCCTCTTTTACAAGTTTATACTCAACGATCTAAGCCACCAGCGCCTATGGCCCCATTTGTCACCTAGCTGTCTACAGATCCTACATCCGTCCTCTATTCTGATCGTGAGTCATTGCCCATTGCCCTCCGTAAAGATAAACGTACTTGTGTAACTAAACATCCTATCAGTCACTATGACTTCTGATTTTTTGTCGCCTTCATTTTCTTGTTTCACATCCCAACTTTCTAATGTTTTTGTACCTAAGACAATGATAGAAGCTTTATCTGATCCTCAGTGGCGAAAGGCTATGGAATTAGAAATGACAGCTTTTCACGAGAATAAGACTTGGAATGACCTCATTCCTTCACCGCCTAGAATACATCCTGTTGGTAATAGATGTGTCTATGTTCCGAAGTTCAATCCCGATGGAAATGTTGATTGATTGAAAACCCGACGAGTTGCTAAAGGATACACACAGACATATGGCATTGATTATGATGAAACGTTCTGTCCAATTGCTAAGATCTCCTCTATTCCTGTTTTGGTTTCTATTGCTGCTAACCTTGGTTGGCCATTGTTTCAATTGGATATTAAAAATACCTTCCTTCGTGGTAACTTACACGAAGAGATTTATATGGAGCAACTTCCTGGATTTGTTGATTAGAAGGAATATCAAAACTATGTTTGTAAGTTCAAAAGACTTTATATGGGTTATAGTAATCACTAAGGGTATGGTTTGGGAAGTTTCCTGAGATTGTACTGAAACATGGTCTTCAGCGGTTCAGGTAGATCATTTAGTATTTCTTCTACAAACTGGTGCAAGCTATATTATCTTTGTAATTTTTGTAGATGAAATTATAATCACTGATGATGTACAGATGGGATTGGCCGATTGAAGCAATTTTTACAAAAATATTTCCAAACCAAAGATATAGGCAAGCTTCATCATTTCTTAGGTATTGAAGTCGCTTGGTCTCGGGCAGGTATCAGCTTGTCTCAGATAAAATATATACTTGATCTGTTAGATGAGATAGATTTTCTTGGAACTCATCCAGTTGATACTTATATAGATCATAATGTAAAGCTTTTGAAGGATGGAGGATAACTATTTGGAGAACTAAGAAAATTTGTCGTTTGGTCAGAAAATAGAATTATCTTACCATCATACAACCAGATATTTCCTATGCAGTTAGCGTCATTAGTCAATTCTTGAATGCACCCCTGGTTTCCCATTGGGAAGCTATGATACGTATTATTAGATATTTGAAAAAGACTCCAAGTCTTGAATTATTGTATAAACTAAATGGACATAAGAATAGAAGGGTTTACTGACGTAGATTAGGCAAGATCTCCATAAGATAGACTATCCACCACTGGTAACTTTTCTCAGTGGTAATCTTTGTCTTTTGGAAAAGTAAAAAAACAAACTATAATAGTAAGGTCAAGTGCAGAAGCAGGATATAGAACAATAGCTCATACTACTAGTGAGTTGACATGGTTGCCGCACTTTTTTCAAGAAAGTAATCTCTCGCCTTCTACCCCTATTCCAATATTTTGTGATAATCGGGTTGTTCTACATATTGTATCCAATCTAGTCTTTCATGAGAAGATCAAGCACATTGAAGTCGATTCGGGACAAAATATTGAGTAGCGATATATGTACACTATTTATGAAGACAGGCGACCAGTTTGCTGATATGTTTATAAAGTCATTGAATGGTAATTGGTTGAGGTTTCTTTGTTCCAAGTTGGGCTTATATGATATATATGCTTCAATTTGAGGGGGAGTGTTAAGGAAATAAATCAATAAGGAATCATTTATATCAGGCAAACATATATAGGGTTTTCATATCGTATTAAGTTCCCATAACTGTACTCTTGAGTTAATCTATATAATGTAAGTACAAGATGAAGATTTAAAACTTACTTCTCCTTAATGTTTATACCAACCTTTGTGTTAACAGCATGTATGTCATGTCAGTATAAAAAAGATTCCAAATTGATACAGATTCAGTTGCAAGAAAAATATATTATCATTACATCATCTGATATAAACAATTAGCAGTAAACAACCTGCAATAGAAGAGGCTCCATGTCTCTGAAGGTGCTCTCCTCGTGGCAGAGTGAAAGAATCAAATGATCAAGATATTTTCTCCAGCGAATTGTACCCCCAACAATTTCTGATACCTACAAGTTGAATATTAAGAGACTGCATCAAAATATCTTGCAGCACTCCAACCAACATGCTTACAGTCAAAATTTTACTTTTAAACAGTCCAAATAACCGGAGGCACATAAAATGACATTCATAAATTTAGAAATTTGATTACTGAATGCACGAGGAGAAGTTAAAAGATAAACCAGTCTGAGATCTCTGTCATCCAAATTACGAGTGCGAAAACCAAGAGTTCTTTCAACATATCCCATTTCATTATCCCCTGAACCCTTTCCTTGGTCATTCAATAGGTCGGCAAATGCACCACCGAGCTCAATTCTCATCAACCTGACAGCAGACACTACATAACCCAAGTAGAACTATAATTTTAATTCTCTCAAAATAAATAAATAAATAAATTGTCAAAAACAAAAACTGAACCAGCTAACTTCATTTATACTGATAAAGTAGCATACCAGCTCTGTGGGGTGATACTTCCGAATTTAGCTTCTGGGGTTTTCCGGCAGGGTTTGAAGAACCTTTTTACACGAGATAATGTTAGTTCATCCAATAAAGAGACCACATTTGCCAATTCGAATTTCTTGATTTTTCTCTAATTTCAAGTAGGCCAAGCTGATATAAATCATTGACGATATACCTGTTCTACTTGTAGTAATGGAAGTTTTTGCCGAGTAGTCCCTTGAAGTTCTCCTTTTGTTGTTCTTAGCCGGTGGTGCAGCAGAAGAACAAGAAACTGAGAGAAGCCTTGCGTAATTGCACGGTTGGACAGAAATCATGCGTTGCATTGAAGCTAAAAAATTAGTATTATAATTGTTGGAGTTGCAGAGAGGCGTATTCACGCGGCAATGGAACGCCTCCATTTCTGTTCAGCAAAACCAATTGAATTCTGGGAGATGAGGTGTAGCAAATGCAAATTATAAAAATCCATACATAGCCCCTGTTTGAGCTCAACAGACGTTTTTTCCCCAAACTTATTTTACAGATAAACCCAACCATATATTTTGAGGTAACAGTATTTCCATTCACACTTTTATATGTACATACATTTTTAAAAATTAAATTTTGTTATATTTTAAATCCTATATTAATTTACTTAAATAGACATAAACAAAATTAAATAAAAATATATAACTCTAAATTGATCCACTAGTTTTTATTTTCATTTGTGCTTAACTAGAATCTTAATAAATAGAGAAAAATACATGAATATAGTTATAGGTGATGGTGGTCCTAAACGTGGTTTCTGTGCCAAGAATCATATTGGATTTTGAAGAATACAAAATGAAACCCGATGTAGTTTCATCAGCTAATCAAGAAAGAAGAATAATTGTAGCCAATAAAGTTAGTAAAATTCAACTTACTTAATCGAACTTTCTTCTTCTTTCTTTCTTTCTTTAGTTTTTGTTTTTTGAAGCATTCTAATACTCAGATCTTCAATAGACAGAATTATTTCGTGTTAATTTAATGTTCAATTAGTTCAACTTTGTTCTTATTTCATGCATTTGGTTTAAGAGTTTATGGTTTTAGAGATTGGACAAATCTATAGTGATAGAGATGTATTTAAAATGGGATGAATATATAAAATTCATGTGTATATATAGAATTTAAATAAATCAATTTAATAAAAATATGATTGGAATATGACGTGGATTTGAATAGTACTTTTTAAAATTTTATTAGGAATGAACTTAGAGTGCATTACCTTATTTTTAACCATATATTTTTTCAATAAAATAATTTACACGAAAACTCACAAATATTTTCTATTTTTAAGTTTTTAACCAAAACAATCTTCAAAAAAAAAATAATCATTACAAAATTCATTTCATTTTTTTATTAAATGGGACTCCAAACAAGGGAAAAAAACAAAAATTATGACCAACTTGAAATTTCGCACAAACTTAAGTAATCGTTGGTGAAATTAACTTATTTAAGAGTGTAAAGGTGAGCCAAGCACGACATTTTTTTTTCTTGGTACATTCTTCCATCTCAAATGAAGCAGTACAAGCCAATTAACAGTGGCGATGGCTTCGCTTCTGCGTTCGAAAACAACCCAGAAACTTCATCTGTTACCCAGAAAATTGTCAAAACGCAGAAGTTTCTCGTGTAAAAGTTTTTCCAAACATTTTACAGAAAATTTAGAAGGCAGTAATAGCAGATGCCAATCCTCAACTCCCCCGCAATCGCCCGGTCAGTTTCTCTTTTCTTCATAATAATTCAGCATTCTTTATATACGTTTTCTTCGAAATATACACTTGAAGAAGTGTAAAGTTTTGTGCTTTCTGAAAACAGGTGAAGAAATGGAGAGTAGCATACATACTATGCTGACAATTGACCGTTGGGAGTCTCTCAATTGTATGAAATATAAGTTGGCATCTCTGAGGCCAGTTCATGGAAGGTTGGCACTGAAAATATTGAGCTGGTTTCTAAAGCAGCCAGGTTTGGAGCTCAGTCATATAACGCACATGTACTGTATCACAACCCATATTCTTGTTAGAGCTAGAATGTATAAACATGCCAATTCAATATTACAGCATTTATCTGGAATGGATTTGGGGTCAAGTTCAGTTTTTAATGCCCTTATGGATACTTATCGTCTTTGTCACTCAAGCCCTGCAGTTTTTGACCTGTTAATGAGGGTTAATGTACGAAAGGGGTCAATTGGCGACGCTTTAGATACTTTCCGATTGATGGGTTTTAGGGGGTTTAGCCCGTCCATTTATACTTGCAATATGATCCTAGGAGCAATGGTGAAAGAATGGTCTTCTGAGTCTGTGTGGTCATTTTTCAGAGAGATGCTTTCAAAAGGTATTTGTCCAAATGTTGAAACATTTAATATATTGTTAAATGTTCTTTGTGTTCAAGGGAAGCTGAAGAAGGCTGGTTATTTACTAAGGAAGATGGAGGAGAGTGGTTATGCTCCAAGTGTGGTTAGTTATAACACATTACTCAACTGGTATTGCAAAAAGAGTAGGTATAAACCAGCTATTGAGCTGCTGGATCACATGAGTTGTAAGGGTATCGAACCAGATGTGTGTACATATAACATGCTTATGAATAATTTGTGTAGAAATAATAGGAGTGCAAAAGGGTATTTATTATTGAAAAGGCTGAAGATGAGGATGATACTCCCCAATGAAGTCACCTACAATACCCTCATCAGTGGCTTTGTAAAAGAGGGAAAAATTGCAGTTGCCAGAAAGATTTTTGATGAGATGTCTAACGTTAATCTTTCACCAAATTGTGTCACTTATAATGCTTTGATTGAGGGGCATTGTCAAGCGGGCAATTTCGAAGAAGCCTTTGAACTTTTGGAGAAAATGGTAGCAAGAGGATTAATGCCGAATGAAGTTACTTATGGAACACTTTTGAATGGATTATGCAAGCATGCCAAATTTGATTCTGCAAGAATTCTAATTGAGAAGTTAAAGCTGGATAGTAATAATATTAACTGTATTACTTATACTATCTTAATAAGTGGGTTAAGCAAAAATGGGATGCTAACCGAAAGCATACAGTTGCTTGATAAAATGTTTGAGGATGGTGTAAATCCTGATATTGTTACATATTCGGTACTTTTAGATGGATTTTGTAATGCCGGAAAGATGAATAATGCAAGGGAAATAATTTGTAAAGCATATAGATCGGGTATCATACCAAACAGTATTATATACTCTATTTTAGTTTACAATTTGTGCAAGCAGGGAGATACAACTAAAGCAATCAAAGTTTACACAGCAATGCTACAGAGTGGTCATTGTGCTGACCTTTTTGTTTGTAATGTATTGATATCTAGTCTCTGTAGAGGTGGGAAGGTGGGAGAGGCAGAGATTTTCATGCATCGCATGAATGAGGTTGGTCTTGTTCCCAATTCTACTACTTTTGATACCATTATTGATGGCTATGGAAGCATAGGTGATGGGGTGAACGCTTTTTCTTTCTTTGAAGAAATGGTTAGATTTGGTCATCAGCCTAGCTTCTACACATATGGAAGTCTGCTGAAAGGACTGTGTAGAGGAGGATATTTTATGGAAGCACTGCAATTCTTTCATAAACTCCGAAACATACCTTGTGCTGCAGATGCTACTATGTTCAACACTCTGCTGGCTAAGATTTGTGAACTGGGAAATTTCAACCTAGCTTTGCTTATTTTGGATGAGATGGTTCAAAATAATGTGCTTCCTGATAGTTATGCTTATACTTGTCTTATTTCCATGTTGTGTAGAACGGACAAGGTTGTTACGGCAGTTATCCTACTGGAAAGAGTATTGGAAAGAGACACTTCTTCTCTGAACCAGTTTATGTATACAAGCGTCATTAATGCACTTTTCAAGACTGGCCAACCAAAAGCTGCTATTTACTACTTTGAAGACATGGTAAAGCGAGGGCTCAATCCTGATACAGTTACACTCAATGCAATTATAGATGGGTTCTCAAGACTCGGACAAATGAGTAAGTTGGACGATATCCTTTCATTAATGAACGACAAAAGTTTGCGCCCTAATTTGGCTACATATAACATCCTTTTACATTTGCAATCAAAAAGACAGAATATGTCAGAGTGCTTTGCGTTGTATGATACGATTACAAGGAAGGGTTTTGTCCCTGACAAGTTAACATGTCATTCTATAGTTCTTGGACTTTGTAAATCAAGCATGACAGATGTTGGGGCTAAATTTTTGAAGATGATGATCGGGGAGGGGACTGAAGCAGATCAGTTGACATTTAACATGCTAATCACCAAGTATAGCGAAAGGGGTGAGTTGGTGAAGGCCTTTGATTTGTTAAATATCATGAACTCGGTTGGAGTTTTACCAAATAAAGATACATTCAGTTCGATTTTTAATGGACTTAAACACATATCTTGTTTTGAAAAAGCCCGTGAGATGCTGGAGATGGGTTTTGTTCCTACTAATAGACAATATAGTAGTTTGATAACAAGTATGTGTAGAGCTGGAGATATACAAGGAGCATTCAAATTAAAAGATGACATGGAAAAGCTTGGCGTTGGCTTGCGAAGTGTGGCTGAGAGTGCTATGGTCAGAGGACTTGTGCAGCGCGGCAAGACAGAGGAGGGAATGCTTGTTCTTGATTGCATGCTGAGGGGGCAACTTGTTCCAACTGTTCCAACTTTCACAACTTTAATGCATAAGTTCTGCAAAGAATCTAAACTTGAGGAGGCATTTTATTTGAAAGATTTAATGGAATTTCATGGTGCAAAGCCTGATGTTGTTGCTTACAATGTTCTCATTACAGCTCTCTGTCAAGCTGGTGATACTAATAATGCCTTCAAACTATATGATGAGATGAAGAAAAGAGGTGTCTACCCCAATATTACCACTTTTAGTATTCTCACTAGTGCCATTTCTTCTGGAAATGACCCCATGAAGGGTGAAACACTTCTGATGGATCTAAAGTTGAAAGGATTGATTAGTCAGAATTCAACCACAGAAGTTTGGCAGAGGAGATTGATGCATGCCATGAAGAAGTTAAACCACATAAAGCATAAAGGAAAGAATAGTGTGAAGAAACGATGAATCTAGTTAACTAGTCAGGCTGGATAGAGTAGTCATTCTCAATGGTTTACTGGAAATCCAGGATTTCATTACTGTACCATACCTTAGCTGGCTTTATTGCAGAAGCCAGGTATGTGATTTACTTATTAGCTATGGCTTTCATCATTGGAGTATGCAGGCACGAAAACATGCACATTCACGGTCAGACACACACAAATATTCTGACACTTACCTTATGTTATTGGTTTGTGGATTCTATTTTGTTCTAATGCAGATAATCGAAGGCAATAATGAGTTAAACCAATATTTTGAGTTACAAGACTAGTTTTATGAGTCCTCATTAATGATGGTGAGAGTTAAAACTCTTGGTTCTTTTTAGTAAACTTTACTTCTTGAGCTTTTAGTTGTTTCGTCTCCTCCATTGGATGATTATATTCATGACCAAGCAGATCATGAGAATTGATGAGCACCAATGATCCCATGATGGAGATTGGACGATGTAATTCATAATGGCGTTGAGAGTGGATACTTTTGGCGCCAAGTAGATGTAGGCCTGTTATTATCTGGGGCTGAGGAAGAGGAGGTTAACTCAGACGTGAGTTGTCACTGGATCTAGAAACTGGAAATGCTAACATGTGCTTGGTAAATTCCTCCACTTCCAAATATTTTTCTGCTTCTAGCATTGCTTTCCATAAATCAAGTTTTCTGTATCAGCATTCCCATGCTCTGCAAGTATCCATACATATTCAGGCAAAACAATAATGTAGACAAGTAAGAATAAAAAATTAGAAAATTCAGGAACCGATTTCAAACTTGTTCAAATTATTCACTTTTCCTGTTTCATCACTGACAGTTTTTGGATACGTGTTTGTTCACTTTAAGATAATCCACAGACTAGGACATTAGTCTTTATGATCTAACTGATGGATAGTAATCTCTATCAGGAATACAGTCACAAAAAATTGAACTATCTATTTTACTCGTGGAAGAAAGGCCAAAGAGATCTTTAATGTTGAGCATGGGAAGTTTGGTTTGTTTCTGCCCTTCTGCACAAGTTTCTGAATTGCTTATGTGCTTCTGCAGACCTTCTCTAACTAGTGGTGCTCGTATTCCAGGATTCAAAGGCAATTTTGTCTTCAGAGAACTCTGGTTTTAGAGCAAGAGGACTCTTTGCGCATTTGCCATTTATTATTTCTAAAAATTCTGTTGGTTCCAATAAACGAATTAGTCGACAAACAGCTTGAGCAAGAATGATGTGTCTCCATAAGTCTATTAATCTGCACCCAGCAAATGTTGCAGGTTCCTTAGATTTGGATTATGCCTTGAACAAAATATAAACATGTTGCCGTTTGCTTGGCAGACAGCATATGGCAACTGCACGAGGGGATACTGTCTTGTATTTGACTTTGATTTAGTATTATTATTGTTTGACCTTGATTATTAAGGTGTTTATTTGTAATCACACTCTTTAAGTTGTTTATTATGTGAACAGTTTGAATTTCTTAAAATGAAATGAAGAATTTGTTTCTGTTGGATTCTTCTGAGCATGTATTCAATGAGCTTAGGTCATGGATTACATCAGCAAAAATAAATTTGACGTACTTGAACCCACTTGCTCTAACGTGGCTTAAATCTTTTAGTCGATCTAGCAATGAATTGAATGTGGTGAGGAAAGAGAGTTTATGAAGTTGACATCGTACTATAAAGGAATTAGTTCTATTAACTTTGAAAATTATATTTGACAAACTAATTAACTTAAAATAAGTTTGACAAACTATGTGAATTAATATGATGCAAACTTGATATTGAATTTTTGTATATGTTGGCATCTTATCTTCCACCAAAAGAATACATGTTCTCTCTTCTTATTGGTGGTGGTTGTAACTTCCCAAAAAAGGAAAAGGATTCCCAAATAATGCTTCTTTATTTAGTTATTGACGTATATATTTTCTGTTTGATTTAGCTAAAAATAAATATATATATATTGATAAAAATGTGAAATTTACATATTTTATGGGATTAACAATATTTACCCACTTTGCAATTAAACATTTTACAAAAATCTATTAAACATCTAAATTTTAGTAGAATCAAACAAGGGCTTAATTGCACATTGGCTTAAAATCCAGCCTCTGCCTCGTAGCTCATAATTTATCATTGACATCCTATCGTAAGCTTAGGTCGAATTTAATTTTTACTTGTAAAATATTATAAGTAATTGTGACGAGACTTGCAAAGAAGAGTTTTGCATATTTTGATTTCGCGTTGGAAAATGTTTGCTTTATTTTCAACCAAAAAGAGAAAAAATTTCATTTATTGGATCCACACATATCCATTTAAAGTGTAGATGATCGATTTATTTTTTCAAAACACCAAGGATCGAAACAATTGCCTTCTAATGATAAGAAGATTGGCAAACCCCAGGGACTATTTCAAATGCTTTTTGGCCAAAAATAAGTAAATAAATAGCACTCATAGTCTCATAGGAATTATGTGAAATGTATTTTTGACAATTTTGTGATACAAATTATGAAGTAAGAGACAATAAAGATGCATTTGATTGCAAGCATGAATTTGCATGAAAAGAAAATAAATTCTAAATAATTCAATCTTTTAAAATTTATCTGCATGAAAATTGACAATTAAATGTGTTTGATTGATTTAATTTTCAACCTAAAAAATATTATAATTCATTTATTATTGATAGGTAAATGAGAGAGATAAAGAGAAAGTGAACTCATTGAAAAATAAAATTTTATTCCTTCTAAAATAAAATATTTTCTATTTTCCTTGATTTTAAGAAAAATATAATCACGTGACCAAAAGTAAGAAAATATTTTCCATGAAATAAAATGGCAATTAAACAATATAAAAGTAAGAATTAGAGGAAAAATATTAGAAATCAAATGCACCCTAACAAACATTTTTCAATGAAAATATTTTGAAACTATTTTCATAATAAATAAAGTCGTTCGCCTATTTTCTCACTTGCCAAACACACCCTAACAAAATGCCAAAAATAAACAGTTATTAAATTAATTTACATATATACAAATACTTTACATATCGACGGCTCCATCTCTATCTCGACTGCTCTCGTCATTTTTATTTTTTTTAATCCTTAGAAACATCTCTTCCTGCGGATTCATGTCGGTACGTAATTCCAACAAGTCTCGGATTCTGATTTTGTTGATTATTTGACTCGGATTTGAATCGATTATGATTCTCTTTTTTGTTTGATTATTCCGCTAATCCTTTAATTTTATTTGGAAATTTTTGTGTTTTTGATGTTTTGATCGATCGCTTTGTGTAAGGGTTTGTACCGTTGAATTTTCGTTAATTTGAGACAATATTAAGATATATATTATAGAAAAAAAATTGATTTGATGTTTGCTGTTGTATGATGTAATATTGACGTGCTATGATTGTTTGTTTACCGGAGATGTTCAAGCGAATAAATAAAAATTTAATCCGTGTTTGTTGTTGTTGAATAGGTGTCATCTTATTCTCCATCTCAAAAATAAAAATAATGAGACCAAATAAATGAAAAGATGAAATATTTATGGCAATATGTTAAATTGTTTCCATTTAACTTGAAACTTCTTTAAGTATTTTCATTTGGGAATTTGGTAGATTTATTTTAGTTTATCAGTTAAATTTTTCTTCACTTTCTTCACTTGGACTTAGTGCTACCGAGCCACCACCATTGATCCTTAATGACATGTAATGAAACCTTTTGAGCCCTGCAACATTTTCCTGCTCGTTCTAAGGCAAAATTAAGTGGGTTATAAAGACGGTGGTGATATTTTAATGTTATGGTTTTTGGAGATATGGTTGAATATATTCCCTGTTAGGCTATTTAAATTGATGCAGGTAAGAATGTTGGGTGAGGGATGTATCTGAAAGTCAAGTTCGTCAAACATCAAAATTTTATGTATGTCAGCAAGGCTAATTGGTTAAAAATTAGTACTTTTAATCTTTTTTCTTTATTTTTATGGTAAACTATTAAGTCTACTATGGTTATAATAATTCAAAGTGCAACGCATATGTGAAACTATTCATACAATAAATAAAAACTGTTCAATATAATTTAGAGAATTATGATCCTCGCAAAATATCGAACAAGTGTTCCCGACATAGATCTAGACTGAAGTGTGCAACACTGGTACTTTATGCATTTAGACGAATGATTGTTAAATGTCATGTACATTTGGAATTAGATTTAGTTTATAGCGGTTTGAGAAACTTTTTCGTTGGGTTGGAGGATGAAGATATAGCATAGATACTTATATTCTGAATAGACTTAGGTATTCACTTAGAAAAGTTTACATTCGATTCTCTGCAATTATTTTCCATCCACAGTTTGTAGTGGTTTGAGAAACTTTTTTGCTGGGTTAGAGGATGAAGATATAGTAAAGATACTTCTATTCTGAATGGATTTAGGTGTTCACTCGGGAAAATCTACATACGACTCTCCACAATTATTTTCCATTCACAGTTTCCAGTGTCTAACCTCATTGCAGGTGCCAATTTGCTCAGAATTTCAGACAAAGTTAAGTGGACTAGTAATGTTAGTGAAACGAATTTCAGAACCATATCATTATGCTTCAATGACACAATTATCCTTTTGGATTCCTCACCTTTAATGTCCATATTTGTTAAATTCATAAAATTAACTTGGCTTTAGGTTCAATCTATCATTGGATTGGACTGAATTGAAGTTTGAAAGTGAATATATATTTCATGATACTTTTAGATGCCAGATTTTAACTACAAACAAGGGTCATCATGAAGTGTGATGCATTCACCGTCAATTTGTTTCAAAAGATTTTGGTTGCATGTTCTTAGACATCAATAAACTAAAGGAAAATGAGCCCTCAGAGTTCTTCTATTAGCACTTCACATTTTACATTCATATGTTGTGCATTTGCAACAATTTTCCATATTTTTGTTCTCTCTTCACTAAAATTAATATTTTTGTAATTGGAATTAATTAAAGTGGCATATATCGATGCTTGAATCTGTTCTTTCAAACCAACAAAAACATATTGAAGAAGATTAATCGAGATCGGACATGAAAAAAAGTAAAAAGAAAAAACAATACGAAAGAAACATGGAAGCAGAACTAGTTTAAAAACTTTTGAATTGACCTATGTATCCGTAAGAACTTGAATAACATTATGCAAGTCCTAGCTGCAACTTGCGCTGCCATGTGTATAAAAGGTGCAGTCTTCACCTTCATGTACTAAACTGCAAAGCTTAAATATTTTCTTCTTTGTGTTGGATCTGGTTCAAGTGTTGTGAATTGATTATCCTACTTTCAGACGTATAGGATGCTCAGCCTCCATCTTGTTATCCTTTCATTTAGCAATATTAATTGAAGATTTATCTGTACGAAAAGTGATTTGTCTTTGCTTGTAGTCATCTATGGAATCTTCAACTTCAGTTTTGATAGCTGATTATCCATATTTATTCTGGGTTTTCAATACCTTTATGTACATCTTCATTACTTTATTTGTGTTTTATCTGTAACTTTGGGCAGGAGAAGGGTCGGCCATTGCCTAAGTTTGGCGACTGGGATGTTAATGACCCTGCTTCCGCAGAGGGATTTACTGTCATATTTAACAAGGCCAGGGATGAGAAGAAGACAGGTGGGAAACCTGAGTCACCTTCAAAGGTGGATACAAATACTAAGCATGGAGTGGAACCTTTAAAACCTCAGGGTGTAAGTTGTTCTTTGATGCTTATTTTAGTCTTCAGAATTGAATATGAAGTTACATTGAGATGGATATGCTTTAAATGTCTTTTAAATAGTGGTAGTTATCAGGGGCGGAGCCAACAACCAACGAGCCGGTGTGGCTAAAAAAGTTACATATTATTGAAGCTTTGCGGTTAAATACGAATAACTGTATTAGCTTTCAACGTAAGTGATTGTAGCTCATATGGAAGAGAGCTCGTTTTACATGTGAGAGGCACCTAGTTCAAATCCCCTCACCTCCACTTCTTCTTTTAATTTTTTTTTTTAACACGATAAATAATAATTAAACAACTCTATATTATTTTGTTTTCATTGACATCCACAGGAGTGTCGTATGTCAAATGGTAAATTTCTTGCTTTACATGTAAGAGGTGTATGGGGTTTGATTCCCGTCATCTCCTCCTCTTTTAATTTCTTTAACACAATAAATAATAACTAAACAATTCTATATTACTAGTTTTTGTTTCTAAAAGAATCTCATTAAAAAAATTTGTTGACTCAAATTATTATTTCATAATATATACTTATATTTTTATCAATTTATTTTGTAAAATTCAAATTTGGACAATTTTAAGTACTGATCTTTTTTCTTTTAAGAATTTGAAAAATATTTTTCTTTTTTGGGGTCAAAAATAGCTCTAAAAATTACCATTTTAAAAATTTATTGACTTAATTTATTACTTCATAATATGTAATTGTTATGTTTTATGAATTTATTTTGTAAAAATTGGACAATTTAAGTACTAATCTTTATTCTTTTAAGAATTTGAAAAAACACTTTTTTTGGGGTCAAAAATAGCTCTAAAATCATCGTTTTAAAAATTTGTTGACTCAATTTATTACTTCATAATATGTAATTGTTATGTTTTATCAATTTATTTTGTATAATTCAAATTTGGATAAGCTAAGTAATAATCTTTATTCTTTTAAGAGTTCGAAAAATACTTTTCCTTTTGGGGTTCAAAAATAGCTCTAATATTCATTGTTTTGAAAGTTTTGTCTTTATCATTTAATCAATACTTTACTTATTAATTTCATCTTGTCTCGCTTGAGTTCATAAAAATTTAAAACTTGATCATATATATATGATTCAAAAAATATATTTTTATTCCTTATTATTTTGTGTTGTATTGAACTATATTTTCATTTTTATATGATTTTAACGTTTTAATACATTTATATATTGATTGGAGATTTTTTTAATTTAAATTAATTAAATATTAGTAAACAATCTCACTATATTGGATGGTAGCTTGATGACTACTCGACACTCCGCCCTAGCTCACTTGAGCGGTTGGATCCGTCCCTGGTAGTTACCATTTTTCATGTCTCACGGTCTTACATTTGGTTTATTTGGCATAATTTTGTGTGAGAAATTTAAGTCATTTTTGGTAGAGATTCTTTAAAACTCATTTTTCCTCAAACTCATTTCAATCACACACACTCAATAAAATAATTTTGTACATGGATTCATAAGTTTTCCTTTACTTTTTCACCACAACTTCTTAAATAAATTCCCTTCTCATAGATCAATTCACGAAAAATCTACTTCAAACAAGCATTTAGGGCCTGTATGAGAGTTTTTTCCCACCGATTTTGATCTTTTTAGGTGGCACCGTTATGGGATGTTGGAAAAACTAGTGCTTGTTATCTTTTCTGACACTAATTCTGTGACTGGTATAAAAAATAAAATCGGTGTAGTGTAATTTTGGCCGCCTTTTTTCAACCCACCAACTAAATTGGTGGGTTTTGGCCGTTTCTCAAAGCCCTTCTAATTTTATCCCTTAGAAAATAATTATTTGATTCCACATATATTGTTCAAAATTAACTTGTAATTAAAAATACATTGACTAAAAAAATTATAAGCAAAAAAATTACTTTATAACTAAAGAACTTATAAGTAAAAAATTACATATAAGATAAAAATAATTTTTTGTGTAAAAAATTCCTTTTATAGTAAAAATACTGCCAGTGCTACAAAATTCACTTATGAAATATAAAAATTTACTTATGTGTTAAAAATTATTTAGAAGTACAAAATTAGCTTGTAACTGTACAATTTATTTACAAGGGAAAAACTACTTATACTTAAAATTTTAATTATAAGTAAATATTTCACATTTTAAGTTGAAAATTAACTTATATGTAATCCAGATAATAGACTCTCAAATGTGGGTTGGAGTATTATAAAAATCGCTACTAAAAACCCCACGAGACCGGACCCCTCATAACTGTCCAAAACTGGTACCCTAAAACTCCAAAGCAGACCCTTAGTATTGGCCTTTCTTCTCGAAGATATTATTATTTGCCGTATCTGGTTATGTGATTTCTACCTGTATAATTTTCATGACAGTTGCAATATTGGTGACTGATAATGTCTTTTTTATTGGAAAGAACATACTGGAATAAATTATTTTGTTTTCTCGCGAGGAAGTTACTGCCAAATATGTGGTATTTTATTTTTCAGGCTGCTTTATAGTGAAGTAATTTTCACGGCCAAATTTATAGAAGGGTGAAACGAGGCTTCGTTTTCTGATTTTCTCTGGTATCAACTGACAAAAAATAATTCATTGATTTGCAGAAGAAATGGTTGTGCTGCATGCAGAGCCCCCGAGCAGAATCTTGATCAAGTTGTCTGTGTAAAAGATCAATATAGGAAGGGCATCTCTATAACGGCTCAAGTTATATATGCCTTCAGATAGAATTTGCAGGTGTTATCCGGCACCATTTGTGTTGTGTAAGAGACGAATATGAAAAACTTGAACAAACCCGTCTGTTATATTTTGCGGATCATCACGATGAAGTTGTGTTCGATGGTCCCTTTGTATCCTGTGGCCTGTAGAGCTTTTGTTGTCTCGCGTTAATTTTTAAAATCACTTGCATATTTATTTGTTAAGCAAACGTTTTTACATTATCTTTCTCAACCTACATTGTGCTAGTTTATTTTGCGAGCGTACTCCCTACCCAGTTTAAGGGTTGTTGCGTTGCCTTAGAATCTTTTACGCCATCCCCAGAATTCACATTGGAACAGTTCTCCATCCATGAAACCCTCTCTGGCACGTAGTAGTTGTTGAGGGTAAATCCCATGTTGCCCCCATTTGGTCCCCATTATTTCAGTAGTCTTATGATTTTTGTGAATAATGTTACAAGGTTATCTTTCAGGAAAGAAAGCTGAAGTCTTGACAAGGTAACAGAGTTTATTAAGCTCGAATGTGCAATTCAATCCAGTGAAGACTCAAAAGGAGAACACGTATTCAAATATTGGTATTTCTCAAACGAGTTGTGAGGGCATGTAAGGGTAAATTCTACGTCGAATGGACAAAAATAAATATACAACCAACAAATTCTTGAAACAGGTTTTATAATAATTTAACATGGCAAGAGAGAAGTGCCCTGGATGGATAATAATAATAATAATAATAATAATAATAATAATAAGGGAACACTAGAATTTCTGCGGTTGATGAATGCCCTAGTGAAGTTAAACTTAAACTCTAGATGCCCCTAGCTTTCGCTCAAACAAACGACGCAAGATGTAGACTTGCAAAACAGAGGCCCCAATGAGAAAAATTGATTCATATATAGCTTTGTGGATTGCTCTTCTGCTCATTCCTTCATTTACTGCAATTCGAATAACATAAATCTAGTTAGTGCATGAAATGTTATAGATCCACGAGACTGTGTAGCACATTCCACGTAAAAAGAAATGAAAGGAAGACCTAATTTTCAAAGAGAAAATAAATTGAGCAAGTAATTCTAAGAACGGTAATCCACATCTAGTCTCTCTGTTCCTCCCTAAAACGCTTATGTTGGAAGAAATGACGACAATCTTTTTTGTGTTTCAACAGACTACTCCTCACAAATGGTTGTGAAATTAGAGTGGTTCAGCACTACATTATCCATGGAACTCCAAGAACGGAAGCATCCTCATTCTAAAAATTCGTGCACCTAAACGACATGCTCGGGTCCTATATTTTTGCTGGGAAGGAAACACAGAGGACCTTCTCTCATGTTAGGTTCGGGAAGAATGAGACCCAATATTCATTATGAAAATTTTAGTGAATAAATTATAGCAGCTCAAGTATTACATTCTTCTCATTTCTTTCCAGACGTTCAATGATATTTGGGGAAAAAAGAATGTCCTTTTTTCCGGCAGAAGATAAAATGCACAGAAAACCAGTTTTTCCTTACTGAACCTACGGATCCAAATGCGGCGCTAGCACATGATATATGAAGCTAATTGCTAACATGGGCTCGTGAAGGGAAAAAATAAAAGATGTAAAAAATGGGCAATAGAAGAATTAAGTGTGATATGTCAAGTCCAATAAATGTGGGCTGAAGTATTTGACATATAAATAACATCACAAACAGAAAAAGTTGAACCAATACCTATTGCCTGACGATCAGTCTGAGCCTCGAGCCAATGTTGCTCAAACTGAATATTATACAAAGCTTCCTCTAGCTTCCCAATGTGTTCAAAGAGAGGTTTGAAATGCTCTGCAGAAGTCAAACAAAACATGCCATGTTCAATATTAAAAGGATACATCAGAGACAGATTTAAGAAAAATCACAGAAGAATGCTTACCATCTTTAGCATGCTCATCATGGTATGCAAAGTGACCAGCATGCACATCGAAGTCTATGGTTTCATGATAGGGGGACTTATTAGTGAAACAAAAACGGTAAACTCCTTGATGATAAGACAAAAACTCGTGCTTCTCAGTTGTCTTATCACGTACATCATGAATCTGTTCACCATTTGGTCCCTTTACCTGATAATTTAATTAAAATTGAGCAGGCAATCCCACCAGTCAGAAGGAGTATCTAAACCAAAATATTTTGTAAAAATTCATAAGCATAACATTTTCTTACATGGTTTGTACAACCACGCCATCACACAAACTGACTTTTAGATAAATATGATAACAATAAGCTTATAGTATTTTTTTCCCCTCGTGGACGTAGGAGGAGGGATTTGATAAGAAAAATATATATCTATTTCACATTGTCCCGAGCAAACACTAACTGATGCTTGTTTCACACCAAGCATATACCAACGGAAGGAACCGGTGTATCAAGTCTCTTTTTCAAATGAATAATACTATTTGTACATAATGGAGTTACACAATGATTTATATACAGATGAGATGTAAAAAAGAGAGTAGCGAAGGTTTTTTTTATTTGGTTGAAAAAATTCTAGCAGAATCATATCTCACCACATCGACTCGCTTTCATCCCTTGCCGTTCGTAGTCCAAGGGAAATTCTTTTTAGAAGGTGTTGCACCAGCAAGGGGATATTTCATACTTTATAACTCAAATATTTTTCATCTCAGTAAAAGAAAATAAAAGAATAAACAGGTACATCATGTGTGTGTAAATCATTATATACATATAGCACAACCGTTTATAAATATTGTTCTCAATTCCTCCATTCTCAAATAGTATTTCCTAGAACTAGGAAAGATTTCCCCATAACTAAGGATAACAACAATTAAAAAGGAAGAGATTTTTGTTACTAAAGCCTTCATCTTCATCTAAGAAATATTTGTATGGCCACAAACATTTGAACAATTAGGAATGCTTGAATTATGTTCAGTATATATGCAGTTAATTTTCTCCTGTTGAAAAGCCAGAGAGCAAACTAGCCATCTGTTCTAGGAATGGAACACCCTTTCACAACTGCACAATGTCATAATACAAAGAAGGTCTTGGTAATATAATGCTCTTTAATGATAACCTTTAGTTCAATCCAAATGTGAATACAAGAGTAGTTCGGTGAATGCAATTGTCTAATTATAGGAACTGTTTCTCCATTCACTGATCTTATTTTCATCTTTTTTTTTCCCTCCGCTTTCAACAATTACTAAAACACACATCAAAAAATAAACTCAACACACAGTAATTATTTATATTCCACACTGATATACATCTTTTATCATAGTGGGCATGACTCTGGCCAGCAATTCATAAGGTATTTTAAATTAGATTAAGAGTTGATTCCCAAAAAAGATACAAAAACTACATCAAAAAACACATCAATTACCGCATCTCCAAAACAGAAAAACTCCACACACACACCAAAAAAATCCATCCAAAAACTAGGGAAATTGGGATTAATTTCGTTGGAGTCCGATCTGAAAAACCGCATCGAATTACTTAGGGGTCCACTTTGAAGTGGTCAAGAAAGACCTCTTTATCCAAGGAGCATACTATATGTACGGAAAAAACTTCCATAAATTTTGACCAAAAGCCATTGAAGGTTGGCTGCAAAAAATAGTTTTTGCAGCCAATTATTTGCTACCACCACGGCATCTGTAAGTAAACAATTATGGCCCACCCACACAGGTCGAACCTTGGGAGACATCATCATTACACGAAAATAATAATACATTGTCGTATTGGTTGCTTCTTGCAATGGAAATCACAAATTTAAAGTGTGTGGGCAAAAATCTTTCACCAGGAAACTGTGTGTATATTTTCAAATGTTGTTTATTTGATTAGGACATGAATGTTACCTCTTTATTTATTTATTTATGTATTTATTTATTTTTTACTTATAAAAGTACCCTTCTTTTTCTTCTTTTTGATCTCCTTATTTTCTTCTATTAATTCCTCTATTTGGATGAAGATGATTGGCTAAAGTTATTAGAGCATGTTTGGTTAAGTCTAAGAAAATAAAGTCAATTTTAAGTAATTGTTTGTCTGCTAGTATGTTTAGATAACTTACTTATTTCTTATTTTTAATTAAAAGATGTGACTTTTTTCGAGAGTAACTTTTATATTACTATCAAAATAATTAACTTACTTAAATTTAACGAAGCAAAAGATATTTATTTTATGCTACAATGTACTTTTTTACTCGTGTAAACTTACTTACAAAATCAAAATTTTCAAAGCTTAGCGAAAAATTCTCATAGTATACCTTAGAAAAGTAATTTGGACAATATATTGAATGGATGATTTTTACGTGCTTTTTGGGAGGAAAAGATAGAAAGTGATCGGTGATCCCACGCGAACCACCTCCAAATAACCTACTTTTCCTTGTCCATTCTGGTCAAATGATTCGAACCCATAAGCTCCTGTTCTGAATATTGAAAGTCTGACCACTCTGGCATTAACATGAATTGAGCAAAATAATACATATTACATTTACTGAGTTTAATGAAATTATAAAAATTCGAAATCGTGCTCTTCCTTTAAATGATACAAAACTTGACAACAATTTCATTTGGTGATTACGGTTTATTCTTATAACAGAATTATATATGTTCAATATGAACAAAATGATTGTTATATTTACATTTTAGGCCTTATTTTATTTTCATTTATTTTAAAATACATTTTTTATCTATCTTATTTTTAACTATATATTCTTTAATAAAATAATATTACACGCAAATTCAAAACTTTCCCTTATTTTTAACCACACGTTCTCCATGAAATCACAGCTTCAAAATGCATTTTCTGCTAAAAAAAGGACATCAAATGGGCTCTTAATACTTTACTGCGGCTGATGGTCGACGATAGACGGCCGCCCGTGCTGACTAAAAATCCTAGATTCGCCACTGCCCATGCCTAGGTCAGACAATGTAAATTAATATGACTAGGGCATGGTTTATATAAGAGGGTAAAAGACTAATGGGGCCAAGCTGTCAAAAATTATCTCAATACTGCTTACACAAAATATATCAAATTATATCTCTAAATCATCAAATTCCAACAAGAATTACCCAGTTGTTCCCTTAAAATTTCCCTAAGTTGATCTAAAGTTGTCACATCATTTTTAGTCATAATCACATTTCAATCGACAAAAATAATTGATGAAAAATACGGATTACAGTGGCATGGGAAAAGAAAGTTTACCACAAGGTCAACGCCATCTTCACTGTAATGCCAAGAACCCTCAGACTTGATCACCACAAATGAAAAATGAACAGTGTCCCCGTATTCCACCTTATGCGAGAAGCATTCCTCTCTGTCTATCACAAATCTGATCCCAAAGGCTCCCCCGACGGTGGCCATAATTACCATCGCCGCCACCGCAATCGAAAGCTTCATCTGAATCCCAATCGGAAAAATCCATTAATTCTAACAAAAACAAACGACAAATTACAACGAAGAAGAAAAAAAACACGATTTTTGGTTACCTTTATTTCCTCCCTGGAAGACAAATTTATACAGAATCAAACAGATTTTGCTCCCCTTTAATTTATCGTACGAAAACTATTGTTTTGAGAAGTGCGCTAGTAACTTGGTCTGGACTTCAATTGTCTTGGTTTGACCGGGTTTCGATTACCTGCGACAAGAGCTTGAAGGTTGAGGTGGTCGCTGTTAGGTGTAATAACCAATAATAATCAGCCACGTATGTTGCGAATTTCTTGGATGTCTGAAATTGGCGACGTCGTTTGCTTGCTTGGTTGGTTAGGTTTTCCACGCAATGATAAGCTAATTAGCAATTTTTTTAAATCACAAGTTTCTCTATATAAACATCATAGTACGTACACGATTTTTCCTAATTACAAAACTCAGAATTCTATGTTTTCAAAAGTAAACTAGAATGTAGAAATGTAGCAAATTGGTAAATTTGTCAGTAGGAACATGAATTCTCTCAAGTGTTAGGCATAAAATTCTACGTTTTCATATTACACAAATATTGAATTTCTACAAATTGTTGAAATTGATAATAGTGAAAATAATCACGCTTATAATCTGAAGTAGAACAATTGACATCTTCAAAAGCATATCATGCATTCATATCCGAGACAAAACGACAATATTTTTTATGGCCCTGTCTGGTATGGCCTTTTTTCCAGATTTTAAGCATAAATATTACCGTTGCAGCCCTTCAGTCGCAATTGTTGACTCTCCTATCTCATAGTCGGGGCTCACTAACGGTAATAATTTGGATAGAAATCTAGGGAGAATCTCTCCCAGACAAGGCCTATAAGTACAACCATATCTGACTGTCAAATTGTACTTTGTTATAGTACTTAATGTAATATATGAACTTGACCAATAAAATGTTTACATCTATTTTAAAGAGTAATGAAACATAAGTACAAAGATATTTGGTTTCACAATTATAGTTCGCAAGCTAAAGAAACAAACGAAGTTATTTGTTCAAAATTATAAGAGCTATACTCTGGAAGAAAAATTGTTGGTTAAAGAACTCGAGCAGGAGTGGACGTTGATTCTACAGAAAAACAATTCTACCATTGAGTTTGAATTTAAAGAAAAGAAAAAAAAAATCCAAAACAAAACTTGCACTGTAAGTCACTAAAATTGAAATTCTTCACAGATAATCAATGCAAGTAGAAGTTTCTAATCTAGGATTTGATTATGGTTGTGCACACCATTTGTATGATAAAAATGCAAGATCGAATGATATTGTAAACTATGACTTTTCATCTAGTGATGGCAACGGGGCGGGGCACCCTCACCCCTTCCCGCCTTAGAATGGCAGAGCGGGGCGCGGCGGGGACGGGGCAACTTTTTGTCCCGTTTGTTGCCCCGTTTAATTTTTTATTTTATTTTTTCATTTTAATTTTAATTTTTTACTTTTTGAAAGTTTCGAATTATGTTATTATTAAATAATAAAATACAAATTTAAAATGAGTTTTTAACGGATGAATTGTCTAAAAATAAAATTATTTTTAATTATTATTCTTATTTTTTTACTTTTTCTTCACGGGGCGGGTTCGGGGCGACGGGGCGGGTTTTTTTGCCCCATTCGGGACGAGGGGGAAATTGCCATCACTATTTTCATCGGAGGGCAAATTAAAATTACAACTTGTGACCAATGTAAAAAATTTATCTGTTCTAAAAGGAAATGGTGGTTTTATAGAAATGCAAAACAAGTACATAAAGAAAGAGCAAAAGCCACTGATTTAACAGTGACAGAGCTTGGCATCCTGCCCTTGTCCCTCCTAAAGAAAAGACCATTGTACAATGGCAAGTTGATCAAAACCAGAACCCCACATAGAAGAATCTGCAAAGCGGTGGTTTCGTAAACAGATTTGAATTCCCCGATAACAATCATTTTCTTTAAAATCCCGAAGAGGCAGAACAGATTGATCATTGCCACCGATGATAAAATGATGAACATTGGTGAAGTGACTCCAAACTCCATCTTTTCTTTCTCGTATCTCTGTGTAACATCTTGATCAGCCACTTTTGTTGAGATTATAAAACCCGAATTTGAATATCTCATCAATTTGAAGATGGTATCCATGACTGCAAACAGATAAGAGCTTGTTCTTTTGTAAAGCCACATTCTTTGCTCATTCCACCAGCCTAAAATTGTTCCGCCTGCCCTGAGAAATTCGATAATGCTATATATATGCTCAGCTGCTATCACAAACGCGAATGGAAGAAACCATAGGCTCGAGACCTGAATGTTGAGTAAAATTGTGATATTTGTTGACGAGAAGAAAATTTAAATTTCAGAATGATGAGAGAGAACTAGATAAACATGCCTGGGGAAACAAGGAGATGCCTTTGAGCAGATAAAGAGAAGGGACAATGGAGTAGTACAAAGTTGCGAAGCAATTAGGAGACCATAGGCAATAGTTGACATATCCCATTATGAGCCCAAAATAGATTCTGCCTAGTCCATACCAAACTGGACTGTATTTCGAAAGGAAAATCTGAAAATCGCCCTCCGACCATCTCTTGTGTTGCACTAATATCTGATCAAGGGTAGTAGCAGAAACACCTAAGAAGCCTTTCCTTTCTGGATTGAAATAGATTGATTTCCATCCACGACATTGAATTGACAGCCCCGTTATCACATCTTCAACTGGACAGCCATACTTTAGACCCATCTGCATAATATCAGAAAAGTCTTTACTGCAACATTATATGCAAAACTCATATATATGAGAAGACGTGCTTAAGAAAAGACAGAAACCTCATTGCCCCACTGAGTGTTTTCTTCAAAAGTGCAACTAGCGAAGCCTTTTATCCTTTCTTCCAATTCTTGAACACTTTCCCCTGTTTTGCGTATAATATTTTTGTTCCAGTCGATAGTAAATCCCTTGGTATATTTTCTTCCACAAAGGATGTCCCTTCTGTGAAAGCAGCCAGTTCCAACATACATAGGCCCTCCATAACCATCCAAACCATGAAATTCCACCTTATGTAACAAAATTCATAAGATAAATAAGCATTTTTTTCTTCTTTTTTTTATAAAAAACAAATATGAGTCAATAGAATGTTTATATGGTCATATACTAACCTCACTGATCACTCTGTGGGTGCCTCCATATAAATCATTTTTAGTAATATTATGAAAATTCTGTGGAAACTGCACGAAAGCAGTCTCATGGCCCTTCTTTTCATCCATGAAGAAGCAGAGCGCATCTCGAATTGCTTGTGAATTATTTGAGTACATATCACAATCTACATTTAGAATAATAGGTCCATTGCTGATCTCTGATGACACCCTTATCTGCACATATATTACAAGAGTAGATAAATCATTTAATGCAACTTTCTTGCCTCGGAAAATTGTGATTTTGGTTCAAGGGGCAGCAGTATCGTAAATCAAAAGGAGAGTGGGATGCAAAATGGGAATAAATTTTGTATAAAAGGCAGAAATAATCAGAAGTTGTTCAGAGAATGTGAAAGTGTCTTTTTCTCTATAAATTTAATTTGATTATTATGTTTCTGCAGATTTTTGTAAACATGGCAGGCACTTACCAATGCATTCATGGCTCCAGCTTTGAAGTTATGGAAATGCTGTGGTCGCTTCTCGCGAGCCAAATACACCAAAGTTGGCAGTCTACACCCTTCAATATCCTTAACTTCTGCATCTTTTCCATCAATCAATACCTGGTAAATGGTAAATGTGAAATCGTGTTGGGAAGTTATTAATTTGTCTTTGTGAGCCTACATATATAATGAATTGTGTATAAAGATTATCTTAAAGTTAAGCCCAAAGTTAAAGTGATCTGATAAAGAATTAAGTAATTGGACTTAGATCATCTAAATAAAGTGCAGCGTGGATTACATGTGTAGAAATCATATTCCTCTAGAATTGTATTTCGTGATGGCTGAAATACATGTGGAAACTATATATAAGGCCACGGTCCCTAATTCATGTGCAATTGTCTTTCTTTGTGCCATCCTATCAATATGAGAATTAATAGAGAAAGTCTATTAAAGAGGAAGATCAAAAACCCGCATAAAGGAATTCAAGAATCAAGAAGAATGATTGAAGAATTCAAGAATCCATAATCAAGATTGAAGATCTGGAAGACAAGATTCAAAGATTATAATTCAAGATTCAATATTCAAGACACAAATTAATGGATCAATGTATTTTCCGTAATAATTTTTTTTTCTTGGTGATTTGAGGTGGAGATCTTGCAATTATATAAAGTTTAAAATTCATAAATAATCAACAAATCGAATATAGAAAATCACTTATAAT
>NC_036242.1:10415620-10417303 GCF_002742605.1 Olea europaea var. sylvestris | reverse complement strand
GTAGATTTAAGCACGTGTGGCCAAGGGCGCGGTTGATTTGCCGTTTTCGGGCCATTTTCTGTTTTCAAAAACGCGTTTGGTCCGTCATTTTCAAAGACGCATTTTCGAAAACGAGTTAAAATTTATAACTGAAAGCGCAAAACGACTTTTTATCATTTTGAGCATTTTCAGTTATAAATTGCCCGTTTTCGGGGAAAACTAAAAATCATTTTGAAAATGAAAATGGAATCCAACCGCTACCTAAGCTTTTAAGCAGATGCTTCTTGGCTGATTTAGGCAGTAAGTGAGCCAAAACGAGATGGCAAAAAGGCTTAGCCAAACATGCTCTTATTTCATTTTGGTGTGTGTAGTAATATAAACAAATAAAATATAAGAAGAAGAGGAGAAACCTCTCAGCGAGCCTGTTTTTGAAAGTCTGGCGATAAACACGGTTCCAACGAAGAGCTTGAGTGAAAATCCAGTAAAGACCGAACCACAGTTCGGCTCCAAACATTCCAATCCATACGAGTTTTCCACCATCTGTAAATCCTGCAATATGAGTTGCTCTGTAAACCCAAATGAAAATGATTCCAACAAAGTTTGAGACTGCAAAGAGCTTGTAAATTAAGCTGCCCTTTGCTTTCTTGGTTTCAAACAGTGGAAAATGACTATCATTTATCATCACCATGATTTTCCCAGCCTTTTTTTTTTTGGTTTTTCAGATCATGTATGTACAATATAGCAGGGCCGCTGCCATATATTGACTGAATTAATGAATTATTAATTCAGTCAATCTATTGTCTGATAATTTAAAATAGCAATTTTACACGCTACGCTTCCAATTATCTTATCTTTTATGCAGACGGGAGCAGTTGGCTGTATATAGAAGACATTTTCAAAACTTGCAAGTGGTCCTTTACACCTTTGGCATAATCTTGATAGATTTGAATGCTGCGCCTGCACAAAGTCTTGAAGAGTAACATTTTTTATTACTGTGTCAGTGGGAAAACCCAAACAATGATCGTAAAATCAGCAAGTGGGACATTATTACTTTGGCCCTGTCTGTCGTGCCCCCGCCCCCCCCCCGCCCACCAAATTGTCTGGGTGGTCTGTGCGAACCAACATGGCACTATCCGTGTAGCAGGGCTCTTTATCAAATGATAAAATTTGATCGCCAAGTATGAAAATGGAAGCAGATTTGGAGTAGGCCTGGATATTGGGTAAGTCGGTTCAGGTATTTCGTAAATAAAACTATTCGGGTCTTTGTAAATACTATAACCAAATCCAAACCTAAATCGTCAGTTCCGGTTCGATTTCAGATCTACCCATAGCATTTTATATACATTTATTTAATAAATATTTTACATAGAATTTTTTGGTACATATACCTAATACGTTGCTACTCGAAAATGTTTGTGGTGTGAAGAAAATTTAATTAAAAAATTTTCAAGGAGCAAACTATTGAATACTAGAAGCCACGAAAAATAAGAGAAAATAAAATAAAGATCAAAAATGAAATTATACCTTGAAAAAAAATATTTTTTTTTCTTCATAAATCTTATTCAATCTATAAGAGAAGCATACTAGACATATAATTTAATTATGAACAATACTTAAATTCTTCTAATTTTTAAACGAATTGATATAAAAATATTAATTAAATATATAATTAATATAGTATAAAAAAATTTACAGTTCACATAA
>NC_036242.1:10408379-10415606 GCF_002742605.1 Olea europaea var. sylvestris | reverse complement strand
TATATATATATATATATATATATATATATATATCAAAAAATTATAACACAACCCAAGCAATAAATATATCAAATTCAATTACCACGCATTATGGAAAAAAAAATTACTTAAGTTTATTAACAATATAAGAAAGTAAAAAACTTAAATTGCAAAGAATAAACGCTTTAATTCATCAACTTATACCACAACCTGTTTGAAATTTTTGATTTGTAAAAAGCTTAAATTGTAAACATTAACACATAATAACCTTTGAAACACAACAATCTGATACAAGGTTAGATGTAAAAAAGTATGAGACTATCTTATTTTTAGGGTTAGAGTTTAAAGTTTTAGACTAATTACTATCAAAATTAGGATTTTTAGGTTTTATATTTTTTTCATCCTATAAATTGTAAATAACTTTCTTTATAAAAATTGGTTTTACTCGAATACCCACGGTTCTGATTCAAGAATCGAACCGAACTCAGTCGGTTATCGGTTTCAGTTCCTAATTTGTTTTTCAAAAAACCGAAGCAGAACCTTCGATTCTATTTCGATTTCAATTTGAGAGATTCGGTTCCGATTAAAATGCTCAAGCCTATTTTGGAGCCAAAGTCAGGCGAACATCCAAAGAATCTGAAGCACATATGAATTCAGCCTCATATTTGTCATTGATAACATTATCACCGAACAAAAGATCTGTACTTTTTTTTTTGTTTTTTTTAAAGAAATTATTGATTGCAAGATTCAGAGAGAATTCTCAACCTCCCAATTATTTCCTTGATGGGTACTTTTACATCATCTTTTTAGCAGTACTTCATTTGATCTAAGCTAGTTTTACATCATGCTTTCAGCAAATCAAATTGCTTATTTTTTTAAACTGTCTAATAATGTGTTATCACGTGACAAGTAAAGGATGATGTAAAGAAAGATGTAAACGTAGCATGATTATTCAGTAAATAGGCATCAAACATGCAAGTGATGCTACGACAATGGACTTGAACACAATCGAGGAAGGTAGGCATCCCTTGTCATTTCGAAAGAAGGCTTGATAAACTGGTATATTAAGCAAGACCAGCAGCCCAGAAATAGTCATTTGTGGAATGAACTTTTCCAAATCCATCAATGTTGTACCAAAAACAACATTCTTGATTGCCCATCCCAAGCTGAAAAGGTTTAGCAGTGCGATTGTTGCTATAATTGTAAACATTATAGACGAAGTTCCAAACTCCATGATTTCCTGCTGATATCTCTTTAGCACATCATCATCAACCACCTTTGCAGTGACGGAAAATGATGTCTGAGCGAAGCCTAATTGCCAAATAACTGTATCTATGAAGGCGAAAAGGTAAGAAGTTGTCCTCCTAATGATCCACATTCTTTGCAAGTTCCACCATCCCTTCAACGTATCGCCACAAATTAGGTCTTCGACTAGGCTGTAAATCGTTTTTGCAGCAAACACATATGCAAACGGTAGGAACCATAAGCTAGATACCTGAAATATAATGGAATGGTAACTTTTAGACAGCCTTAAATATTCAAATAAATTTGAAGGTAAATGGTACCGATACACATACCTCTGGGAATAAGGGCACATTATGGAGCAAGCCAAGAGCAGGAATGATCACATAATACATTGTGGGCAATGAAACCGGAGCCCATAAAAGATAGACGCAGTATCCCATTTGGGCACCCAAGTTTATTTTCCCATGTCCATATATGAAGGGGCAGTACTTGGAAAAGAAAATCTGAAACAAGCCTTCAGCCCATCTCTTGAACTGAATGAGTGCTACATCTAACGTTGTTGGAGCAATGCCTAGGAAGGCATGTTTAGTTGGATTGTAGAAAACCGGTTTCCATCCTCTACATTGGATTGTTAAGCCTGTCACTATATCCTCCACGGGGCACCCGTACACCAGTCCCATCTACATTTTTCGAATCCACAAACGCTATCACAATTTCATTTTTACCATATATATGCAAGTGAGACAGAAAAGAGGGAAAAGAAATACCTCTTTTCCCCATTGAGTACCCTTCTCATAGTTGCAATTTGCTAGAGGCTTACATTCTTCCTCCAATTCTTGAACTGTTTTACCCTTTGTGTTAGATTTTTCATTGTGCAATTCAAATTTGTGATCCTTAGAATACTTATTTCCACAGAGACTCTCTCTTCTGTGGAAACATCCAGTGCCACAGTATAGAGTTCCGCCAAAACCATCAATACCAGCAAGCTCGATCTTCATAAACGGAAATTTTAGAGACTTTACAATCTAAAACCAATAATCAGAATCAGAATCAGAATTTCTTAGCATGATTTTAAAACGTACCTTATTTGTTGCAAATGCTACATTGGAATAAATATCATTCTTGGTTATATTATCATAGCGTTGAGGATATTGCACATAGGATGTCTGATGTCCTCTCTCTTCATCCATAAAGAAGCACAGTGCATCTCTTATCGCATCCGGATCATTAGCATACATATCACAATCCAAATTAAGGATGATTGGTGCATTGGTGATCTTTGACGACACTCGTGTCTAGGCCAAGAATAAAACAAATTACCTCCAATTTGTGCACTACACCCAAAAAAAAAAAAAGGAATGACCCTAATAATTGATTACCAGTGCATTCATGGATCCAGCCTTGAAGTCGTGTGCCCATCCCGGTCTTTTTTCTCGGGATAAGTATACCAGTGTTGGCAATTTGTTTCCCTCGATATCAATTGCATTAGGGTTCCATCCATCTATTATAATCTGAAAGCAGAAAAATTAGTATAACTTCTCTGTAACTAGAGGAAAATGAAAATTGAAGCCAGTTATATCATAAAAAATGCTGGATAGGTTTTTGCCTGTAGAGTAACTCGCTATATTTTGAAAAGAAAAATATTAATTATTTTATGATAAATTATTTGTATTAAATTGAGCTTACATTTTGTTAAGCACGTAAAGATTCGATCTATAATTAGATTTAAATTTTATTGTCCAACATTTATAAGTAAAGGCGAACCCTTTATTTTGATATTGTCTCAATTTTATTAAATTTCAATATTGATTTTTGCAATAAGGTTGAGAGTAAATTTTAGAATGTAGGATTATAAAACCGTTGAAACTAAGATGAACTTTATCAGAAGGATTTCCCTATTCCTAAGGAGGATCGAAACCAAACTGGCCTTGATATGGTGATAGGGCAGTTCGAGATGGTCACCATGGCTCCTCTCCTCTCGATAATCCATACGCCCTTAAATTTAATTTGTGAAATTGACAGCAAGAATTTAAGTTTACTTGATTGTTGTAAGTAGGACATTAATCCGGAGCATGTAATGAACTTCTATTAATAACTTGAAGTTCTTTGGGGTATCAATGAGTGAGATAAAATTATTGGTCAATATCTAGATATAATTGAGAATTAAAGTGAAATGATTGGAACATATATACATGCCATATGATATTCTTAAACTATTTGATAGGCACAAGCATGATCTCAAAGATTTTCTAGTGGATAGTTAAATATGTGCTTAGTAATGTGATATTGATTATTAAATTAACTTTGTAATACGATGACATGGGACAGTCAAACGAAAAATGAAATTTAAGGATTTATGTATAATTGAAAAAGGGCATTTTGTACATTTTATCTTGTTTAGAATATTCTACATGATCTACGTGGCTAATACGTAGTGTAATTTATTCTTTTAGTGGAATAGAATGGGGCTAATAAATTATCTCGATCGACTAAGAATTGATCAAATTAACATTAATTTACTGGAGCTTAGTTTAATTGGATCTCATCAATTTCAAAATAAGAACCGAAATAAATAATAAGAGCTATAATTTATTGTTGGTCATAAACTTAGCCGATACAAAGCTATATGACAATACCCAATTTTTCCGACTCGACAGTGTGGCCGCATTAATTAATTACTTCGACGGAGAAGGATCACATGTGCCAAACATGTGTCATTCATATATGAAAAAAGTTTGATTTGGATTAGAACTAAAAAGAACTCATTTTAGGTTATGGAATATTTCCATATCCAAACTAAAAGAAAGATTCCTTGTAGGCTATGAATGTTTTCATAACCTAGTCATGTCCATTTCCCAAGCTTCTAAACTTGCTAAATTATGACTAATTTAGAGTATATCTACCTAATTTAGTGTAAATATGTAAATTGAAGGAAAGTTCCCGACTTGGATGCAACTGGCATGAAGAGAGGCCTTTTTGAGCCCGTTGGAGTTGATTCAAAGCAATTGAAAATCAATTGAATTCCACATGATCCATTAGAAGTACAGTATAGAAATCGTAAAAAATAAAAATAAAAAAAAAAATCACAAGTTTTGAGAGTTAAATTTGAAATTTGAAAAGTTAAGGGACTTAATTGTAAATTTTCAAAACTTGCATCGAATCAATTATGGAGAAGAGGAGGGCCAAGTTGTAAATATTTCAATATGAAGGACCAAAGGTGCAAATAGGATGAGGCTCGAGCTCAATCAAAAGAGAAATTTAGGGACCGAGTTGAGCTCAACTAAAAAGAGAGGCCTTGTGATTGTTGTGATAGCTATCCTCGTGATTTCAGTTCAGCACGTATAATATCTAGCTCATGCAATACAGAAAAATTTTATTTTCTATTTTGACTCAACCGCTTATTGAAAAGCAATTAGGAAACGAGTTTGACCTAATCTTGGAGGCTATAAATATAACATTTCATCTACCATTCAATAGGAAAGCCTAAAGATAGAATATAGATAATTTTTGCAAGATTTTGAAGAAGCTTTTGGTGGCCATAAATATAACGTTTCATCTATTATTCAAGAGGAAAGCCCATGGACAGAATTAGGGTTTTTTTTTTTTTTTTTTTTTTTTGGTGGCAAGATTTGGAAGAACCTTTTGATTATGATTGGACAAAACTCTCGAACCGAACCAACCCGACGGTTCTTCTCAAGTTAAATACTCGAACGGGTATTTGAATCGAGAACTGACAAGTATGATTTGGTTCTCGGTTCTAGGCCAAGACTCGAAAAATCGAATCTCCCTAATTTTTTTAATTAATTTATTTTAAATAAGCAAAATTATTTTATTTTTTCTAAATAAATTTGTTAACTAGTTAATTTACTTCAAACAAAAAAAATATGATTTTCCTATTTCTAATTGTCAGTTCAAAGTCAACTTAATCAAATTGACCTCAATTTATCAAAATCTGTTACTTTACTGTAGTGTCGTTTCTATTGGAGAAAATCAAATTAAAGCTCTACAACATCTTTCTTAATTATTTTGAGTTTGCTATCTTTTTCTTCCTATGATTTTAATAATCAAATTTATGAAGAACTCAGTAAAAAGAGATATAAAAGACTCATAAAATTAGATTACGTTATTTTGTAAGAGCTAAAATTGAACATATCATTAATTAAATTAATGTAACTTTGTATATATTAAAAATTTTAATTCTAATATGGAACCGAATGGAACCGAACTCGAACGGTTCCATAATTAAATTTGGACCCGACGGTTCCACTTATTAAATATTCGAAAATTTTGGGTCAGTTTGGTTCTAACGGAATCGAACCATGTAGCCCTACTTTTGATGCCAAACACTTGTTCCATGCATATTTTCAATTTCATATATCTTTTCTTCTGTTAAAAAGGAAGAAAGAGATATTCAAGGAGATTCATCAATAACCATGAAAGGATTCAAGATTCAAGATTGTTTTACATATTTCTTCCCAACCTTTAATTACAAGTGATGTCGTATCGACTCAATTTGTATTTTTGTATTCATATGATGTTTGGCTAATTGTATATATGCCAAGATAGCGTCCTATATTTTCATGTTTTGATATTAATATTCAAATTGTAATTTTGTTTAGTTTAAAATATTGTTAGTAGTTTAATGTTTTTCAATTACTTGAATTGAATTAATTTGTGATTTCTATTCACATCTGGGAGAAAGAACATGGATTTACAACACAGTAACATTCATTGTAAAGTTCGATAGGGAATAAAGTACTGCTATTTTTTCCATGATCTCATTAAATATTTTTGTGAATTAGGACCTATTTAACATGACTTTTGAAATCAAAATGAGCTTTTGAGATCCAAAAAATACTTTTTGACTCGTATGGCTAATTTTATAAAAGAGCTTTTGCTAGTTAGAATAGCTTTTAGAAGAAGTTGGTCCAGTGTAACTTCATCTCAAAGCATTTTCGGAATAGGGAGCTCTTTTAAAAATTTGTTTTCAAACATAAATTAACGCAGCTTCCTCCAAAAACTCTTCCACGGGAAGTAAAAATAAAAGTCATGCCAAAATAGCCCTAAATTCCTCTTCATATATTCGTATTTAGGATAAGAATATTTCAGGTCAAATATGGGGATTTTATTCGAGAAAGATTAATAAATAAAATAGGAACATTGATCTTCAAATTCGAGTAAGAGTTGTCAAATGACTGGATTGATATTAAAATGAAAACACAAAGGATTTCAAAATTCTAGTACTTTCTATTTCTAATTGATATCATAAATGCTTCCCAATTAATTAATTTAATAGTTAGATTAGTTAGTTAATATTAGGTTAAATTAGTAAATACCATCAATATCTATACAATTGTCGTATTGGTTTAAAGTTAATACTAATTGGGAACTGATACTTAGTCTTTGTGCGATTGATAATTAGACTCGTCTACTTTACTACTAGTTTATGATACCGTTCGCACACGAGATTTTAGCACAACTTATATTGAGATTCAATGAATTTTAATCTTTTGTGTGCCATCCCACCTAAAATCTCTACAATCTTTTATTACTGAAGAACATTGGAGAAGGTCAAATGGTTTGAAGTGGTATCAAGAAGATCAATGGAAAAAGAATATTTGTAAAGCATGCTAGCTACTATAGTAATTTCTAAAACACCTATGTGTTTATTATTCCAACAATATAATAATGTTTATTGTACATAAAAAAATTCCAGAATTCTTACAGATGTGTCTGAGATGGGGTGAATTAAAATATTACAAAAAATAATCCACCCATGTATTCTGTAAGAATTCTGTACAATAATTTCTGTACGAGTAGCATTGCTCTAATTATATTCTTGTCAATACACAAAGTAACTAAATCCTATTTTTTCAACAATAATTACCTTAACAATGGATTGATGATCTTTCTTTGTGATCTTAGAGTTCCACTCTAAGAATCCTCCATGTTGATCCTTTATGTCATTCGAAATGCAGCCCTTCTCTACTGCAGATTCTATTC
>NC_036242.1:10398429-10403405 GCF_002742605.1 Olea europaea var. sylvestris | reverse complement strand
AGGCCTAGATCGTCTTTGATTATAGAATATTTTCGCAAGATGCACCTACCTATGTTTGAAGACAGCCCCGATCCACTGGCTATTGAAGAATGGCTTCGCCATCTTAAGCATATTTTCAGGTTTATGGAATGCATTAATGTACAGAAGATCCTTTGTGTAGTATTTATGATGGAGAATAGAGTAGGTCATTGGTAGGAGATGACTACTAGATCACATACCGAGAAGCAACAACGTAACCTTACATGGGTACAATTCAAAGGGGGAGTGCTTTAGAAGTACTTTCTAGCTACTTTAAGAGATCAGAAAGAAGCTGAGTTTCTTGAGCTGAAGCAGGGGAACATGATGCTCGCTAATTATGAGCGAAAGTTTGAGGATTTATCCAGATATTCCCCACATCTGGTGGACATAGAGGAGAGACGGGCTTGACATTTTGAGGACTGAGAATTGACATTAGAAAAGCAGTGGCAGTATTCTAATTGTGTACTTATTAGGGAGTTCTAGAGAAGGCTCAACGCCTTTGATGATGACCAAACTGGTGAAAGTAGTAAACAGCAAACATGCTCCTTAGATAAGCGCAAATGGTATAACATTATCAAGAGGAATGGAAACTATCCCAAGAAAAAGGGAATGACAAAAACAGGTGCCAACTTAATGACAAAAATCAACGATAACTCCATCCCAAATGTAAAAAATTTCATCTAAGAGAATGCCTGGTAGTAAAAGGTGTCCATCATACACGTGGCAAGCCAAGACACGTTTAGACTACTATGAGGTCAAAATTTTTGCTTTAACCTAGGAAGAGATAAATAATGATTGCAATGTGGTGGTAGGTATCATATCTTTCTCTGACATGCCTACTTTTATATCAATTGATTTAGGATCTATACACTCATTTGTTTCAAAGTCGTTTATAAATGTATACCCTTGATAACATATTATAAGTATCACTATCATCTGGAAAGGTGCTTAATGCAACTTATATAGTTGGAAATCTAAATTTAGATATGGATGGGAAGATTATAAAAATGGACTTGGTGGTCCTAAACATGAAAGATTTTCACATTTACTTGACATGGATTGGTTGTCAAAAAATCATGCAACCGTTCTTTGTTCTGAGAAGGATGTTATTTTTCAATGGCCTAGTGAAGAATTTCATTTCTTTGGAACAAAGGTAAATCCACTACCTCGACTTATATTAGCAATGCAGCTAAAAACTTGTTGAAAAAGAAGTCAGCTCAAGGGCTCTTGATATCTTTGATTGGCATTAGTCAGAAGGAGCTAACCATCGATGAAGTTTGAACGTTTAAGAATTTTTCATATGTGTTTCCAGAAAATTTACCAGGAATGCCTCCAGATCGAGAGGTTGAGTTTACTATTGACCTCATATCGAGTGCTACCCTAATTTCAAAGGCTCCTTATCGTATGACACCGGTAGAACTTCAGGAATTGAAAGTACAGTTGCAGAAGTTGCTAGACAAGCGTTTTATTAGACCTAGTGTCTCTTCGTAAAGCATAATGATGGATCGATGAGAATGTGAATCGATTATCGAGAGCTGAACCGTATTACTATTAAAAATAAATATCTCCTTCCCGAAATTGAAGATTTATTTGACCAGCTGCAAGGTGCTAAGGTCTTCTCAAAAATTGATTTAAGATCAGTCTATCACCAGTTGAACATTAAAGTAACTAAATTCTTAAGACATCATTTAGAACTCGATTTGGGCTCTATAAGATCTTGGTGATGCCTTTCAGCTTGACAAATGCACCAGCAGTCTTCATGGATCTCATTTTCCTCAACCATCTAGATCAATTTGTTATTGTCTTCATTGATGATATACTAATCTATTCAAATAGTGAGCATGAACATATGAAACACCTAAGGATTATTCTCGATATACTGAGGAAGGAAAAACTCTTTGCCAAATTCAAAAGTGGAATTTTAGCTTAATAGAGTAGGATTTATGGGTCACGTGATCACAACCTAAGGAATAAAAGTTTACCCAAATACAGTGAAAGCAATCACCAGTTGGTCTTGGCCAACTAATGTTAGGGAAGTGCCGGCTTCTTAGGATTAGCAAGTTATTATAGACGAATCATTGAAAGGTTTTAAAAGATTGCCATCCCAATGACTAAGTTAACAAGAAGAGCATGAAGTTCCAATGGACAGAGAAGTACGAACAGAGCATTTAGGAACATAAACAGAAATTGACCTCAGTTCCAGTCTGGACCATACCCAAAAGGTCAGAGGGCTTCATTATTTATAGTGATGCATCTAAGCAGGGTCTGAGATTTGTACTTATGCAGCATGGTAAAGTTATCACATATGCTTCCAAACAACTAAAATCATATGGAGAAAACTACCGAACGCTTGACCTGGAGTTAGCAGCAGTAGTTTATGTACTAAAGATATGAAGACACTATCTCTACGGAGCTAAGCGTGATATTTATACAGGCTACAAAAGCGTAAAATACTTCTTCACACAGAAGGAATTGAACATAAGACATCGTAGATTGCTAGAATTGACAAAAGATTATGATTGTACCATTCATTACCATCCAAGAAAGGCCAATGTAGTTGCTCACACATTAAGTAGGATGACAACAATACATCTAGCACCTTTACCTATTATACAAAAATCATTGATCAGAAATATTGATTATTTGCAACTTGAAGTGATCTCATCTTTAGTAAATATTGTAGCACGAATTGCTACCCTCACAGTTCAACCTACTATTCGAGATCGAATTAAGAAAGTCCTAGATAATGATCCATTTTTGCAAAAGATTAAAGGTGAAGTTAACACGGGCAAATGAAAGGGTTTTGAGTTAGAGGAAGATAACACGTTGATGATTAAAGGAAGATTGTGTGTACCAAAATATGAAAAGATACGAAAAGAAATATTAAAAAGAGCTCACTTTGCCCGATACGTAGCACATCCTGGCGATACTAAAATGTATAAAGACCTTCAAAGTATATTCTGGTAGCAACATATGAAAAGAAGAATATGTCTATTTGTAGAAAAGTGCATAATTTTCCAACAAGTGAAAGTAGAACATCAGATACCATTAGGATTATTAAATCCACTAGAGATTCCTAAATGAAAATGGGAGCACTTTGCCATGGATTTTGTAAATGATTTTCCAAAATCAAATAGAGGAAATGATGCAATATGGGTTATTATCAATAGATTGACAAAAGTAAAGATGGCTTTTAATATAAATCAGTTAGCTCAACTATATGTTAGGGAAGTGATGAGGTTACATGGGATCCCAGTCTCTATAGTGTTAGATGGAGATCTGAGATTCACCTCGAAATTTTGGAAAAGTATGTACAAGACAATGGAGACTAAGCTAAACTTCACTACATATTTCCATCCACAATCAAATGGACAGTTGGAGAGGACTATTCAAATTTTTGAGGACATGCTTCGAGCATTTGTCCTAGATCTTGGAAGAAATTGGGAAAATCATTTACCATTGGTAGAATTTGCTTACAATAAAAGCTATTAGACTACCATTGGTAGAATTTGCTTACAATAATAGCCTTGAGTTTCGGCTCGTTGACACCTCTAGCCCTAGGTAACATAAATCCATAAAATGTTTTCATATTGGAACAAGGCTAACTCCTAACAGTATTTATTTTGTAATATAAAATAAAGATTAAACAAATGTGTTTTCATATCATGGATGTTACAGTCAAGAAAGTCACTTTATTGAAGAGTTGGATTGAGAACAAAAGGACATCATGTTTTTGAAATATTGATTTCTTCTTTTAACAATCTAAAAATACTTGCTATAGGAATAGAAAGGATGATTTATCCTCATTGACTTCATGATGTATTCTTTCAATGAATTTGCTTCCTATACAGGCAGTCAGTAATCGTCTCCCATGTTCGAATGGACTTTCATCTCTTGTGAAGTAGCACAAAAATCTGTAAGAGTTTCAACAAACTCATCTTTTGTGTTTGTACTTGTAAGACAGAAGCAGAATTTGAAGAGAGAGAAAATTCAAAGTAGAAATTTTATTGCATGGAATGGTGTGTCATAATATGGTAGAAAGACAAACAATTTATAGAATGTTCGTCGTCAATTGAACAACTTAAATGTCTTTTCAAGACAGTGGTTACTGCTTAGGTAGAAAGCAAGTGTTTGTTTCAACAAAAAACAAACGTTAGACGCAAAGCCCACTTTCGGGATCGAGCCTATGCCAACCAAACAACGATGCATGAGCATGTGAATTGAACCTACAAGTATCTAGGTCGTCACCCCATTCCAGAAGTTAGGTGCCAATTCAATGTTTTGAAAATCGACCCAGTCATCGACTTATAAAAGATGAAGGGTCAAAGGTCAAAAGGTCGAACATGGATTGAACCGGATTCAATAAATACATACAAAAATAATAAAATAAACTATTATGAAAACAATAATTTTTTTAATTTTCATATTAATAATTTGTTAATTAGATTCATTATTCTATAATATGTTAACATTTTTGTTATGCTACCATCCTATATTAAAAGTTTATGAAACCATTGGAGAGAAATGCATTTATAAAATGCACTATCCCACATTAAAAGCATATAAAATCATTTGAGAAATGTGTATCTATTAAGGAGCATATCATCTAATATTTCTCCATGGGCCTTCGAATTGTTTATGAGGCCCATTCATAAAGTTGAAACTTTTTAAACTAAAAAAAGGGGAAACCACAAAATCGCGACAGGTTCATCGGTTTACGGTTAAATCGACCGGTTCAGTGAGTTTTAAGATGGTTTAGTCATAAGCGGTTAACTGGACATGATTGACCTGATTTTGTGCCTGGTTCCAGTTTTATCGGTTGAACCGGTCGGGCCGGGTCGATTTTGATAACATTGGGTGCCATTTTTTAATGCCCAAACTCCATAGTCAAACTTGAATCTTATAATCATACATTTTTCCACTAGTTTTCTTATGTGGAACAAAGGTTTCCAAAAACT
>NC_036242.1:10380378-10393816 GCF_002742605.1 Olea europaea var. sylvestris | reverse complement strand
ACATAGTAGTGAATCTAAAATGAAGGAAACCAATATTAGTGAGCATTACACCTGAAAATGCTTTCAACAATAGATTCCTCAAGTGTTATAAATATCCACATTATTTGCGAATTTAGACAAGGTTGGATAAAACAAAGGCATGACATCTTACAGATGCTTTGTCGAACGTGCTGAGCCCTACACCGACGGCAATGACAGGAAGACCCTAAATGATTAACAAGTAAAAGGTCATGAGCTGGATTACAATGAAATTTTAAGTCTGTGTTTTCATCTAGTGTATCAGCTCCATATTGTGTTGTGTCTGAGAAAAAAATTGCAGTGACAAGATTTGAGTCTCTTTTCCTGGTAAAAGTCAAATTTTTGGATTCTGGTGAAACAAAAGGAAATTTCGCTCCCAGTGATGCATATACGCCTTACCTCTTTAGAGTATCCAGACATTCCTACGAGCTGGGAATCACGTATTCCTCTATACAACTCATCAGGGATAATTGGCTTCTGCATAAGTAATCAATTGCATTAAAAGTGAAAAAGATCAAAACATTAACCTCCCTACTTGACGAGTATATTATGGTTATTGGATAGACTAAGGTTATTGGATAGACTAAGTAATTTCTGGTTTGAATGTTGCAACAGTGGATATCCACATTTTTTAAACAATAAATTCTCTGAGATCTTTTCGGGATTTATCTAAAGTTACTGATTCTATGTCAAAATGATTATAAGCATCCAAAAACTCTCTGACATACAAGTTTTAAGGTTAACCAGATGAACTGGCAACTTCGTCATTTATAGCTGTGATAAAATCTTGTGATGTTATCTCGGATACAAGAAGCAGAGGCACAGACACAAATCTCAAGTAACTGCAAATCATGCTTCTTATATAGCGTTATTCCATTACAAGTACAAGATTGTTTTATGGCCGTTCAGCAAAAAGAAGCAATGTATTTGTAGAAACAAAATAATTGGCTAAACTTAAAGCATATGAAGATCTAACACGTTATGAAAAGCATTAGTCAAGACTAAAATTGGTCACCAAAGACTGATGACGCTTGTACTTAAAGAGAATGTAATTATGAAAACTCACAGCCAATATGTTATCAATTTCATTTTGTATCCTCCAGTTCAAGCAATCAGTGAGCTGAAACATATTGAGTAAAATTGGTAAGAATCCAAGAAAATATATAATCTAAAGTCACACTCTCTTTGGGATTTTCAGTGTGTCATACCATTTTATATGCATTGGAGACATTCCCATCCCTTGCTTTGAGAAATCTCACCAAAGTCTCTTTGGGGTACTCTTGATGTATACTCTTTCAAACCAGGACAAAATATAACAGTTTCTACTTTAATTATCCATAAAATTCGAACTGAAAAATCGTCCATGCAATCTTTGCAGATGTCCTAAACAAAACAATCTTTATCTTCCAAAACCAGTAGATGTGGGAAGTGAATGAATATTTACACACTTCACAGATTCTTTTATGATGTGCCTTCACGTGTGCTTTAAATATCTCATTTTTGAAATGCATTGATCGTCTATTTTTCTTTTTCTCCATATTTATATCGATTTTGAGTTCCAATGCACTATTATTATTTTTTCCAGCAATTTGTGAAACACTCACATTCTACTTTCTAGAATGGTCACAAAACTAGTTTTCTTGAATGAATCTAATTTAAAAATGATAGGGAAACCGTAAAGCTAAAGGGAGATTGTTAACAGCAGCAGGCAGGGAGGTTTTGAACCCCGAATGTGAAAGGTGGACAAACCAAGCCAAAGAAAGGAATAGAAATTAGACTTGTTGATTTTTAAAAATCAGAGACAAGTAATTGACGGCCTCAAAACACAAGGATCTCAGAGTAATACCAAACTGAGTAATGCGAAGACTCTATGTATACAAAAGAGGATCACATTACAACTCCAACTCCTAATTTCCTGACAACTCAATGGAAACCAAATTCTTGTATAAAAACTGAATCACAGAACAAAACCAAACCAAATCAAATGAAAACTCAACATATCTGAAGATCGCATTGTCATTAGAACTTCAATTTTGATCTCTCAGAAACTCAAATGTACCCTCCCAATGTCCAAGTTTGTACATTCAAGCTGACTAGACAAGAAATAATTTATGAATTATTAGTCACATCCTCTCAAAACTCAAATCATAGAAGTTCTTTGACTAGATGTTGACTATCCCAATATCCAATTCCCCAGTTCAGACAATAAATAAGTGAATAAACAAACAAAACAAGAGAGCAGAACCCAGATTCAAGAAAATCAATTTGCAAAAAAAGATCAGCAACGATGCCAAACCTCAAAAGTCTTCTTCAATGGTTCATCAGCTGCAATTAAAATTAGCAACATATCAGTGCTTCCCAGATCTAGAGATCAAAAACTAAAAAAAATAAAATAAAATAAAATTCTAAGAATGCTGACTTTTTTCCATCATAGTTTGAAATTGCTTGATGATATCTTCAGTAATGAACACCATTTTTACTCTGTTCTTCTCTACAGTCTCTATAGATTCAAACCCAGATTTCAAACGTATTTCATCGGCGGAAAATCTGGAGAACGGGTTGAATTATGAAAATATGGGCATCTATTTATTAACCTTTAGAGAGAAGCCATTAGCTTTTTCATAATGGCCACATTCAAAAAATCAGAAAATGACAGAGAAATAAAAATCATTTTATTAACAACAACATGTTAAGGAAAGAAGATATCTTTGGTTGGTAATTCTAAGTTTTAGCTCATCACTCGCCATCACTGTAAAGATGCTCATTTTCAGTTTTTGTATAAGAAGTTAATTGCTATAATTAACTACTAACTCTAAAATAAAAATTTGTTAACCACTCTTAACTAAAGTCAGAAAGAAATTATTTATCATGTAAAATTCAAATTAAAGTCTTGACTTTTATTTTCCTCTTCATCATCAACTCAAATGTTTTTTTTTTTTTATTAATCCTGCTTGTTAGAGATTAAAATTAAATTTTTAATAAATTTTAAAATAAGTTAATGAAACGTGTGATTAAAAAATTATGGGACCGTAAAATATATGATTTTTAACTTTGAATTAAATTAAAACGTGTCAAACACGGGTTTAGAATGATATTCCTATTAAAATAATTAATATTTAACTTTAACTATAAAATTTAATCACTCTTAAATAAATGGGAAAATTGTAGTATAGGTCCCCAATTTATTGCTTAATTCCAAATGATCCTCACTATTTCACTATAATTGCATAATCAGTCACAAATAACGTAAATCGTTACTATATCATTAGGTAGTTCTTTTATGTCTAACGTCATAAAGTTAACTTTGGGTCCACAGTCTAAATTGGTACCTAAAAATTAAAAATGAGAGATTTTTAGCATCTTTGCCTAAGTAAAAAGTACTAAGATTTTTATTTTTATTTATTTATTGACAATACGTAACAATTTGATAAGAGTTAGAGGGTGTTTTGGAAATATTTTTATGTAAAAATATATTTTTGAATAGTAAATTGATGGGAAATACGTGGTTGAAAAATAAGAAAATTTTTTTTATTTACGTGTAATATTATTTTAAGAAAGAACGTGTGATTGAAAAAAAAGAGAAAGAAATACATTTTAAAAAAAATGGGTACCAAACGGGGCCTTAGTTGCTGAAGCGTAACTGAGGCAACTATTATAAAATATTGAGGCCCCGTTTGGGAGGGATTTTGAGAATTGATTTTTTGATCGTTACAAGAAAAATGGGGTCCACCTGTGAAAGAAGAAGTCAAAAATTACGGCTGGAATAATGAAATAACGGTCAAAAAATCAATTTTTTGGGGTAAAAAATCCCTCCCAAACAGGCCGTGAGTTTAACTCGCTTTTTTCTTTTTAAAGTTCAGGACCAGCCTGCTAATGGAGCATTACATTGGGGAGCAATGATTCGTTTTCTCATGAGTTCATTACATCAAAAGACAAAAGTCGGTGAGAAAATGTTAATTTTAGCAGATGTTTGGCACATGTTTATAATCAACCAAACTACTTTTATCAACACATTTCATAAGATCTACAAATATCATCAACCCATTCGTTGTTCATTTTTATTAATTTATAATTTAAATCAATTATAGAAATAAGTCCATAATATTTAGAGCATTTTCAAGAGACTTTTAAAATATAAAATACTCTCTATTTTAAAGAATCAGTCCGTAAAATTGTGCTTTAAGAGACTCTTCAAATCAATATTTTAAAATAAAGAGTAAATTTGAATATCTAAATTTGGAGAACCAAACACATACTCTATAACTAAATGCATTTTAAGTATTTTTCAATTTTCAAAAAAATATAATAATTTAGAGGGGAAGTAACTGAAAATAAAATATTGAAAAAAATAATAAACATTTTTTTAGATAATAAAATTAAATGTTACGGATAAAGAGCATGTAAAATGTTGATCAAAAGTCACTATCCTAAGGCATGTTTGAGTCACATTTTTTTTCAAAAAATACATTTTAAACAGTGATCTGACATCATTTCAATCACACATTTTTTAATAAAATAATATTATAAGCAAATTAAAAATTTTTCTTTATCTTTTAATCACACATTTTCCATCAAGACACTATTCAAAAATTCATTCTAAACAAAAAATGTGGCTTAAACAAGAGCCTTATATATTTTTCGAAGACGACCTCCTTACATTTGTTTAATAATTTTTTATTTTTTTCTTTTCTTTTCTTGTCTAATAAACATAAAAAAATTCGTGGATATACCCGTTGACACCACCAAATAATTAAAAGAAAAGGCCAAAAAATTATTATTTTTATTAGAAAATTTCCCCATGGATCTCGCCTTTTACGATCACATGATGCCCAATCAAAAAGCATCAAAAGGAATTGTCGTTAGTGGTTAAGGTGTCTTTTAAGTAATTAAAAAAATCTTAAATAATTGTTCTACCAATTTTTTTGTACTTTATTATTATTGATATTAATTTATAGGAAATTTCAACTCTTTTGGAGAATCCCATAAACATGTTGGAATATTTTAGTAAACCAACACGAGCATGTTTTTATTTTTATTTTTTTATTGGCAAATTGCTACCAATTACTAGCCATTAGAAATGCCAAGGGTTAACATTCACAAGCTTGCACGAGTTCAAGGTAGGCTCCTTCTTGATGGTAATGAAATTTCTAATTTAAACTCAACATAGATTTTCATCGAAGAACTTCAACCACAGAGAATTACTTAATAGAAAATTTTGTTGGGCAAAAATGTAACTTCAGAATCATAAATGACAAAATAAGCAAGCATGCTGAAAGTTGCATTCTTTTCATATTCATACAACAGACATATTTATGACCAAATTTGTTTCAACGAAAGGAGGATCCTGTTATCCACTTCAAAACTTAAAAATCATTCATTTACATAGGATCATCCTAATACACAATGTTTTATGGAGAAACGGGTATTAGTTATAAGTTTATCATCACTTCCAATCACCAAATAAGTTAAATTATGTGCCAAGCCAGTCCCTATCTTAGTTTTGATGGAACTCGCCTTTGTCTCTTGTATTTCTTCTGGCCATCTTCTGTCACTGCTGCTGGATCCGCCTGAGTAAGCTTCAACTCTTCCTCATTCAGAGGCTTAGCTATCGTTTTGCCATCATCATTAACAATATCCAGATCACACGAACTTGTGGCATTATCACTTGTATGACTTGAACCTACAAAAGCAATGTAGTCTGGGGCACGTTCTTTCCTTTTGCCACCATCACTTTGTACAGAATCAGCATCTGGCGTATCTCCCTGCATTGCTTCAACTGAATGCACAGATGTCACTGGAGTCTTCAATGAAGAAGATTCCGGTGTACTCAGATTACCATGCTGAGAGAGGCTCGCATCTTTCTTTGAAGGGATGGTGGAGTCCAATGTCACAGGGGCTTCAGTAGGAGGGTCAGACTCGGAGTAAGTGTCTGGTCCATCAACCTGCATCGCCACCTTATCAGAGTCTGGATGCACGGGCAACACTTTATGCTCTTGCAGAGAAAATTGAGAGACCACTGAATTGCCTTTAGTGTAGGAAGTCTCATCGAGCATTTCAGGTTTGGAGTCTGGTTCTTCAAAAGTCTGAGAATGTTGTAGCTCCAATACTTGAGGGTCAGGTGTGGGTGGTGAGACTTCAATGCCTCCATCCATGTTCTCTACCTGTCTGGCATCCACCTGTGCAGTACAAGAAGAATCCAATGGTTCTGGTGCAGTATCCTCCCTCAAAAAATTGGGTGTCATGTTGGTCAACTGAGGAACTGAACTTTGGTCACCGCGGGGACAGAATTGTGGCTCTGACGTTGATGGATTAGCAGCATATGGCGAAGCTTCTCTACTTCCAGTTATGTCATCCAACTCAATCATCTCTGATTGCATGGTGTCATGTAATTCTGGCAGTGGGGAGTCCCCCATGAGTGGTGTAGTGAAGGGCTCGAAATCCTGATCCACAATTTCGTGTGGTCGTGAAGTATTTGGTCCCAATGAAGAAGATGGTGTTGGTGATGCTGATCCTAGTGAAGATGGATAATACGATCCCAAGTCACCGCCTGTACTCACCAGTCGTCCACTAATTCCACCTCTCCTCCTCGGTTTACATCGCTTTGTCTTAGGACCCACTGAGATGGCAGACTGTGTCAATAGCGAAGACTGGTTCCCATTAGTCATTTGCAAAGCAGATGCACAAATGTCACGAATCTTCCCAAGGGCCTGTAAGATGGGGTTTTCTGCAAGGTCCAATGACACTGACGCAGCCTCTTGCTTCAAACTATCTGGTTCAAAGAATACGAGCAATGGAGTTAATGTCAGACCATTAGATAGCTCTAGTGCAAAAAAATTAGCTGAGGAAAGGAAAGCAATCATACCTGCAACTTCCAAATTCATTTGCATCATGTTCGGATCTTGGAAATCGGGAGAATTTAGTGAAGAATCCCATGTCTGTGGCGTATCTGGAAGTTCACCATTTGCAGGAAGAAAATTTGACTGCGATGGAGAATTATACTGTGCCAGTGAAGTGGATGGTGTAACTGGTAAGTGTGGAATTCTTCTTCGGCTCTCACTAGCTGATCCTCCTGCAAACCCTCCTCTCTTCTTTGGTCTACCTCTCTGTACCTTTGGTGGAATAGCTGAGGATGCAGCTTTTAGGTTTGCGTCGCGACATTCAGCGAGGCGGTGGTCCTCGTGAGCTGCCCTCAGTGAATATACACATATATCCTGAATCTCTCTGAGAACATCATGCCCTGTGACCTCATGGCCTTGGTACATAGCATCGCTGGCACGATGGTATATTCTTTGTAAGCTCTGGGCCTGCAATATGTTTGATGCAAGTCAAAATCTAAGTATGACAACAAGCAAAAAAGATCAAATCAAAGTTCCATACCATTGACTCCATAGCACCCCCAACTCCCTGATATCCAGTATTTGGACGAATAGCAGGATTTCCAATCAAGAGACGGGTAATGCGTTGGTACCACAACATATATGGATCACCCTGATCCATCGGACCATCAATGGGAGGTGTAGAAATAATGCGAGCAAACCGGTCTGTCCACATATCAACAAACTGCCTGTGATGATGGGCCCAGTCGTAATTTTGTCTTCCCCGACGATCAGTCAAATGGATATCTGGGATAGTGTCACAAACAGCAGGGATAGTTTGTTGCTGCCCAAACTGGCGTAGAGCACGGTCAGGATGGTGGAACTCCACCACATCAAAGCAGATGAGAGGAGACACCGTCTGCCAAATTCTTCTACCTGATATGCAATACTGAGGAAGGCTGGCCAAGACATCATCGGGGTATGGCTCCCATACAAACTAAAACATAAAGTAGATTTCAAATACTGGTCAGTGTATTAATGCTATACGGGTGCCAATTGTGATTACAAATAAAAGGCACCTGGTCATCCTTCATATTATCTAGTTGGTCTCTGTATAACACTAAAACATGTGTTCCCACACTATCCAACTTGAAACCAATATTCCACCTACAAACAATGTATATTTTATGTTAAAAAACCAACATGTGGTGTGGGCAATTATGCTTGCAAGTTGTTTCTATATCCGCCAGCATACCTGGAACCATAAGGGGCAGCAGGCAAAGGATGCTCTCCAGAAACCATATCAGGAGGTGGCTGCTGTTGGGGTACTAACCTCCCAGGACGGATGAAGGGAACTCTCTCCCATGCCCAAATCTTAATGATATTCGTGCAGACAAAAAGTCTCATCGTTAAGGTTTTTATTCAGATATAATAGGCACCAAAGATGTAAATAAAACACCTCAGTAAGATTATATGATTTGTAATACCTGCAAAAGTACTAGTGGACCGCATATATCCGAAGTCTCAGGCTTGGTTGCTCGGCACAAAGCACGGTAAAGACAAGAGAGCACAGCACTACCCCAGCTTAGTCTGCCAGCAGCCTCAAAATCCCTAAGCAGGGGCAAGTACATCAACTTCACCTTATTATTAGACATGTCTGACAATAATTGCCCCCCAAGAAGCTGCAAAATGTATGCTCTAGCATAAAACTGCATTGTATCCTTTGATGCACCTTCAGGTAATGTCTTAAATCTCTCCTGTAAGCATCGGATCTTAAGACGGCCACGATCAAAATCCTCTGGAGGTGGTTTGAATCCTAAAAGTTCATTACATATATCCTGCCACTCCTCCATAGACCGATTTGTATCGACACCAGTGATAGGATCACCGTCTACAGGTAGACCCCACAACACAGAAATATCCTGTAAGGTAACAGTGGCCTCACCAGCTGGCAAATGGAAAGTATGTGTCTCTGGGCGCCATCTCTCGACCAATGCTGTTATCAAAGCATGATCTAGTCGTATACGACCTGCCTTGTACACCCCATAAAAACCTGCTTGCAGCATGAGTTGCTGCACTTGAGGGTCCAAAGCACCAAGACGCCAGAAGTGGCCATCACATCTCCTACAGGTCAGAGGCTCAAAGTCCTGACCATCCCATATTGCGGTAGATCTGTGATGATCCTGTAAAGTAAGTATGGAATCGTCTATGGGTCCAGGATGTAAAGTGTGACTCAGTCCAGCATCCATCTTTAACCAATACCTGAAAAAGGTTAATTATAGATGCATTTGAAAAGGCATATCCATGTTAAAGAGACTTTTATTGAAGACAAAACGAAATTACTTACCCCATGTGAAAATTTAATGCCTTCCTCTCAGAGTTCAAATGGATCAAAATAATTTCATCCTTAAAACCAAACATATTATATTATTCCATCTAGTACAATTAATATATCTACTCTTCAATGCTGAAAGATAAAACAAAATGAATTTCTGACCCTCGTAAAAAGTCTCATTTATCTCTAACCCATGTTAAAGAGACTTTTATTGAAGACAAAACGAAATTACTTACCCCATGTGAAAATTTAATGCCTTCCTCTCAGAGTTCAAATGGATCAAAATAATTTCATCCTTAAAACCAAACATATTATATTATTCCATCTAGTACAATTAATATATCTACTCTTCAATGCTGAAAGATAAAACAAAATGAATTTCTGACCCTCGTAAAAAGTCTCATTTATCTCTAACTTTCACTATAACCTCTTACCTTTTTAACTCTATATGATTAAAAATAATATTGAATTTCATAACTAGAAGAAAATTCCTAAGAGATCATAAAGAAATGCACATGGTAGATTTTTCCAATTATTCAAACAATCTATTTTCCAATGCATCCTTCCACCACCAAGAACCTCACTATAATATGACTCTTGCTGCTAATTTTTTAATTTAATAACCATGGTTTATTTACGAATGTCACCACGCCCAAAAGGAAAAGAAAATAAAATAAAATAAACTATGCACCTGAGACCCATAAGAAACATCGAGAAATCTAAATCTTAGCTGAGAAAATTTAATTAGAAAGGGTAACAGCGAGGATAATGACCTCACAAAATTCTGGAATAATATAAAAAGATAAATTCCATGACATTTATGTTTTCCCTCTGCGTGTTGAACAGTTTAAAAACTTCTAATCCACATAATGCACCCCATACATAGGCCACACTTTTCAATCTTTAGAGTCAAAGACTTGTGACGGAGGAAAACAAAGCTCTTATCTACTCCTGCGTGAGGTCATTATTAGCCTCTGCTTACCTAAATTTTACTGGGCACTTTTTAGTCTATCCTCAAGCAAAAAAGAGCATTCCTTGAGACGGAGGGCTTACCTGGTTATGAGATGAGAATATCTGCTGCCTAGTGCATAAAATTGTTTTTAGCATTCTATTCCAATCAGTAAATTATCTGCATTTTAAGCAACTCTTTTCAACTTTGAGAAGATTAGAGGTCTGATTCCACCTAATAGTGAATTTTTCCTTGGGAAGCTTTCTCAGCAGCAGTTACTACTTATCTGATATCAACTCTTCCTTTCTTTTTATGTGAGAACTCTTAAAAGAAATAACTCAATCTTATACTTGTTGTAAAAATTGCCAAAAAAACATGGATAGAAAACAAAATCTAAATCACGATATCTCCACATTCAAAAAGTAGGTCCCATATGTCGATGCGTACGCCTCGAGAAGATTAAGAAATAAAAGTAACAGAACCAAAAATGTTCTTTAATACGTATTTGTACAGCTACAATCCATTCATCAAATACACAAAATAATAAATAATAAAAAGCTAGAGGAACCATATAAATTAGCCAGACAAAAACTTTATGGAAATATATTATCCACAAATTTTATTTAGGGTTCGGAAATTATATAAATCATTCATGGAAATTCTGCAATGATATCAGCAAAATAAGCTATTTAAAGAAGATTAATTCTCATTTTAGCATCAACCCCACAAAATTCAGACACTAAATCAACAGATTTTCAGAAAACTAAATAAATCTTGAAAAATAAAAATAAATGGTTACCCCAAGCCAACACGGACCACCTTCAGCGTAACCAAGCTCTGCCAACCTCTAACTCACTCCAACATACACACACAATTTCTGCATCTGCAACAGCTTGTGAGGATTTCCCAAATGATAAGATCAACGAAAATTGAACAGGTTTTATGAGATTAATTCGGCAGCCAAAAAAAAAGAGTGAGAGTGAGAGTGAGAGTGAGAGTGGGAGCGAAATAGTAAAATTCCAACGGCTACTCAAATATGTGAATCTGCAGAGAGATCACCATTAGAAACGCTTTCACGACTTAGCATTGTACGCGTTTTGAGAAAACAGATTAACATAGGTTTTTGTTGGGAAGCACGAAGGAAACCTAAAATCGTCCCTCTATAGGAGTCTATTTATTTAAGTTGGGTTTTCACTTTTCAACAATTTGCAAATTACTCCTCAACTATAGAATTAAAGTCAATATTGCCCCTATTTCTTTTAAAAGTATTATTGTTTAAGCGCATTTTTTAGAAAAATAGATTTTATAATACAATTTTTATGAATAATGTAGAGTTAAAAAGTAAGAAAATTTTTGAATTTACATATAAAATTATTTTTTAGAAAAATATGATTAAAAATAAGTTTGAAAAAATAAAGTTTTAAAAGATAAGGCCCAAATAAAGGCATAAGCATCTGTATATGGCTCTTTGAAGTAAGTCTATTTGAATTTTCCAAATCTATTAAGTGTTCGTTTAGCAGGATTTTTACTTTTATTTTTGCTTCTTGTAAAAAAAAACTAACTTAGATCAACTTTTTAAAAAGTTCTTCTAATCAAAAAAAGCACTTTCAAACAATTATCTAAATGTTTTGAAAAGAGAGAAAAAGAGTAAAGATAATAGAAGTCAATAAACTTGTATATATTTTATTGAGAACTAGATCCTTATATTTATAGAAAAGAATTAATAATACAATAGTAATTATTTTTAGGATTAGAGGGATACAATTATTATTCACTAATAAACTTACCAGTTACAATATTCCACATTGAATGATACACTACAAAATATTTGTTTCAATAAAATCTTGTCAGATAAAAATTCAATAGGACAAAAATATCAACTAAAGGAAAAAGGGTACATTTACTTTGGAATATAATAAATAAATGTTATCTCATTAAAATTTTGTAAGAAAAATCTATTGGAAGAAAACATAAGTAAAAGAAAAATAATACAGCTACTCTCCCTGATATTGATCACTGAAAATTTTTTAGCCAACGCATTTCAATGTCGTGAAACAATTTCTGAATGTAGATGTCGACGATACTTTTGTGAATAAATCAGTCACAATGTCACTTAAGCGAATTTGTTAAACGTTGAAAATATTGGTGGACTATTTTTTGTTGAAATTAATCCGCATGATGTTTAAAAATGATGGGTCATGTTCCTCAACTATACGTATTCTTGATCTGCTTCATTGATTGCAATAATTTCAAAATGATTTGAAGATATTATTATCAATGTTTGTTTCACAAATTTTCATGATATAGTTGTTCCTCCACGTGTAAACACATATTTTGTTTGAGATTTGGCTTTATGTGGATCAAAAGATAACCAGTGTCTGCATATTCCATTAAAGTAGATTTTGACTTTTAAGAATAAAATAATCCAAATAAATAGTACCTTTAAAATATGTTTAACACCATTCCAATATCTTTAAGCTGGTATAAAGTTATATATTGCAAGGAGATTTACAAAAAAATTATGTTAGGTCGTATACAGTTTGCAAGATAGGTTAATGCTCTAACTGCACTAAGATATGGTACTTCAAAATTAAGAATATTTTCTCCGTCTTCGAAATAAATCTTTTTTACATTAAGTGATCGAACAATTATAGGTTATGTCAATGGATATGCATTATCCATATAAAAATGTATCAATAATTTTTTCTGTATATGAAGATTGATGTACAAATAATATTTCCAATGAGTATTCAATATGTAACCTAAAATAAAATTTAATTTTTCCAAATCATTCGTCTCAAATTTATTTTTCAAATGATCTGCAATTTTGTTGAACTTTTCAAGAGTTCCAATTAAATTTAAATTATTAACATAAATTGTCACAATTGCAAATTCAATATTCTTGATACTTTAAGTCCTTTGGGGACCTCTCTCTCTCTCTCTCTCTCTCTCTCTCTCTCTCTATATATATATATATATATATATATTACATGCAAGTAGACAATTACAACATCTATAAGGCGTATGTCAAACATTTGTGACACTGTCAAACTAAGTAAGAATCTGAAAGCAATAGTTTCCATTGCGAAGAATATGCTTCCTCATAATCAATTCCAAGTCTTTGTGAAAAACTTTGGACTCAAGTCGGGTTTTGTATTTTGTAATTTCATTATTTTTATTTCTCTTCTATACAAAAACACGTTTGTGTCCTACATAGATTGTATTTTCAAGTTTTCAAATTATAGGCCAAAACACTTCCGTTTTTCTTAGGAATTTAATTCTACCTATATGATTTCTTTCTATTTTGGTGAATCATTTCAA
>NC_036242.1:10368471-10379216 GCF_002742605.1 Olea europaea var. sylvestris | reverse complement strand
TAAAAAAAATAAAATAAAATAAAATTCTAAGAATGCTGACTTTTTTCCATCATAGTTTGAAATTGCTTGATGATATCTTCAGTAATGAACACCATTTTTACTCTGTTCTTCTCTACAGTCTCTATAGATTCAAACCCAGATTTCAAACGTATTTCATCGGCGGAAAATTTGGAGAACGGGTTGAATTATGAAAATATGGGCATCTATTTATTAACCTTTAGAGAGAAGCCATTAGCTTTTTCATAATGGCCACATCAAAAAATCAGAAAATGACAGAGAAATAAAAATCATTTTATTAACAACAACATGTTAAGGAAAGAAGATATCTTTGGTTGGTAATTCTAAGTTTTAGCTCATCACTCGCCATCACTGTAAAGATGCTCATTTTCAGTTTTTGTATAAGAAGTTAATTGCTATAATTAACTACTAACTCTAAAATAAAAAATTGTTAACCACTCTTAACTAAAGTCAGAAAGAAATTATTTATCATGTAAAATTCAAATTAAAGTCTTGACTTTTATTTTCCTCTTCATCATCAACTCAAATGTTTTTTTTTTTTTATTAATCCTGCTTGTTAGAGATTAAAATTAAATTTTTAATAAATTTTAAAATAAGTTAATGAAACGTGTGATTGAAAAATTATGGAACCGTAAAATATGTAATTTTTAACTTTGAATTAAATTAAAACGTGTCAAACACGGGTTTAGAATGATATTCCTATTAAAATAATTAATATTTAACTTTAACTATAAAATTTAATCACTCTTAAATAAATGGGAAAATTGTAGTATAGGTCCCCAATTTATTGCTTAATTCCAAATGATCCTCACTATTTCACTATAATTGCATAATCAGTCACAAATAACGTAAATCGTTACTATATCATTAGGTAGTTCTTTTATGTCTAACGTCATAAAGTTAACTTTGGGTCCACAGTCTAAATTGGTACCTAAAAATTAAAAATGAGAGATTTTTAGCATCTTTGCCTAAGTAAAAAGTACTAAGATTTTTATTTTTATTTATTTATTGACAATACGTAACAATTTGATAAGAGTTAGAGGGTGTTTTGGAAATATTTTTATGTAAAAATATATTTTTGAATAGTAAATTGATGGGAAATACGTGGTTGAAAAATAAGAAAATTTTTTTTATTTACGTGTAATATTATTTTAAGAAAGAACGTGTGATTGAAAAAAAAGAGAAAGAAATACATTTTAAAAAAAATGGGTACCAAACGGGGCCTTAGTTGCTGAAGCGTAACTGAGGCAACTATTATAAAATATTGAGGCCCCGTTTGGGAGGGATTTTGAGAATTGATTTTTTGATCGTTACAAGAAAAATGGGGTCCACCTGTGAAAGAAGAAGTCAAAAATTACGGCTGGAATAATGAAATAACGGTCAAAAAATCAATTTTTTGGGGTAAAAAATCCCTCCCAAACAGGCCGTGAGTTTAACTCGCTTTTTTCTTTTTAAAGTTCAGGACCAGCCTGCTAATGGAGCATTACATTGGGGAGCAATGATTCGTTTTCTCATGAGTTCATTACATCAAAAGACAAAAGTCGGTGAGAAAATGTTAATTTTAGCAGATGTTTGGCACATGTTTATAATCAACCAAACTACTTTTATCAACACATTTCATAAGATCTACAAATATCATCAACCCATTCGTTGTTCATTTTTATTAATTTATAATTTAAATCAATTATAGAAATAAGTCCATAATATTTAGAGCATTTTCAAGAGACTTTTAAAATATAAAATACTCTCTATTTTAAAGAATCAGTCCGTAAAATTGTGCTTTAAGAGACTCTTCAAATCAATATTTTAAAATAAAGAGTAAATTTGAATATCTAAATTTGGAGAACCAAACACATACTCTATAACTAAATGCATTTTAAGTATTTTTCAATTTTCAAAAAATATAATAATTTAGAGGGAAGCAACTGAAAATAAGATATTGAAAAAAATAATAAACATTTTTTTAGATTAATAAAATTAAATGTTACGGATAAAGAGCATGTAAAATGTTGATCAAAAGTCACTATCCTAAGGCATGTTTGAGTCACATTTTTTTTCAAAAAATACATTTTAAACAGTGATCTGACATCATTTCAATCACACATTTTTTAATAAAATAATATTATAAGCAAATTAAAAATTTTTCTTTATCTTTTAATCACACATTTTCCATCAAGACACTATTCAAAAATTCATTCTAAACAAAAAATGTGGCTTAAACAAGAGCCTTATATATTTTTCGAAGACGACCTCCTTACATTTGTTTAATAATTTTTTATTTTTTTCTTTTCTTTTCTTGTCTAATAAACATAAAAAAATTCGTGGATATACCCGTTGACACCACCAAATAATTAAAAGAAAAGGCCAAAAAATTATTATTTTTATTAGAAAATTTCCCCATGGATCTCGCCTTTTACGATCACATGATGCCCAATCAAAAAGCATCAAAAGGAATTGTCGTTAGTGGTTAAGGTGTCTTTTAAGTAATTAAAAAAATCTTAAATAATTGTTCTACCAATTTTTTTGTACTTTATTATTATTGATATTAATTTATAGGAAATTTCAACTCTTTTGGAGAATCCCATAAACATGTTGGAATATTTTAGTAAACCAACACGAGCATGTTTTTATTTTTATTTTTTTATTGGCAAATTGCTACCAATTACTAGCCATTAGAAATGCCAAGGGTTAACATTCACAAGCTTGCACGAGTTCAAGGTAGGCTCCTTCTTGATGGTAATGAAATTTCTAATTTAAACTCAACATAGATCTTCATCGAAGAACTTTAACCACAGAGAATTACTTAATAGAAAATTTTGTTGGGAAAAAATGTAACTTTAGAATCATATATGACAAAATAAGTAAGCATGCTGAAAGTTGCATTCTTTTCATATTCATACAACAGAAATATTTATGACCACATTTGTTTCAACGAAAGGAGGATCCTGTTATCCACTTCAAAACTTAAAAATCATTCATTTACATAGGATCATCCTAATACACAATGTTTTATGGAGAAACGGGTATTAGTTATAAGTTTATCATCACTTCCAATCACCAAATAAGTTAAATTATGTGCCAAGCCAGTCCCTATCTTAGTTTTGATGGAACTCGCCTTTGTCTCTTGTATTTCTTCTGGCCATCTTGTGCCAAGCCAGTCCCTATCTTAGTTTTGATGGAACTCGCCTTTGTCTCTTGTATTTCTTCTGGCCATCTTCTGTCACTGCTGCTGGATCCGCCTGAGTAAGCTTCAACTCTTCCTCATTCAGAGGCTTAGCTATCGTTTTGCCATCATCATTAACAATATCCAGATCACACGAACTTGTGGCATTATCACTTGTATGACTTGAACCTACAAAAGCAATGTAGTCTGGGGCACGTTCTTTCCTTTTGCCACCATCACTTTGTACAGAATCAGCATCTGGCGTATCTCCCTGCATTGCTTCAACTGAATGCACAGATGTCACTGGAGTCTTCAATGAAGAAGATTCCGGTGTACTCAGATTACCATGCTGAGAGAGGCTCGCATCTTTCTTTGAAGGGATGGTGGAGTCCAATGTCACAGGGGCTTCAGTAGGAGGGTCAGACTCGGAGTAAGTGTCTGGTCCATCAACCTGCATCGCCACCTTATCAGAGTCTGGATGCACGGGCAACACTTTATGCTCTTGCAGAGAAAATTGAGAGACCACTGAATTGCCTTTAGTGTAGGAAGTCTCATCGAGCATTTCAGGTTTGGAGTCTGGTTCTTCAAAAGTCTGAGAATGTTGTAGCTCCAATACTTGAGGGTCAGGTGTGGGTGGTGAGACTTCAATGCCTCCATCCATGTTCTCTACCTGTCTGGCATCCACCTGTGCAGTACAAGAAGAATCCAATGGTTCTGGTGCAGTATCCTCCCTCAAAAAATTGGGTGTCATGTTGGTCAACTGAGGAACTGAACTTTGGTCACCGCGGGGACAGAATTGTGGCTCTGACGTTGATGGATTAGCAGCATATGGCGAAGCTTCTCTACTTCCAGTTATGTCATCCAACTCAATCATCTCTGATTGCATGGTGTCATGTAATTCTGGCAGTGGGGAGTCCCCCATGAGTGGTGTAGTGAAGGGCTCGAAATCCTGATCCACAATTTCGTGTGGTCGTGAAGTATTTGGTCCCAATGAAGAAGATGGTGTTGGTGATGCTGATCCTAGTGAAGATGGATAATACGATCCCAAGTCACCGCCTGTACTCACCAGTCGTCCACTAATTCCACCTCTCCTCCTCGGTTTACATCGCTTTGTCTTAGGACCCACTGAGATGGCAGACTGTGTCAATAGCGAAGACTGGTTCCCATTAGTCATTTGCAAAGCAGATGCACAAATGTCACGAATCTTCCCAAGGGCCTGTAAGATGGGGTTTTCTGCAAGGTCCAATGACACTGACGCAGCCTCTTGCTTCAAACTATCTGGTTCAAAGAATACGAGCAATGGAGTTAATGTCAGACCATTAGATAGCTCTAGTGCAAAAAAATTAGCTGAGGAAAGGAAAGCAATCATACCTGCAACTTCCAAATTCATTTGCATCATGTTCGGATCTTGGAAATCGGGAGAATTTAGTGAAGAATCCCATGTCTGTGGCGTATCTGGAAGTTCACCATTTGCAGGAAGAAAATTTGACTGCGATGGAGAATTATACTGTGCCAGTGAAGTGGATGGTGTAACTGGTAAGTGTGGAATTCTTCTTCGGCTCTCACTAGCTGATCCTCCTGCAAACCCTCCTCTCTTCTTTGGTCTACCTCTCTGTACCTTTGGTGGAATAGCTGAGGATGCAGCTTTTAGGTTTGCGTCGCGACATTCAGCGAGGCGGTGGTCCTCGTGAGCTGCCCTCAGTGAATATACACATATATCCTGAATCTCTCTGAGAACATCATGCCCTGTGACCTCATGGCCTTGGTACATAGCATCGCTGGCACGATGGTATATTCTTTGTAAGCTCTGGGCCTGCAATATGTTTGATGCAAGTCAAAATCTAAGTATGACAACAAGCAAAAAAGATCAAATCAAAGTTCCATACCATTGACTCCATAGCACCCCCAACTCCCTGATATCCAGTATTTGGACGAATAGCAGGATTTCCAATCAAGAGACGGGTAATGCGTTGGTACCACAACATATATGGATCACCCTGATCCATCGGACCATCAATGGGAGGTGTAGAAATAATGCGAGCAAACCGGTCTGTCCACATATCAACAAACTGCCTGTGATGATGGGCCCAGTCGTAATTTTGTCTTCCCCGACGATCAGTCAAATGGATATCTGGGATAGTGTCACAAACAGCAGGGATAGTTTGTTGCTGCCCAAACTGGCGTAGAGCACGGTCAGGATGGTGGAACTCCACCACATCAAAGCAGATGAGAGGAGACACCGTCTGCCAAATTCTTCTACCTGATATGCAATACTGAGGAAGGCTGGCCAAGACATCATCGGGGTATGGCTCCCATACAAACTAAAACATAAAGTAGATTTCAAATACTGGTCAGTGTATTAATGCTATACGGGTGCCAATTGTGATTACAAATAAAAGGCACCTGGTCATCCTTCATATTATCTAGTTGGTCTCTGTATAACACTAAAACATGTGTTCCCACACTATCCAACTTGAAACCAATATTCCACCTACAAACAATGTATATTTTATGTTAAAAAACCAACATGTGGTGTGGGCAATTATGCTTGCAAGTTGTTTCTATATCCGCCAGCATACCTGGAACCATAAGGGGCAGCAGGCAAAGGATGCTCTCCAGAAACCATATCAGGAGGTGGCTGCTGTTGGGGTACTAACCTCCCAGGACGGATGAAGGGAACTCTCTCCCATGCCCAAATCTTAATGATATTCGTGCAGACAAAAAGTCTCATCGTTAAGGTTTTTATTCAGATATAATAGGCACCAAAGATGTAAATAAAACACCTCAGTAAGATTATATGATTTGTAATACCTGCAAAAGTACTAGTGGACCGCATATATCCGAAGTCTCAGGCTTGGTTGCTCGGCACAAAGCACGGTAAAGACAAGAGAGCACAGCACTACCCCAGCTTAGTCTGCCAGCAGCCTCAAAATCCCTAAGCAGGGGCAAGTACATCAACTTCACCTTATTATTAGACATGTCTGACAATAATTGCCCCCCAAGAAGCTGCAAAATGTATGCTCTAGCATAAAACTGCATTGTATCCTTTGATGCACCTTCAGGTAATGTCTTAAATCTCTCCTGTAAGCATCGGATCTTAAGACGGCCACGATCAAAATCCTCTGGAGGTGGTTTGAATCCTAAAAGTTCATTACATATATCCTGCCACTCCTCCATAGACCGATTTGTATCGACACCAGTGATAGGATCACCGTCTACAGGTAGACCCCACAACACAGAAATATCCTGTAAGGTAACAGTGGCCTCACCAACTGGCAAATGGAAAGTATGTGTCTCTGGGCGCCATCTCTCGACCAATGCTGTTATCAAAGCATGATCTAGTCGTATACGACCTGCCTTGTACACCCCATAAAAACCTGCTTGCAGCATGAGTTGCTGCACTTGAGGGTCCAAAGCACCAAGACGCCAGAAGTGGCCATCACATCTCCTACAGGTCAGAGGCTCAAAGTCCTGACCATCCCATATTGCGGTAGATCTGTGATGATCCTGTAAAGTAAGTATGGAATCGTCTATGGGTCCAGGATGTAAAGTGTGACTCAGTCCAGCATCCATCTTTAACCAATACCTGAAAAAGGTTAATTATAGATGCATTTGAAAAGGCATATCCATGTTAAAGAGACTTTTATTGAAGACAAAACGAAATTACTTACCCCATGTGAAAATTTAATGCCTTCCTCTCAGAGTTCAAATGGATCAAAATAATTTCATCCTTAAAACCAAACATATTATATTATTCCATCTAGTACAATTAATATATCTACTCTTCAATGCTGAAAGATAAAACAAAATGAATTTCTGACCCTCGTAAAAAGTCTCATTTATCTCTAAATTTCACTATAACCTCTTACCTTTTTAACTCTATATGATTAAAAATAATATTGAATTTCATAACTAGAAGAAAATTCCTAAGAGATCGTAAAGAAATGCACATGGTAGATTTTTCCAATTATTCAAACAATCTATTTTCCAATGCATCCTTCCACCACCAAGAACCTCACTATAATATGACTCTTGCTGCTAATTTTTTAATTTAATAACCATGGTTTATTTACGAATGTCACCACGCCCAAAAGGAAAAGAAAATAAAATAAAATAAACTATGCACCTGAGACCCATAAGAAACATCGAGAAATCTAAATCTTAGCTGAGAAAATTTAATTAGAAAGGGTAACAGCGAGGATAATGACCTCACAAAATTCTGGAATAATATAAAAAGATAAATTCCATGACATTTATGTTTTCCCTCTGCGTGTTGAACAGTTTAAAAACTTCTAATCCACATAATGCACCCCATACATAGGCCACACTTTTCAATCTTTAGAGTCAAAGACTTGTGACGGAGGAAAACAAAGCTCTTATCTACTCCTGCGTGAGGTCATTATTAGCCTCTGCTTACCTAAATTTTACTGGGCACTTTTTAGTCTATCCTCAAGCAAAAAAGAGCATTCCTTGAGATGGAGGGCTTACCTGGTTATGAGATGAGAATATCTGCTGCCTAGTGCATAAAATTGTTTTTAGCATTCTATTCCAATCAGTAAATTATCTGCATTTTAAGCAACTCTTTTCAACTTTGAGAAGATTAGAGGTCTGATTCCACCTAATAGTGAATTTTTCCTTGGGAAGCTTTCTCAGCAGCAGTTACTACTTATCTGATATCAACTCTTCCTTTCTTTTTATGTGAGAACTCTTAAAAGAAATAACTCAATCTTATACTTGTTGTAAAAATTGCCAAAAAAACATGGATAGAAAACAAAATCTAAATCACGATATCTCCACATTCAAAAAGTAGGTCCCATAAGTCGATGCGTACGCCTCGAGAAGATTAAGAAATAAAAGTAACAGAACCAAAAATGTTCTTTAATACGTATTTGTACAGCTACAATCCATTCATCAAATACACAAAATAATAAATAATAAAAAGCTAGAGGAACCATATAAATTAGCCAGACAAAAACTTTATGGAAATATATTATCCACAAATTTTATTTAGGGTTCGGAAATTATATAAATCATTCATGGAAATTCTGCAATGATATCAGCAAAATAAGCTATTTAAAGAAGATTAATTCTCATTTTAGCATCAACCCCACAAAATTCAGACACTAAATCAACAGATTTTCAGAAAACTAAATAAATCTTGAAAAATAAAAATAAATGGTTACCCCAAGCCAACACGGACCACCTTCAGCGTAACCAAGCTCTGCCAACCTCTAACTCACTCCAACATACACACACAATTTCTGCATCTGCAACAGCTTGTGAGAATTTCCCAAATGATAAGATCAACGAAAATTGAACAGGTTTTATGAGATTAATTCGGCAGCCAAAAAAAAAGAGTGAGAGTGAGAGTGGGAGCGAAATAGTAAAATTCCAACGGCTACTCAAATATGTGAATCTGCAGAGAGATCGCCATTAGAAACGCTTTCACGACTTAGCATTGTACGCGTTTTGAGAAAACAGATTAACATAGGTTTTTGTTGGGAAGCACGAAGGAAACCTAAAACGTCTCTCTATAGGAGTCTATTTATTTAAGTTGGGTTTTCACTTTTCAACAATTTGCAAATTACTCCTCAACTATAGAATTTAAGTCAATATTGCCCCCTATTTCTTTTAAAAGTATTATTGTTTAAGCGCATTTTTTAGAAAAATAGATTTTATAATACAATTTTTATGAATAATGTAGAGTTAAAAAGTAAGAAAATTTTTGAATTTACATATAAAATTATTTTTTAGAAAAATATGATTAAAAATAAGTTTGAAAAAATAAAGTTTTAAAAGATAAGGCCCAAATAAAGGCATAAGCATCTGTATATGGCTCTTTGAAATAAGTCTATTTGAATTTTCCAAATCTATTAAGTGTTCGTTTAGTAGGATTTTTACTTTTATTTTTGCTTCTTGTAGAAAAAAACTAACTTAGATCAACTTTTTAAAAAGTTCGTCTAATCAACAAAAGCACTTTCAAACAATTATCTAAATGTTTTGAAAAGAGAGAAAAAGAGTAAAGATAATAGAAGTCAATAAACTTGTATATATTTTATTGAGAACTAGATCCTTATATTTATAGAAAAGAATTAATAATACAATAGTAATTATTTTTAGGATTAGAGGGATACAATTATTATTCACTAATAAACTTACCAGTTACAATATTCCACATTGAATGATACACTACAAAATATTTGTTTCAATAAAATCTTGTCAGATAAAAATTCAATAGGACAAAAATATCAACTAAAGGAAAAAGGGTACATTTACTTTGGAATATAATAAATAAATGTTATCTCATTAAAATTTTGTCAGAAAAATCTATTGGGATAAAACATAAGTGAAAGAAAAAGAATACAGCTACTCTCCTTAATATTGATCACTGAAAATTAGTCACAATGTCACTTAAGCGCATTTGTTAAATATTGATAATATTGGTGAATTATTTTTTGTTGAAATTAATCCGCATGATGTTTAAGAATGATGGGTCATGTTCCTCAACTATACGTATTCTTGATCTGCTTCATTGATCACAATAATTTCAAAATGATTTGAAGATATTATTATCAATGTTTGTTTCACAAATTTTCATGATATAGTTGTTCCTCCACGTGTAAACACATATTTTGTTTGAGATTTGGCTTTATGTGGATCAAAAGATAACCAGTATCTGCATATTCCATTAAAGTAGATTTTGACTTTTAAGAATAAAATAATCCAAATAAATAGTACCTTTAAAATATGTTTAACACCATTCCAATGTCTTTAAGCTGGTGTAAAGTTATATATTGCAAGGAGATTTACAGAAAAATTATGTTAGGTCATATATAGTTTGCAAGATAGGTTAATGCTCTAACTGCACGAAGATATGGTACTTCAAAATTAAGAATATTTTCTACGTCTTCGGAATAAATCTTTTTTACATTAAGTGATCGAACAATTATAGGTTATGTCAATGGATATGCATTATCCATATAAAAATGTATCAATAATTTTTTCTGTATATGAAGATTGATGTACAAATAATATTTCCAGTGAGTATTCAATATGTAACCTAAAATAAAATTTAATTTTTCCAAATCATTCGTCTCAAATTTATTTTTCAAATGATCTGCAATTTTGTTGAACTTTTCAAGAGTTCCAATTAAATTTAAATTATTAACATAAATTGTCACAATTGCAAATTCAATATTCTTGATACTTTAAGTCCTTTGGGGACTTCTATATATATATAAAAGGCAAGTTACATACAAGTAGACAATTACAGCACATTTGTAACACTGTCAAACTAAGTAAGAATCTGAAAGCAATAGTTTCCATTGCGAAGAATATGCTTCCTCATAATCAATTCCAAGTCTTTGTGAAAAACTTTGGACTCAAGTCGGGTTTTGTATTTTGTAATTTCATTATTTTTATTTCTCTTCTATACAAAAACACGTTTGTGTCCTACATAGATTGTATTTTCAAGTTTTCAAATTATAGGCCAAAACACTTCCGTTTTTCTTAGGAATTTAATTCTACCTATATGATTTCTTTCTATTTTGGTGAATCATTTCAA
>NC_036242.1:10300518-10366945 GCF_002742605.1 Olea europaea var. sylvestris | reverse complement strand
AGCCCGCAACAACATTTGATACACTTTATATCGTGTCAACGTTATTTTCTCTTATTGTTAAGTCTAAAAAGTCTTTTTTATCTTGAAAAAATGTGCACAGTTCCACTGTCAATCAAACATATATCTTGACAATTCATCATAAATCCATAAATATAGTTTCAAATTTTGTCAAATTTCTAAAACAAATGGAAATATTAAAAATGTAAAAAGTAAACTAATCTATATATTCCATCAAACCAACATCAATCAAATGGTTAATATTGTCATTTGGATCAATAACGAAATTGGAGACATCCAAATGATTCACATCAATTGAACCATCATAATTAGAAAAATTTATCTCCACTTTTTCTTTTTTCTTAATTGATTTTTAGTAGAGATCCACAAGATATTTTGTCATACGACAATATGCGCACAAAGCTTTTTCATTTTATATTTAAAGAAACTTTCTTCGTACTCTTTTTTGGATACACTTACGCTTTCTGAAATTGTTGTCACATTGCTAATAGCTTTATTGATTATTTCATCCATGATTTATTCCATATCCAAATTAGTGTCCACATCCATGTACGCGTCCAAGTCTACGTCATTGCCTTGATATTGCCTTTACTTCAGACAATGGTAACCAGTTGAATGTAGCCCATGATTTTTGTGAAAAATAGATATAGTTTACTTTTGTGAAAAATAAAGACATATTTCAAAATAAATTTCTAAAACAAATGGAAATATTAAAAATGTAGAAAGTAAACTAATTTATATATTCCATCACACCATCCTCAATCAAATGGTCAATATTGTCATTTGGATCAATAAAGAAATCGGAGACATTCAAATTATTCATATCAATTGAACATCATAATTAGAAAATTTTGTCTCCACTTTTTCTTGATTGATTTTTAGTAGAGATCAACAGGATGTTTTGTCATACGACAATACACGCCCAAAGCTTTTTCAATTTATATTTAAAGCAACTTTCTTCGTACACTTTTTTGAATACACTATTTTTGTTTGTTTTATGTTTTTTGAAATTGTTGTCATTTGCTAATAGCTTTATTGATTATTTCATTCATGATTTATTCAACATTCAAATTAGTGTCCACGTCCATGTACGCGTCTAAGTCTACGTCATTGTCTTGATATTGCATTTGCTTCAGACAATGGTTACCAGTTGAATGTAGCTCATGATTTTTTATTAACAGTTCATTATTTTGTTCAACTACAAGAAGACAAGATATGGGTTTTGAGTACTTTTTGAAACCAGACTTATAATACTACTGTTGTAGGAGCACATTCGAGGAATGAAAAGTGAAAAAAAATTTCTTCAATATATTTTCATCTATAATTTTTTCTTCACACAAGGTCCATTTTGAATATATTCTAAACATTTCAAAATTATACTCTCTAGCAGTTTTAAAGTCTAAAAAGCAAATGTGCATCCATTTATAGCGGGCCTTGGGGAGAATTATAATTCTCTGGTGATCAAATATTTCGGTCAGTTTTTTCCAAAGAACCTGTAGATCTTTGTTTGATTTTTAATCCATTATGAAGATGATGATAAAAGAAGATAAATATTTTTGCACGATATTATAAGGATTCTTTGTTTCACGATCTTGTAAGGATTCTTTATTTCCTTTTTTTTATTACCTCTTCCAGATATTTTGAGACAAAATGAATATCAGTATCAAGGATCCACGATGATGGTTTTTGCCACAAATGTCGAGTGCAGCAAGCTCAAATTTTTGTGATATTTGCTATTTGATTTACTACATAAAGAAAATACAATTAATTTTAAAAATATGATTAAATATTCTATAATCATATAATAATTAATCAAGTCGCTAATATCAACATGACATAAGTTATATATTTTCCTTCAGCAACAAACATTAATCTAAAATAATATATTCTTCAAAATATGTGCTATTTCGAGAGCACGTTATACTTTACTATCACTTTTTTAAGAGAATATGTGAATTCTGCTAAAATACTGAAAATTATAATTCGCGCTCTTTAATAGCAAGTTATATTCTTCTGAAATATAATTATAAAGTTATGCTATCTCAGGAACAACAAAAAACTATTATTTAAAAAATATGAACTCTTCAAGACCATTTTTTTAGTAGAATATAATATTTATAGAGTTGTACTTCTTCAGGAGCAACAAGACAATATTTTTCTAAAATATTAAAAATTATAATTTATACTCTTCAAGAGCAACTAATATTATTCTAGAATATTAGTAATAATGTTATGCTACTTCAAGAGCATCAATATGATATATTATCAATTTATAATTTATAATAGAACATCTAAATTTATTTAATCAGGTAAAAAATTATTAATTACCATACATGTTTTAGGGAAAAAAAAAATCTTCATATACACACAATGCTGAATTAAAATAGCCAAATATGCATTAAGACGTTATTAAAGGCATTAAAATCTCCAAACATGCATTATATGAGTATCAATTGTACCGATTTACAGAATTGGTAATCGATAGAATTGATACACGTCAATTGTATAAAATATGAGGTGTAAGTAAAGGTAGCCTTGAGATTCGTTAATTTATGAATTGGATGCATGAATAGTTAGATATGATTTTTGTTGAATTACATATACCAATTACAGACATGAATTGGATGCGTCGACAAAAAAATTTACATTTCATCAAATTAATTTTGGTATACGTGATAAATAATTATTCTTATAACAATTATTACCCTCTAATTAATTCATGTTGATTTTGAGATACTCGTATTGATAACATATTATGAAAAGAGAGAAAAAGAGAAAAGGGAATAAAAGTAAATAGATTTGTGTGTGTTTTATTGAAAACTAAAGCACCATGTTTATAGGGAATAATTAGGGTTGTAGAAGCATAATTGTCATTTAATAATAAATTTACCATTTACAACATTAAACAGATTAATCAACATTTTTTTAGTCTAACAAGTAACTTTTAACTTTTCAAAAACTGAGCCCCAAATTTTTTTTAAGAATAGAAATTATGATCAAACAAGTTTCACAATTTTTAATGTTCAATAAAAGTAGTTTCAATTTTGAACTTTCAAGGACATTTATCTGCTTGGGCAGTGATAGTAAAAGCTTTTACTACACACGAAATTGATAGCGGAAACATCATCCTAGGCAAATCAAGCTTCGTAAACAATAGACTAATGAAAAAGCATCCAGGACAAGATTCTATATCCCGTCTTAATTGTGATACAAAATATAATTTGATTGTAGCTCATGCAAACTAGATATCCCTCTTCCAATTAGTGCATGCGCCACAAACTGTTCGTCAGCTATGATTCAACATTCTCTTAAGAACATGTGTCAATTCTAGCGGTGGGTGCGGGTCGGTTCGGTTCGGTTCGATTCGATTCTAAAGAGAACCGAACCGAACCGAACCAAAATTTTCGGGTATTTAGTAAATGGAACCGTTCGGGTTCGGTTCTGTACTATAATTAAATTTTTTAGAACCGAACCGAACCGAACCAAAATTTTCGGGTATTTAGTAAATGGAACCGTTCGGATTCGGTTCAGTTCGATTCGGTTCTGTACTATAATTAAATTTTTTAACATTTATAACAACATTACATAAATACAACTAATGACATATTCAATAGTTTTGAAATGTCAGAAACTAGTAGACTACCTTGTTCAAATGATCGCTACAGTCAAAAATTCGGTTGGCAGAGGTCACGGCTTCGATCGGAGGTCACAGTGTCGGTCGACGATTGTATAGGTTTTGGAATGTCAGCGAGGCTGCGAGAGTCGAAATAGCGTTATGCACTATAGTGTAGGTGTTTAGGGTTATTTAGTGGGTTGAATCTTGTTGGACTAAGAAATGAGACAATAAAATGGGTAATTGGGCCAAAAATATGAATTTAGAAATTGTTAATTTGTTAATTTGTTTAGAAAAAAATTAAAATTAAAATAATTTGATTTATTCAATATAAAAAAAATTAGAAAGATTCGGTTCTTATTCGATTTTTCGGTTCTTGGTCTAAAATCGAGAACCGAACCATACCTGTCGATTCTCAATTCAAATACCCATTCGGATATTTAATTTGACAAGAACCGTCGGGTTTGGTTCGAGAGATTTGCCCAACCCTAGTCAATTCTCTCTTTTTCCTACCTTTATCTTCCAATCAGTTTCTACTTTTTCCTAACGCATTGACGAATGAACTGTAAGTATCATCATAAACTAGAGACTAAAATGCAGAGGCATGTTTCTACAGCTATGTCATCCGTGCACTTGGCCTAAAAGATGAGAGAATATACAGCGTATAAGGTGGGAGCTTGATCAAGATCCCCTTATTCCATGAGGATTGATGCTGTCTCTAGGAGCATGGAGTTGGACTCCAAAATAAGAATTAGATTGTTTTAATTTGAAAATCAATACTTCCCTCACACCACCAAACATATGGAAGGGATGAAGAGTACAAGATATAGTTAATGACTTAATTCGAACAACTTCATAAGTTGCGTGAGTTATTCTAGTTCGAGGAATATTTGTTCAATGATAAGTTCGCTATAAGGATACAAAACAGATGAAGTCCATGGCAAGGTCACCGTGATTAGAAGAGGACTGCCTTTTTAAGAAATTTGGCGAGCGCGGATCAATTGATGCAACATTCTACTATTATCCTCCATGTCCAAGGCCAAATCTTTCCCTTGGAGTCAAGCCACATGCAGATGGATCCACAATAACTTTTTTCCTGGTAGACAAAGAAGTAGAAGGTCTTCTTGTCATGAAAGATATCAGTGTGTTTTGTAACTGCAATAAAGAATGGCTGATCTTGTTGAATTCACTCCCTATCTTGAGTATCATTTCTGCAACAATTTCTTGATGCTTTTATTGCATTGTGATAAGTGTGATTTTGCACACTTATTTAGGTCACAAACATGACTTAATTATGAATAAAATGATTGAACTGTGACTTAATTTCATTATATTTGTGAATTGTAGGTAACACCGATGGACATGGTGAAATACACGAGAAAATACTCGAAAAAGGACTAAAATGACACAAAGTGAAAGTTCAAGGACCAAGATGTAATTACTCAAAAGTTGACCCGATGAACAAATCAAGAAATTGAGTGTGCCAAATATGAATTGATGACATTTTGGGATGATGAAATGTGAAGAATGAAGAAAAGATGTAAAAAAGTGGAAGATTAAAGTAAATGGACCAAATTGCAGGAACTGAAAGATAAATTCTACCATGCGGTCGCATGGTAGAAAAGTCGTGCGGCCGCAAGAAGTGATACAGGGTTTAAAAATAAAAAAAGATGATAACCATGCGGCCGCACGGATTAAAATCATGCGGTCGCATGGTACAAATTCGACGAGAAAAATTTCTTTCCTTATATGATTGAAACACCTATGGTAACCTAACTTTCCACGAGATATAAATATCAAAAACATTCCAGAGACGCCCAGAACGTAATTGGAGGTTGAAAAACAATTCTTGAAGAGGATTTGAGCGCAAGAACAAAGATTGACACGAAGAACTTCAAGATTTATCCAACCCGGTGATATCTTTTATACAAATTTTGATGTATTTTGTTATTTTGAGCATGCTAGGCTAGATTTATTTATGCTAGGAGATCGATGAACCATGTGAATTGAAGTTTAATATTCTAGTTTTGCAAATTGATGAAAGACACAATTTTTATTATGTTGAATGATTTATATGCAATTAAATGTTTCCGCAATTAAGAGCTCGTAATTGTGTGAATTTAAGTGATTTATTCTTACATTTGAGAGAATTGGAATAGATTTGACATAGTATAAATCATCGTAGGGTCCGATAGTGGATAGAAATATACCGCTATACTCTATATGAATCTTTAAATGTTCATAAAATTTCATATATTTTTACATATGCTCTTGTTATAGAAATATAGACCGATGGTGTGTAGAAATAGGTTTGATACATCTTGAGAGAGAGTATTGAATAGACTTAGGAACATTGATTCGTCAAAATCGAAATGTGTTATCATATTGTGAAACTAGGGTTTAAAGTGATAATTGTAGGAGAATTCGTGATCCTAGCGTATTTCATTCCCAATAATTATAACAAGTGCGTTCTCAATTTTTAGATTTCATTCTTGAGTTTAATTTATTGTTTTGCACATTAATTTCAATTTAATCATAAGTCAAAAAAAAAAATTGCATAATTGAGGTTGAATTAGGTCTACATCCACTTTGGTAATTTAGTTTCGGTTGAGGTTAAGGTAGATAAAATTTGGACAAATCAATCTCTGTGGGACGATACTCGGACTCATTGAATCCACTTTATTACTTGTTAACGACCCGTATACTTACGGTGGTTTAAAATCGAAAGAAATAATTTCGTAAACACGTTGTATTGTATTGTATTGTATATCTACTCACTCCAAGGTCTTTTTAATCAATTACAAGAGCGGTAACTCACCCTTTATATCTACAATTATTCTTCATCATTGATCTAGTATTTGGTCTTAACCACCATTTTATGTCCTAATCTAAACTTTATTTATGGAATGATCCCAATCAGCCAAAATGTTCTCAAAATAATAATAATAATAATAATAATATTAATAATAATAATAATAATAATAATAATAATAAAATCTGAAATACATATTGAGCACCATGTTTCATTTGTAGGCCTATAATAAAGGAGTCTGGACTTAAGGAGAGCTTGTCGATGAGAAGCGACCTATTCTGTGCAAATTATCTCATACTTTAGATTGATGCTATTTCAACATGAGAGCATGTTTGTCAGTGCTCTTAGAAACTCGGTCGACTAAGTCATAAGTAAAAGTTTAAGTGTACGAGAATAACACAACCATCTCTATAATAGAATTACGTAATTTCTAGAAACTTAATTAAAGAACAAATTTGCTGGCTTATCAAATTTTTCATACGTACCATGGTTCACCTCATAATTCTCATATATTGCCAAAGGGCCAAGGAATGTAAGAAGGTTTCCTAGCTTTTAAAATTTTAGACATCATTTAGAAAGTTGTCAAAAGAAGAGTAGATAATCAATACATACTAAAATCAAGTGAGAAGAAATAAATAAAGAGAAACATTAAAGTGTGCATTCTTCAAGCATAAATTCTTGAATAATACCAACTAAATCAGGTAAGGTGCTTCCAGTAGGAAAAATGGCATATATGGACTAATTTTGAGTGAGACCCAATCATTCATTTTGGAATATCAAAGTTGATTTGTGTCCTTGTCTGTGAGAAGATTGAAATCATGCACTTACCAAAAATGATGGTCGGGTGAATGAAAAATTGGACTTTAAAAGAAAAATCAAGGAGATCTATAAGTAACAAAGCTCTTTCGAGAAGAAGTACGAAAGGGAAGTAGAAAGCTAGTTGGTGTTCGAGGAAAGCATATTCTTGTGACAACTAGAAGAACAAGGTGTACAAGGAAATCACAATGATCTTAGTTTTTTTATTTTTGTAATTCTGTCAACCAAAACCACATTCAATGTTGTGTAAACCATTTTATCACAATTATTTTGTATAATCTTCTTCATTTCCTCTATTGCTCTTGAATGTGATCAATCTTATTCATTCTTTTTGGATATTTTGATACCAAATGAAACGTGGGGTGATGATGAACAGTTGGGTCGAAAATAATTCATAGAATTTTTGTGAGTCGATTAATGACTACACTTCAAGTTTGATGGAATTGGTTTAAAAAATAATCTAAAATTGATTAAAGTAAAAGTTGGAAAATGTGACTCGGTGTCAACTTTGATCAAATATTTGGACTTGATCTGATGGTGAAAATACGAAAGTAAATAAACCAATTTTTTCTGCTCGTTGAGTAGATCGTCGTAATATATTTGAAGTCTTAAAACCAATTTCGAATGAATGAGAAATTGAAGTCCAAAGTTAGATGGAAAAACGAGAAAAACTGGAAAATTAAACCCTATATGTTGCTTGCCTGTCGCTCAATTTTCACTCGAGTGAAATGCGAGGGACAGTGGCACTGATCAAACAGTGGCCTTTTTTGCTCAAGTGAAAAACTAGTGACTTCAAGTGGTGTTTTGGTTCGAAAGATCGCGAGATTTGGCTTGCATCCTTCCATCCCCAACCCTTCATGCTCTATAAATAGGGGCCTAGGGACGTCATTTTCCTCACACCAATGATATGCAATCTTAAGCATTTCACTTTCTCTCCTTTCTCAACCAATCTTTGCATATACATTGCCTATATTGTTTTTCTTCATAATGTTGCATTTCGAGAGTACTATACTTCTGGTTCAACATTCTTGTGTGTTGAAGTGTTATTCACATAAGAAGAAGTCTTTGTATCTTGGGAGTAAATTGCCGTAAATCCGTAGACACCATTGCAGAGCAAATTCGACTTAAGGATAAAGTGTTCAACAGTTGCCTCAACTTACATTTGTTTGGCGTTATTTGCTATATATTTTGGTTTTATTTATAATCGTTACTCTGCCAAAATTTCTGGAGGATTTTACCAACATTCAAAGTCATTATTCTGCCGAAATTTCAAGTGATACGAGGTGTTCATTTGTCACTCCATACACCCCAATTAACCAACAAAGTGTTGGGTCGAAAACCACGATGTTAGCCCAAGCTACAAAGACGGACCAAGATTGCTCTATAGTCTCGACCTATTACTCGTCGACCATATAATGACCCATTACTAAACCTACTGTATTTTATATATAATAGGGTCTCTCCCTAGTGTTAGAGACTCAACACACGGTTGCTTCCTCAAGACATTGGATGCACCTCTGACTCCCTCTTTGGCTGCTTCTCTTCGTGACTTTTTATCTCTGTCTCTTGCCCATTTGTGGGTCGTCTTTTGCTGCTCCCACTGACCGTCTGTTCTAGTGATTTGGAACTTGTTTTTGTGCCTTTGCCGTGTACGATTTTAGTCCCTATTTAAGTCCCTTTTCCTGCTTCCTTTTGTGCAAGGCTTTTTTGGCCAGTTTTGAGTATTCTTGTGGTTTATTTGAGTGGGTTATTTTGGTCCAATTTGTGTGGTGTTCCCTCGTGGTTTTTGGCTCTTGATATGAGCCCTGATCCATCCATTTTGATGCCAAATCTTGGAGCTTTGATAGTTATACTTAGATTAATTCCATTATTTACTTGATAGGTTGCTCAATTTGTGTTTGTCAATTGTCTATTAGGTGAATTTATCTCTACAATTCTCCGCAGCAATCCAAGTATTAAAGTTTGTTCTATTGGATGCACGGGTGGATCAAACCAGGAAACGTAGACACAAAGTCCTTAATGGTGAGATGAAGCCCAGAGAAGATCGACTTTGAGTTGTGGGCTTGGGTGGTTTGGGTAGGGGATTCGGGTATAGTGCAATGTTTTGAATCTTTTGCTTAAACGGGCTGAATAAAATTCAATTATCCTATTTGTACATCTTTTTTTCACATCAATTTTCACACTCCTGTTACAAAGGTGAGGTCCACGATTATTTTAATCGTGGATCGCACCCACTTGCATGTGTGTGTTGTGAAAATTGATATGAAAAAAAATATACAAATAGGATGATCCAATAAAAATTCATGTTGAGAAGCAATCTTTTCGTAATAAAAATATTTTTTTTGGGCACTTTTCATCCCTAAACTTTTTAAAATGTTATTAATTTACCATCAACCTTTATTAATACCTAATATATACAACCTATAACTTAATTGCAAGCCCGTCTCCACTCCCATTTTCGCATTAAAACATAATTAAATGACAAGTTTATCCTCATCTTAAAAAAATGACTAAGCAACCAAGTCTTTGATTATTGCGAATTAAATTAATTTTTTTTTTTTAGCAAATTTTGATAAAATTTGTGATTGAAAAGTTGTGAATTCTATGAAATATATGATTAAAATTAATTATTAAATTTTACTTTGATATAAATCTAAATTTTAGTTTCAACCAAATAGAGACTAAAAAAAAAAAAAAACTACAATCTGAACCCCCCCCCCCCCCCGGACATTGTAGCATCTCTTATCCAATTATACCCTTGTTTGGACTTCATTTTAATAAGGCTTTAAAAAAATATATTTTAGAATAGCAATTTTTTAAAAAATATGTGGTTAAAAAAGAAAAAAAATTCCGAACTCACGTATAATATTATTTTATTAAAAAATGTATAATTGAAAAGAAAAAAGAGAAAAACATATTAAAATTAAAATTATATGAATCAAATTTGCATTGGCCTATTCACATAATTATTTATTGGGCTTGGCCCAATTTGCCTAATAGAGGTGGAAAACCCATCAACTGTAAGTAGTTGAATGATTTGTCACGATGACGCTGATATCGATTAGTGAGATCACACGTGGAGGAGTAAAAAGGTCTTCTAACTAAGGCCAGTTTGGTTCTGATTTTTCAAAAAAAAAAAAAATTTAATTTTTTGATTATTACTTAACATAATTAGCAGTCATTTTTTGACATTTTCACTTACAAATGAGATCCACATTTCAAATTAATGGTTAAAAAATTGATTCTCATAATCAGAACCAAACAAGCTCTAAGTAGTTCCATGGAACAGTTGCAAAAGGGTACGTAAAATTTGAGCAAAAGAACACTTTAATATTATAAAATTCACACTTTTATCTATGAATAAATCTATTTCGCGCAGGTTAGTCGCTAACAATTAAAAAGGGATCAAACGATTGTGTAAGGGACAAACCTCTTGAAACAAAGTTCCAAAAAGGAGTGTTTTTATTGACGATGACTTTACAATTGGAAAATAAAAACAGAATGCCTCCAAGGGACGCAAGCACACGAGTTACTGAAAAGAAATGTTTAAATCTAAACTAAGAAATTTAAAGTTACATATTCTCTATTTGAGAGTGTTTGATTCGGGGGTCCTTTTGCTCTGTGTCTTTTCTTCCTTTTATACTCCCTGAATGATCTCTTCGTGATCAACCGCTTAAAAACTGCTTGATTGTTCTATAACTGCCCACTTTCCTCGTAGTGGCCAACTTGTCATGAAACTGCCTTTTCTAACTGCTACCATTACTTTTTGTCGTTCAACCGTTTTCAATTGAATTCTTTGAATCGTGGAACGTGATAGGGCTACTCAATAACTGCTTCATTAACCGCACCTTTGGGTAACCATAACATCTTACATTTGCTAAGATCCTGGGCGTCTCGAAGGTTTGAGCGAGAACAGGGGCACAGTTCTGGGCGACTGCATGGCAATCCATTCGTTCAAATCTTGGGCGACTTGTAACCTTGGGCGATAGTATTACCGCGTTCATGGGCTTCCATATTTGGGCATTGATTCTGCATTGCCTGATTGGGTCGTTCTTTGGGCTATTTGATTTTGGGGATCTTCCAATTGGACTTCATTCCTTGGGCTATTCGACTTGGGCTGAACTTTTTGTGTGTCAACAATTACCCCCCAATATGGCAGAATTAATACCAATTATTAATTTTTGCCATATTCACTTTGTGTTTCCCAGCAACATTCGAAATTCCCAAAAATTTCAATCATTGTTTTTTTCCATAACTTGAAAAGGTGCGACTTTTACAAACCCTTATAACCCCCAAATACACCATTTCATTGTACCATTAAATCACGCCTCATTTTTTCTCGCTTCTCTCTCGCAATATTACTGTTCATCTCCTTACTTCTCTGCTACATAACTCTGAAAAACTCTATTTCGTCCCTAATGACCGCTTCACAATCCCAGTCTGGTGACTCCTTCAGCTTCGAAGACTTCCAAAAACTCCTCACTCGGCCATATATAACTCCGAACTTCCTTGCACCAGCCAATGTCGAACTCAAAGAGTTCTATCTAGGTCCTTCATTCAACAACGTCGAGGCCATCGAACAAGCGGCGGTCGGTCAGCTATTCCCTTGTACTCAAGGCCCTCCGTTTCTAAACTCCTTGCCGCTGGGGCCAATTCGCGAAAGAGGTATTCGCACTTGGCCTAAATCTGATGTCGTTTTCCGTAGGTGGCACGCTCACCTTGTAGACCATGGTCCTACTAAGACAATTTTTGATAATGCTAGGTTTCTGATTTGTTAGAAATCTCTCTTCGACCCCCTATTTTTGATTCAGCACTTTTTCCAATCGCTTTAAGTTTTTGGTCTTCTGAGTATAATACTTTTGTTTTCCCTCTTAGCCCCATGTCCATTACCTTAAGGGATGTTGGGGCTCTAGTAAATCTGCCACTTTTGGGTGATACCATTTTTCCTAGTATTTTGATTTCTGATGTCGCCCCAAAATTTAAAAGAAAACTCACCGAGTCTTATTCAAGCCTGCAAACCTGTCATAACCACTCAAGCGTTGAGCCTTCCCATGCTGAGCGTGTGGCCTTTCTTCTGATTTGGCTTTATAAATACGTTTTGTGTGTGCCAGGCATAAAGCCCTCCCTGAGTTATTTACTCATAGCGCACGAATTGGCCCGTGGTAGACCTCTGAATTTGTATTCTTTCTTTTTAGCTGCCCTCTATAGAGGCATGGCTTCTTTTCAATCCCAATTGAAGAATGGTGCATCTCCCACTGGTAGTGGGCCTTTTTAGTTCACTCAAATGTGGTTGAGAGTCTATTTTCCATCACTTGGTGCTCCATCTTTTTCCACTCCTTCTGTTAGCTACTATGGGCTAGCCATTGATTCCCTGACTCCTGTAAATATGTTCAGAAGTGACATTTTTTCATTCTTTTATACTTTGGATTTAATCCCTTCCTTCTTTCCTTTTCCTCCCTTTTTGACTCCGAATTATGTGCAACCTCCATCCACTATGGATAGTGCAAGCACCTCTCTGTTCATTTGGATTCAGTTTTTGACCGGGAAGGAGTTCTTCAGAGGAAGATATGAAGTTCCTCAAACAGTCGATATTTGAGTATGTGTCCTTCATGGATATGGATATCGATAAGGCTAGTGCTGCCACGCATGAGGATAAGTTTGAGCATTTGAATGCGAAATTGGAGCAAGTACTGACACTTCCATCGCTCAATCTTTCTGCTGATTTTAAAGCGACGTTGAAAGTTGTCCATTCCGAGGTCCTCTCCTTGCTGGCCAAGAATGTTGAACTGAAGGCCAAAAGTACTCAATATCTTCGCCCCGTATCTCAAAAAGAGTCCTTGCTTCTGGAGATCAACAAAGCTGAGGATGAGTTGAAAGAAATCTCTTCCGAAGTCATGATTGAAGACTCTTTGATGACTAATTTGGCTGCACAGATGAAGGAGCTTCAAGCCAAGATGGACGACTGCAAGGCGAGAATGGCTGCTAAAAAGCGTAATGTCTCTCAAGGAATTGAGCGAACTAAGTCTTTGGCCGAGCAATACAAGAAGTTGGAAGTTGATGATGATGTTGTGGCTGAATTGATTATCACTTTTTCTCGGCAGAGCGAGGACTGGGCGAGACTTAGGGAAAGAATTCGTTTGGTATGGGGCGAATTGTAATTAAGACATATAATGCCTTAACTTTTTTTTTTTGTAATTTCGTATTGACTTTCCCTTTGTAACCTTGTACTGGTATACATTGCTAATTTTGATCATAACAACAGTCATCATTATTAATGAATAACTATTTTAGCCTCTTATGTATTTATTGATGTTCGTCTTTTAATCGTCAATCGCTCAGGCATTTAACTGCTTTATACTAAAATTTTTTGCACATTTTCTCTTGGTATTTCTGCCCTTTTTTTTTAGACTTTGGGCCACTTAATCCCATTTACTAGACACGAATGTGGCTCCTCATATTCTGTCTTTTCACCTTCACCTCCCTATAAATGCACATCATATTTTGTCTTCTCACCTTCACCTTCCTATAAATGCACATATATTTCATACTTTCCATCTTCATTTCTATTTTCTTCTTCAAAAAACCAATTTGCTACCATTGTTTGACATTTTTGACAATCAATCCAAAACTTTTGTTTTCCATGGAAATGGATCATTTGATCCGCCCACTTTACCATCTTTCTTGATGTCACCTTTGGTATGGGAGATATAAAAAATATTTTTTGACCAGCAGCAAAGTTCTTCCCATCGTCTCCGTTCCTACAAGGAGTTCAATGATGGAAGACAATTTTTGGGGTGCTTGCAGGCCACCTTGCTTGCTGAGAGTGCTTCTCAGCCTCCTTGCCCGTCGTTGCAGCGATGTGAGGGCGCTTCATCTTCCTTTCTGCTTGCTGAGGTGCTTCTCGACCTCTCTGTTTGCCTTTGCAGCAGTGCGATCATGATGGCAATCAAGGCCAGTACACCCTCTTACTCGGCGATCGATCGGGAGATTAATTTGCTCTTAATTGTAGTTTATAGAGCATTTAGCATCTTGTATTTCGCAGCTTTGTAATGAACATTTGATAATAAAGGAATTTATTTGAACGTATTTCGCTCTGGCCCTTTTTACTCTACGATCATTCAATGCGATTTGGTTATGCTTTTATTTGTTCACTTTCCCATAAGGAAGGAACATACTTCTTCAAATATTTGCCATTAATGAACCTCATGTGCTTGGTGCCGTCTAAATCTTCCAAATGATAGGCTCCATTAGGCAATACATTATTCACTTTATATGGTCCTTCCCAATTGGGAGACCATTTGCCATATTTTGGATCTTTACTATCCAAAGGGAGTACTATTTTCCAAACCAGTTCGCCCAGACTGAACGACTTGGCTATAACTTTTTTATTATAAAATTTATTCATTCTTCGTTTTTGAACTTGCAATCTATCTAGGACATCAAACTTTAATTCGTCCAACTCTAATAAGTTTTGAACTAGTGATTCGGTATACTCATCATTATTTAACTTATGTTGCAAATACACTATGATCGATTGTACGTTGATTTCCATAGGCAAAACGGCCTCCTGTCCATAAGTAAGTTGGAAATGAGTAATTTTGGTACTTGACCGAGGCGACGTCCTATAAGCCCATAAGGCCTTGTTCAGACATTCGTGCCAATTTCTGGCATTTTCATCTATCATTTTCCTTATAATATTTTTTAGAATCTTATTAGAAGATTCTGCTTACCCGTTGGATTAAGCGTAATATGATATGGAGTTTACTAATTTAATTCCAAACTCGCTCAAGAATTTATTCACTAGATCCCCATTTAAAGATGTCTCGTGATCTACCATCAAAGTTTGTGGAATTCCAAATCTATAAATAATGTGATCACGGATAAATTCTATGACATTCTTCTTGGTGATCTCCTTTAAAGGTACCGCCTCTACCCACTTAGTGAAATAATCGGTTGCAATTATAACAAAAGTATGTTGCTTGAACGATGGGAGATAAATCTTCCCTATCAGGTCTATCGCCCAACCCTTGAACGGCTATGGTTTAATAATATGTGTCATCTCTCGTGCTGGCGCCCTTTGTATTGGACCATACTTTTGGCATGCTAAACAACTCTTCGCATACTGAACGTATAATTCTCCCATCTTTGGCAAAAAATATCCACTCCTAATAATTAACCATCTCATCCTTTGGTCAGCTTGATGAACTCCACATATCCCTTCGTGCACTTCAGCCATGATCGTCCTGACTTCTTGCAAACTTACACATTTTAGCAGTATACCATCAGAGCGTTTCTTGAACAACTCTTCATCTATCAGTGCATAATTTAGCAAACGCAACTTCATTTTTCTACTATCTCTTTTATTAGGTTCTTTAAGGAACTCCTTAATCTCTGCCCTCCAATCCATTGCATCTCCATCTTGTATGCATTAAGGTTCAATCCTTCTCGCCCTTTTTTGGATCACGGGCAATATTGTTCCATACTCACAAGTAAACTTCCAATTTAAAATCTTTGAGTACCCTGAGGTCATCTGGGCCAACTCATTTGCCACATTATTGTATATCATATTAACGCATTGAAGTTCTATTTGGTCGAATTCTTCTAATAACTCCTGGGCGATTTCATATTGACTCATGATGAAATCACTTTGGCATTTAAAATCACCAATCAGTTGGTGAATTACCAATTGAGAATCGCCTCTAATGTTTACATTTATTACCCCCATATCTATCATTAGTTCTAGGCCCACGATTAAGGCTTCATATTCGGCCTGATTGTTGGTGCACATCCTATCTAAAGTGAATGTGAACTTGTAGCAAATCCCTAAAAGATTTATCAATGCTACTCCTACTCCTGCACCTTTAGAGGTTTTTAACCCATCGAAATACAACACCCAAGGTTTTAGCTCGAAAGAATTAATTTCTAATTCAATTTCTTCAGGCATGTCGAGGCATGGATGATCGGCTAGAAAGTTAGCCAAAGCCTGATTTTTGACTGCCTTTTGGGGTATGTACTGTATTTCGAATTCTGATAAAACTAATGTCCAAAGGCCTACCATTTGGTGTAAAATAGGGTGAGAGAACATGTACTTAATCAAATTTACTCTAGAAATCAAATAAACAGTTACGGACCGTAAATAAACCCTTAATTTTGTACATGCGAAATACAATGCAAGACATAATTTTTCGATAGTAGAGTAATTACATTCACATTTTGTTAACCGTCTAGTCAAGTAGTAAATCGCCCTCTCTTCACCAAATTGGTCTTCTTGCGCGACCATACCAGCTATTAATTCTTTTTCAGCCGATACACACACTTTCATTGGCCGTCCTTGGATTGGTGACACCAACACTGGCGGGCTTGATAAATATGTCTTCAAGCTTTCAAAAGCCTTTTGATGTTCTTCTTTCCAGACGAATTCGTCCTGATTTTTCAGCTTTAAAAGTGGCAAAAAGATTTTAGTTCGCCCTGCACAGTTAGAAATAAAGCGTCTTAAAAAGTTTACTTGGCCTAGAAATCTTTGCAATTCTTTTTTGTTCCTAGGTGGTTTGACCTCTAGAATGGCCTTCATTTTATTTTTATCAAGTTCAATCCCTCTTTTGTGTACCAAGAAACCAAGAAAGTTTTCTGCATTAATATCAAATGTACATTTCAAGGGATTCAACTTTAACTTATATTGCTTCATTCACTCAAATGAACATCTTAACTGTTCGAAATAGTCCTCTTCTTTAATGGATTTGACCACTATATCATCTACATATATTTCAACAAACTTGCCTATCGTATCATGAAAAATTAAATTCATTGCCCTTTGATAAGTTGCTCCTGCATTTTTCAGGCCGAAAGGCATGACTACCCATTCGAAACATCCTAAAGATCCAGGGCATCTAAAGGCATTTTTGTGTATGCCTTTCTCAGCTATATAAATTTGATTGTATCCTGAATACCCATCCATGAAAGAATACATGACGTGTCCGACAATTGAGTCTACTAAAGAATCTACTGTGGGCATTGGATACTCATCTTTGGGTGTGGCTATGTTTAAATTCCTAAAGTCTATGTACACCATTAGTTTACCATTTTTTTTAGTACTGGCACGATATTGGACAACCATTCGACATACCTGGCAGTTCTAATAAAGCCTGCTTTTAATAATCGCTCTATCTCTTTCTTAATCTCAGGGAGTACATTAGGAGCAAAACGTCTGGGAGGTTGCCTATGAGGCTTAAAATTAAGCTTAGTTGGTAGTCTATGTTCCACTGAGTCTCTATCTAAACCAGACATTTGTTCATATTCCCAAGCAAAATAATCTTTATACTCCTTTAACAAAGCGATTAATTTATCACTAACCTCTTGATCGAGCATCTGGCTGATGAATGTTGGACAATCTTCTCCTTCATTGCCAATATTTACTTTAATCAGAGGGTCTTGTGCTTGAGCGTATCTAGACTTGATGATCCGCATTACTTCATCGTCCAACTCCCTTGTAAGCACTTCTTCTTCTAAACAATCCACCTTGTTGACTTCTCGGCCAATAATTTGTTCCAATTCGAATACTGCTAATTTGTCTTTCAACGCTTTCAGGGCTACCTCTTCTTTCGTCTTGTCTTTGCATTCTTTATTGAAAACCATTAATTTGGCTTTGAAGGCCTGAATATCGGTCATTTGCTCTTGTTGCTTCGAACTCATTCAGGACTCCTTGATTATTCTTTTGCCAATTACTGGCTCTTCTAGGGCCACTATATTTGGCCTCATCTGACTGAACATTTCAGTGAGTTCGTCCACTGAAAATGGCTCTTCACTCTGCGCGACAATCTGAGTTTCTTCCCCATTTTGGACTACCCTGACAGGTTCATAGTTTCCTTCGTACATGAACCTTTCCACTGAGTTTGCTTCTGCAACAAAGGGCCTATGATCGGCCTGTACCACCTTTGCTTTACCCTTGTTATTCCAAAAAATCAGGCATTGATGGAGCGATGAGGGTATACAGCGACTTTCGTGTATCCAATCTCTTCCTAATAATACATTGTAACTAGTAGGACCATCTAGTACAAAGAAGACTGTAGTCCTAGTAGTTGTACCTATAGTTATGTCCAATGGCATAACTCCTTTAGCTGCAGTTGCTCCTCTATTTAAACTTGTAAGGATGACTTCTGTTGAAATCATATCCCCTTCTGTCTTTGCAATTTTCCTCATCATCCTAAATGGAATGGTGTTTATAGCTGCTCCATTATCGACAAGTACTTTTGCCACAGGTATGCCGTTAACTAGAGCTTTAACGTACAAAGGCCTCAAGTGTTTAGTCAATTTCATGGCTAGCCATTTAAAAATAACCTTTTCGGCAGCCTCTATTTTTACTTCCTGCTTGTCCTCTGTCGAGTTATCCTTTTGTGATAAGTCAACGTGCAGCATATCGCACTGAGCCTCTATCTCCTGAACCTTTTTACTGTTTTCTTATGCTTCATCTTCAGTTACCCAACCTGTGAGAGGAGACATTATTCTTGAAGGTGATCCATACTTTTCAGAGTGGGGCACTCTCTTCTTCCTTTTGGGCGTCCCGTACAGCACGTAAAAATCGAAAGAACGCCCAAATGGTTCTCCCAATAAATCTACTTCACGAACTCCCTCTCGATGTAGTTGCTTCAACAGAGTATTGTACGATACTCCTCTCCTTCTTCTTTCAGCTTCTAGGTCGATTTCCTCTTCAATGTCTGTCATACCATCATCTTCTTCACCATTGTAGGCGTCTCTAGAAGTCTGGCCTTCTTCATATTTCAGCACGCATGCTTCTCCTTCATTATCCTCTCTTTCTTCTTCTTCTTCTTCTTCTTCTTCTTCTTTCTCTTTATTTTTGAACTCATTGGCTAGTAAATAGTTATTAGCCACAACAGGAGGTAACGTACCGAACTGAATAGTAAGGGGCTGATCTGGATCTTCTCCATCCCTTCTGTCTCGCTCAAACTTCGATCTCCCAGAAGAAGTTTCTGGCAACTCTTTCATTGATTCATCTGTACCAGTCTCTTCACTATCTTTGAGAACATTTTGATTGGCTACCTCGAGTAGTTTAGGGGCCTTAGGACATGACACTCCCTGTTGTTGCCTCATCATTCGTCCAAAATTTTGTTGGAAACGCCTTTGTTGGGTTCTAGTCATCTCGTTGAAAGGTATCGCCTTTCCTGCATTATAATGGAACGAATGTCATACATTTGGTCGGCGAGGTTGCGGCCTGAATGCTCTCCCATTATTTACTAGCCTGAACTGCCTCTCAAAAGGCGGTCCCTTATAGAACGATGTACATCGCCCTCTACCAGACTGAGCGTTTGGGAAGAAAGTAGGTCGATGGGGATGCTGCCATATCCCTGGTTTCTCCGTATTCCCACTCACTTCTCTTTTACATCTTACACATAAGACGTCTTCATCTTTTTTTGGCTCCTTCCCTTTAATACGCTCAAAGACACTGGGATGTGGTCCAAGGTCTTCTTCTCCATCATCTATAACCAGTTTGAATTTTGGCAACTTGTTTTTGAAACCAGACGTCACCATATTCACTCCAAGTGGCTGTGGAAAAGGATTTTCATCCACTGTCATCTTCTTCTTATCATCGAACATAATTCGTCCTGATTCAATGGCATCCTGTAACACATGGCGAAAAATCAAGCAATTGTTAGTCAAATGTGACTATGCATTATGCCACTTACAATATTTTTTACCTTTAATTTGTTCAGGGTTTGACAATTTATGCTTATCGCTCAGCTTTATCTGCTTATCCTTATATAATTTATCAAATATAAGGTCAGCTTTGGTTACATCGAACGAGAACGTTATAACTTTTACGTTTTCATCTTTCATAAGCTCATCCTTACCCGATGGTCTAGGCTTAGCCATTATAGGACAAGTATACGTGTCTTCTTTGACTAATTCGACCAAACACATTTCGGTCTGATCATATGACTCGTTATTGATGGTATGAACATCAGAATTTGGTCTCTATAATAAGTCCCCTTACTAGAATTTTTTATCTGCTCTTCTTCTCTTATCAATCGTTCATACCTAATCACGTTCGCGCTCAATTGAAAAAGGTCAGGAAATTCCTTATCTTGGAATTTCTTTTTCAAATCAAAGCTCAAACAACCTTGAGCGATTTTGACAAACTCTTTTTCTGGCAGAGGTACAAAACATTTACTTCTTGCTGTCTTGAACCTTTGGAGGAAACCTTCTGCCCATTTGTTTGGCATTTGACGTAGGTTCGCCAAATCGGCCAAAATAACTTCAGACTCAGTCTTATAAAACTAAGCGTGGAATAATTGTTCCAATTGTTGCCATGTTTGAGCAGAGTTCGCTGGCAAATTGATGAACCAGGAGAAAGCCACTCCTGTTAATGAACTAGGGAAAAGCCTTATTTTATGATAATCAGTTACGTCACCACTTTGCAGTGTGAATCGTCCTATGTGTTCTAGAGTAGACACCTCCCCTAAACCGGTAAACAGTGAGAATTCTGGCACTTTATACCCTCTAGGCCATGGATATGCTTGGTCTATCCAATTAGGATATGGCTTGTGTAAGTCGGCCTAATGACAGGACGTACCCCAAAAGCCATCTGGTCCTGTACGATTTTCATAATCTGATTCCTCAACATGACGTTGGGGTCATATGGAATCCCTACAGGTTGGTTGACCGGTTGATTTGCTTGAGGCCGGATATTTGGTCCTTGATTAGGAATAAAGTTACCATGATTTGGGCTATTGTTATCATTAACCTGAACATTTATTTCCTCATTAACACGTGGGGTATTCTACCCATTATTTAGGACATTATCGCTTACATTTGGATTACCCCCAAGTTAGGCGTACCACTACCATTATTCTGATTTGGCGTTACACCATCCCTTTGATTTGAAGTAGAGGGAACGAAATGTGGTTCTACCCCTTGACTTGGATTTAGGACTGGGGGATTATGTCCCACAATTGTCCTAGTTTGAAAGTGGTTTGCAAGAGGCATAACTGGTTGACAAATTTGGCCTACTAACTTATTCATTATTTCGTTCAAAGTACTCGGTTGTTTGGTCATATTGTCATAATGTGCATTCCCATTCTGGGTAAATCTTTCCATATTATGAATATTTCGAAAATTTACCTGTTCAATGACATCTTGTGTGAGTTCTCTAAGTAGTGCACGCATAGTTCGAGGACTCAACTCTATCATTGATTTGTAATGACTGTTACTGCTCTGATTCTGTCCATCTGTTCGCGGAGAGCTATGCTGCTCCTCATATCGCTTGATCATAGACTGGACTCCTCCCTGATTTACTGCTTTCTTATCGGATCTCTGAGGCATATTGTTTCACCTTTTGTATCTTCAACACCAAACACCACTGTCCCACTGGACGTGCCAAATTGTTTCGCGCGAGTTAGTTGCTAACAATTAAAAAGGGATCAGACGATTGTGTAAGGGACAAACATTTTGAGACAAAGTCCCGAAAAGGGGTGTTTTTATTGGCGATAACTTTACAATTGGAAAATAAAAACAGAATGTCTTCAAAGGGTGCAAGCACATGAGTTACTGAAAAGAAGTGTTTAAATCTAAACTAAGAAATTTAAAGTTACATATTCTCTGTTTGAGAATGTTTGATTCGGGGGTCCTTTTGCTCTATGTCTTTTCTTCCTTTTATACTCCCTGGATGATCTCTTCGTGATCAACCGCTTAAAAACTGCTTGATCGCTCTATAACTGTCCACTTTGCTCGTAGTGGCCAACTTGTCATGGAACTGCCTTCTCTAACTGCTGCCATTACTTTTTGTCGTTCGACCGTCTTCAATTGAATTCCTTGAATCGTGGAACGTGATAGGGCTACTCAATAACTGGTTCATTAACCGCACCTTTGGGTAACCATAACATCTTACGTTTGCTAAGATTTTGGGCGACTCGAAGGTTTGGGCGAGAATAGGGGCACAGTTCTGAGCAACTGCATGGCAATCCATTCGTTCAAATCTTGGGCTACTTGTAACCTTGGACGATGGTATTACAGCGTTCATGGGCTTCCCTATTTGGGTATTTATCCTGCATTGTCTGATTGGGTCGTTCTTTGGACTATTTGATTTTGGGGATCTTCCAATTGGGCTTCATTCCTTGAGCTATTCGACTTGGGCTGAACTTTTTGTGTGTCAACAAAATCAAAAGATATAAACTAACAAGATTACTAAAAAATCAAAGATTTTAAATTTTTAAATAGTTATTGTTTATTCAAGAAGCATGAGCTTTACATTAATAATATATTCGATTGAATTGATACAAATTATACAATATGAAGTAAATTTCAACAGTTCATTTACCAGTTTTAGAATCACACAAAACTATACGCACTAAATTAAGTAATTTTTAACAGTTAATGAGCAATTTTTAGAATTACACAAAACCTTATGTACCAAAGTGAGCAAGTTTCAAAAGTTGATATATCCGTTTGAGAATTACAAAAGATTCACGTATCCAGTTCTCTCTACTCCTTTTTCCAATTTCCGCAACACCATGGCGATGAATTTGTCGATCCTCCATTACTTAAATATTCAATTCAAAATCTTTCCATGCGTAGTCAGTCCCTATTTTCTCTCTCAAAATCCCCTATTTGTGTCACACAATCCTCTCCTCCGTCTCTCTCTGCATGCTTCACTGTTCATGCTTCTCTGCATTCGTAACAATAATGTCGATTTCATAATTGATTTTTCCGTTTTGTGATCTTACAATTGTTAATTTTATCGATTTTGGCCTTGCATTCGTTGGAGAAACAATGAGCGGCGCTTCTAGGGTTTCGATTCCTAACAATCTGAAGAAGACGATCCAGGACATCAAGGAGATAGCCGGAGAGCACAGCGATGAGGATATTTATGCAATGCTCAAGGAGTGCAGTATGGATCCCAATGAAACCGCTCAAAAACTCCTCTATCTTGGTATATACGTAATACGCTTGTTCATACATGAAGGCTCGCGCATGCATGCCACAGACATATATATATGTATATGCAGATATCTTGTTCACGCCAGCACTTGTGTCTATAGTTGTGTGTTGTGCGTTAAATTTTTGATTTTGATGGTGTTAAGTTCTGATCTGTCTGTATATTAGGTTAATTTTTTCAGCTAATGACTGAAGAATTAGGGACGGATGAAATATATGAATCAAAGGCTTTAGTTAATCCCTGCAGTAAAAATTGAAAAGCTTGCTGCAGTTTTTTAGCTATTGCACCCTCAGATAAGCAATTATCTATTAAGTATTTGATTATCTTAATCACATAGAAATTATATGTTAAGTGGTGCCCTGGAACTGTATTTTTACTGGAACTTTACTTTTTTTGGGTATATTTTTACATGTTTTCTTGATATGGGAACAGGGATCTATTCTTAAATACAGCAAATATTAACTTTCATTTTAATTGTTCTATTTAATCGAGTTGAGAAACAGTGAGCAATCTGATAGGCTTTCACGTGGTCTATGAATTTGTAGTCACCTTTTACTGTCTTGAGATAGTTTTTCAATTGCAATTACAATGATTCTGTTTCATGAAATAAAGAAATGTAAATGGTAATGATGAAATAAGATGAATGCATATTAACATATTGATTTAAGTTAAAGCATGAAATATCAATTTCACCTGTTTGCTTGTAGCCTATTTGGAACATAAAATTTCCACCTTACTTGAAATACAACTCAACAATCTTTTAAATCTATGAGCTTCAGCAAGCAGTTTGAAAGGGACAATACTTGCTTTTGACCTTGTGTTCTGTATTTATTTTTGATAGTCTGAGAATTGTCACATGGTGGACATAGTGCTGACCCTCATACCAATTTTTATAATTCCATAAATATTTGAGCTAGATAACCTGGAAATCTCAATTTTATACTGTTTTGCCTTGAGATTGTGGCTATTAGGGGTTTCAGAAATATAAGATGCAAATTTTCTCCCCTTTCTGTGGCTTCTGTTCCCTCTTGTTTACTTTTAGCAAAAAAAGTGAAAATTAAGTCCTCTGACACTCTTTGAGCTAAATACGAATTCATTCATTTGTCTTATAAGCTTGTATTATTCTGCTAACCTTTACAAATTCTGGGTGTCTTCATGCTTGTATTTACCTGTTTCTCTCCTGATTCTTTCTTTTATATTCTTAAAGTGATCTGAAAACAATTGAGTATGATATGAAATTTGATATGCACATCACATCTGTAATTCATTGTCATTATTTTCTATTTGTAAATGCAACAAACCTAGGCTTGATTTTGCAGACACATTTCACGAGGTCAAGAGCAAACGTGATCGGAGGAAAGTGGTGAGTTATTTGATTGAACATATTCCTTTTCAGTAGCTTGCGCTGGAATAATCTCTTTCAGCATCTGCCGTGTTTGTCTTTCCCCTCTCTGCATTTTAGTATCAATGAACCCTGAAGAAGGTTCTTAGCATGATTGTGCTATGAGTTTCTGAAACCGAGTTAAGACTCAGTTGTTTTGGAGGTTTTTTCCACGGTTTAGTCTTTACATTGTCAGCACAACCTCTTTCATTCTTCCAACTAATGTCTATCACACCTGTGGAACAGTTAATCTTGTTAGGGTGCTGTATCGTTCGGCTTGAACCCTTGCCATTAGATACTTCAAATCCATAATCTTGCACCATCCCTTGGTTGAAATGAAAAGCAGAGGAAAACATTGACCCTGTGATGAAAGAACTACCTAGATATTTATTTGATGTGAACATTCTAAGAACTAGGAAGTCTTGTCCCTGAGGATTTGCTTTACTTGAAGACATTGACAACTAGTTTAGACGAGCATTTCTTTCAGTTTTGGTATATTTATCTGTATTGTAAACTTCGCCTCTTGTCTAAAAATGTCGGTTTACCACCATATGTTGGAATAGGTGTGCTGAGGGTATCTAGTTGCTAGCCATGGTTCAACTTTGTACCAATTTTGTTTGTTATCAAAATCATAACTATTTCTCAAGTTCTTTCTGCCTTGTTACAGACTGTGAACAGCAGAGCATATGATGATCATCGGCGGACACCTGGCATGCAGCGGAGAGGGACTAGGGGTGGTAGTGAAAACTATTACTCTTCTTCTATTTCTGATGGTATACCTTCCATGTTGTCTACCGATAAGAAACTTCTGATTGTTTCCCTTTAATCTGCCCTTGAGTTTCAAAACTTTTTTTTTTTTTCTTTCTTCGCGTTATGATTTCTCGCTTTTGGATTATTTAACTTATTTTAACGGAAAATTTGGTAAAATATAATGCACTTGTCTGTCTTGATGCAGTTCGTCATTGAAGTTTGAAGTACAGTATTAAATACCCTTTGCTCTCTATGAGGTTATACACTGGATTTGGAAGGCCTTAATTTTTTTAGTTCGTTAATTCTGGCTAGTAGACTACCTTGTGCTGTTTCCAAAAATTATATTTATACAAATGTATACTTATTTTCTATTGCTTATGATAAAATTGCCCAATCAGATTCTTTTGCATGTTTCTGGAAATAAATGCAGCTTCACTTATGTTTTCAACAATTACACTTAAGAATCAGGTTAACCTTTTATCTTTTGAAGCCTCATAAAAGTCTTCTATCTTTTCTCCCTTTAAATATCTTCCTCGCCTTATTTGCGTCTTTTAAAAGATATGTAAGTTTTCACCATGTAATACCATTTATCAAATTTACCATTTCCCCCTTCCAATTTTCTGACTCTATGCTGTTTTAAACCTCCTGTAATGAGGTGGTCTCACATCTCTCAATATTTTGACCATTTCCTCAGTAGTTGGAGGTGGAAAGCAAGTGAACGCTGGTCAGGAAAATGGTTACAATAGGCGTACAGAGAGAGCTTCTAAGTCTTATGTTCCAGGTCCTCATAAAACAGAAAACAATGAATCATGTTTTGTCATGAAGTAATAATTTCAATAGCCACTATTTCTTTTTCCATTTTTATGCTATTTTAGAATTTTCATCATCTACTTCTGAACTTACCATTTCCACTGGAATGATTTTCAGTTCTTCCACGTCTTCTGCCAATAATTCAGCAAGTGTATTTAATGGAAGCCTTAGTGAGAAATCCACTTCTCAATTATCCTTGTGTAATATTGGAGGTACTATCAAAGATACTTCAACTTCTGAAAATAGTAAGTTGGGGAAAATGCCATTTCTACAAAGTGTTGCAGTGAAGCAAATCCCAAATCTATATCCTGGCCCCACTCCCAGCCCTACACCCACTAGGGCTTCCACTGCTGTAACAGGCACTATGTTTGAAGGTGGAAAGTCCAAATTAATATCTAGTCATCTTGGAAATAGCATGGGTTCAACATCTGTCTCAGGCTTGTATTCATCTGCATCTGATCCCTTGCTAGTGCCATCTATAAATCCCCAATATTCAGGGGGAATTGGTATAACTAAGCCTGAAACAGGGAAGCAGCAGATTGCAGCTCAAGTTAGTACCAACCCTCCAGCGGACAATAGAATTAGAGATGGTCAAATAGTAACTAAAGCTCTTGCAGTCTCAGGATCTGTTGACTCCACAAGCAACAAACAGCCAAGACTATCCGGAGGAGTTGACAGGAGTCAGCTGGCGGAGCCTCCCCTGATGGCATCTTCAACCAATCACAATGTTACTCCTGCTTGCAGAACTAATCAGAAAACTCCTCCGTTGCAAGGAATCAATGATCCTTCAAAAGGTATTATTTTGTAGTCATATCTCGATCCATGTTTTCCAACATTCACTCGATGTTCATGCTAGCAAAGTTTCAAGATAATTTGTTCTCCAATTTCATTGAATAAGCTATAGTTTTGACTCTGTTATTTACAGCATAAGATGCCAACAGTATTCTCGTACCCATGCTTAATTATTGATGAAAATTATGAAACCTGGAAGCACATTATCTTCAGAGTATGATATCAATTTAGAGATGCTAGTTGCATGGTGTCTTGAGTTTTCCATCATTTGTTGGAGATGTTTTCCATTTTCTTCCTTTAATTATTTTCGCCAATTATTTTTCTATTAATTCCACGTGTAGCCAAGTTTTATCTTGTTTTGCAATATGTGGCACTATCTTTTATACTTTCATCAGTCATCTTCTTTGTGATTCCAGTGAACTACCGGAAGCAAATGTTTTTTAAAGTTTATGCATTATAATTGTTTTATTGGTTGATGGAGGCCTACGAGATTGTTTAGATAACAATAGGACATGAATAGATGCAATAACATTTTTGCCTTCATTTTTACTGGTTTATTATTTCAAATCATATATTCACTGTCATTCTTTTTGAAACTCCTCTTGGATTAGAAGCTAATTTTCCATCTCTTTCCTAAATTAGATGACTCTGCTTCAAAACAAGCCATCTCAGAAGTTGATACTAAGCTACCCAAGTTACATATCTCTGCTCGCCAATCTGTTATTTTTCCCAATCATATTCATGTACCTGAAGCTTTCTTGAATGGTTTGACTTTTGGAAGTTTGAATGTTCCTATGGGACAGAGCAACATGGAGTCGAAGCTTGTGGATGTATCTTTTGCAACTAATGTTGAAGCTGTTAAGGAATTTTCTGTGATGTAAGTAACCAACCAAGGTGTTTGCCCTCTGTTCAACTACTACTGCATTATGTTACTTGTGCTTCTTCGCCTTAATATATGTTAAAAGGCATCTTTCTATCCTAACTTTAAATTAGTAATCAGATGTTCTCTCTTCTTTGTTAAATCTCTCGAGTTTCTGGTTCATTTCTATAAATGGTGGCATTTCTCATTTGGTTTACTCGTACCTTAATAATTTCTCTAGTGAGTTAAGTTCTCGCCGATACTTTGTGCTTATCATAGGCAGCATTTTAGGTTCATGGCAGTTCATTACTCTTCTATGTTCTAAAATTAAACACTGACATAATACAACCACTGAGTGCAGTGATCAACCTGCATCCTCAACAGCTGGACAAGATGATTATCCTGATTGCCCCCCGTCTCATCCCCATATATCTGATAATTTTTTACCATCACAAGAGAATGTTTCTACTGGTGCCGCTCTGAGATATGATCAAGCAAAGCAGGAGCTGCTCCAATCAGTAGGAGGATCTCAGAACCCATTTATTTCTACTGTGACAGACTATAGTCTCAGTCTTGTACATCCGGTTATAGGATCCCGTCTGGTGCAAGCCGAAGGTCTTGAGCTGCAGGCATGTTATCCTTTTCTGTTTCTTATTCAAGATAATGTCTTTAAATTTTGCGTCATATGAGTTTATGTTTTTTGTTAGCCATATTAATGCTTGATATGAACTGTATTTTGGGTTTATCAAATTTCAATGTTCTAGTTGACTTTCTGAATTTGGGCTAGTTAAAAGTTGTGAGGAGCATGAACAAATAACATTCTTGACATTGCCTTATCGTGTTGGATGTTTTTGCTTTCCCTTCTCTGTTGGTCTTTTATCCTCCACACAGGTGTCCCCCACGGAATATTTTGTGGAATGCTAAAAGTATGCATTTTACATTCACCCATTGAAGTCATATTCATTTTAAATTTTATTATTTAATTCTAACCCACATTCTTCTAATGTCCAATTTCAGGGAGGAAAGTCTCAGGTTCCATCAACAACAGGTTCGGATCCATTGATGACTCAACCAGCCGGAATCGGGAAGAATTCTATTCCTGTATCACCCCAGATGTTTCCTTACCTTCGACATCCATATCCTCCTAACTGCATACCATACAACCCTTACTTTTCACAGCTATATATGACACCACCAAATGCTCACCAATTCTTAGGCAACAGTGGGTTCCCACAGCAACCTTCAACTGGCAACATTTACATGCCACCAACTGCTACTGCCGCGGGAGTAAAATTCCCCGTTCCTTCATTGTGCAAACCAGGGACTGTTGTTGGAAATCTGACACACTACGGAATTCCTTCTGGTTATGGTTCTTATGGGGCCTCCGGGGTTAGTTATAGTCCCAGTGCGGCTTTGGCACCTGGTAATTCTGCTAACAACAATGATATTTTGGGATCTGAGCTGAAAGAAAAGACAATCTACTCTACTATTAAACAGGTCTGTAATCAAATATGTTTCTAGTTTTAGGGTTATCAATAGACCACTATCATTTGCCATCATAAATTTTCAGAGAACCTAACCTATGATCACGTAATATAACCACCTGGACAACTCCAATTTGTTTTTTGCAGAATGATGATTTCCATGCATGGACTTCTGCACCAGGCCGAGACGTGTCAACTTTGCAGGCCAATGTTTTTTACAACCTTCCTCTGGGACAAGGACAACATTCCATCTTTCCTTCACAGGTTGGCCATGGGACCTTTCCTGGAATCTATCAGCCAACACAAAATCTATCAACACTTAAGTCACTTCCACAGCAGTCTCAGGCAGTGGCTGGACCATTGGGTGCTTACCTCGCAACCACAATTGCAACCTCAGCAGCCACTGCAACATGCACAGATGAATTGGAAAAACCTAAATTAGTGAATTGAGAAATCCGTCACATGCGACTTCTCGGTGGGACTAAAATGATATTCAAAGCATGGGTCTAATCAAGTGTAAATGTAGCGCGTCCATGAAATACACCAAACAATTTTTATGGGTGAGAAGTGCTTTGAATATATTTGTCCTGGTATGAAAGATTTTTCAGTAGAGCTTCTTTTGCTGAAAAATCAGTTTTTTTGGCAACATCATAACTAGTCGATTTCCTTTCTTTAATTTGTTAGAGGATTAGGATCTCAGGGTATTATCAATATTTTTCGGCTACATCTACCATAATGTTAGTGAATTTTGATGGCAAATGATAAATTATAATCTGCACGAGATTTTTGGCATTCCTATTTCTTTTTAAATGTAAATTCTTTTTTTTTTTTTTTTTTTTCTTTAGCACCTATCACCAGTGAAATTTATCTTGGAATCAATCAAACGTGGTAGAGAAGTAATCAGAGACCAATGTTTGGCTAAGGTTAAAACGTTCACTTGTAAGTAAATTAGTAAGTTTATTTTAAATAATTTTTGTACAAGTCAAGATCAAACGACGTAAGTAAAAATTGTTTTCAAAATAATAATTATTTTTAACAAAATGAGCGTCCAAACGTGGGTAGAAGTTATTTCTTGTAAATTATACTAGCGAGTCCCACTCCATGCCGACATTTAGTAGGTCCCACTTAATTGCATAAATGAATTCTCTCGGAAATGATTGTGCCCTGACAGGAACGAGTCAGTTAAAATTGAGAAGACATCATTATATGACAGAATAAATTCCATCGATCCATTCTTGTAATTTATCTCAATATTCACTTCATAAATCCAAAATCTCAGGTCCCAGCTCATGAACTATTTTGTTTATTGTTATTTTGGGTTCCATTTATTTGAATAGTGTAAACAAGAAAGAGAAGTGAATTTTTGTCTTTCTTTCTTGTTTAATGTCAAGAAAATTTTAAATGGAGTTAGGGCCCTTTAATTCTGATTCAAAATCAGAACCAGACAGTTCATCACTGCCATGGCAAGACATGTTCCGATCTGCATCCAGTAGGAAACCGGAAACTAACGACGCGCCTCCTCCAAAACCCCACGCGCCACCACCACAAGATGGAGCCAATTCTCTCTCCTATGATCCTCAGGTACGTCTTGCCCTCTACATAGCCATGGCCCACGCAGGCCTTGCCTTTACAGTATTTGTTCTCTATGGAGTCTGCAAACTTCTTGAGGATTTTTTGAGGCCAATTTTATGGGCTGTGATCTGTTCAATCCCATTAAGAGGCATTCAACAGACCCTCGTTGGATTTTGGTCCAAGCCACTAAGGTTAGGGCTCACAGAGACCACATTGGCTGTCCCTGTGGCTATATTCAGAATCTTTGTTGGGACTCTTGTAGAGATTAAAGAAATGATGCTTCGGATTGTTCTTAGAAAGAAGAAATCCAATATTACGAGGAGGGAAAAGAGTGGGTTTTACAAGTTGTTGAGGTGGCTTGTATCCTTTTGGGTATTTGTGATGGTTTATGAACATATTGGTAGTTTTGGATCTATTTCACTTCTTGCATTAGGGTTCATGTTTACAGCTGCTGGGGTGGAGTCAACAATGAGTACAGTTACGTCGTTGAGGAGTCAAAGCTTTCGCCGGCTCCGGGTGAGTGCATTTTTCACTAGAGGAATATTGAAAAGACTGAAGACTATAGTTGCTATAGGGTTGATTGTAGGAATTAGTGTGGGATCCTTGGCTGGCATGATTTTCTTTGCGTACAAAATTGGCGTGGAAGGAAAAGATGCCGTGTATGCGCTTAAATCTCATGTCGAAGAGAGTAATTATGCTGAGAAGATAGGATTTAGGAAATGGATGAATGAAAATGATGTGCCTGGAATGGTGGATACGTACTCGACTAAATTTTATGAAACTGTATCTGATCAGATTGATAGTTTAGCGATGCAATACAACATGACTGAGTTTGTTACGGGGATCAAACATTTTATGATAACCACCCCATCATCAAACTCCTCAGGTAAGTCTACGGCGCTGATGAACCCTTCTCTGTACACTCAGAAATTTTTAACCTTGAAAAGGAGGGTCAGGGAGCGCGAGTGGGGGCAAATATACACAGAAGTGGATGGAATTTTCAGAGAGCTTCTGATTACTAGAGAGGATTTGGTTGAGAAGGCTAAAGGGTTTGCCATTCAAGGAATGAATGTGATGCAGGGTGTATTAGTTAGCAGTACATCTGTTCTTGCTGGCAGTGCAAAGCTCATGTTCTTGATCATGAATTCCATTGTCTCTGGAGCTGCCGAATTATTCAATTTTCTTTCACAGACGATGGTTTTCTTTTGGGTTTTGTATTATCTAATCACGTCAGATTCTGGTGGTGTTACAGAACAGGTGATGTGTATGCTGCCCATGTCACAGTCTGCAAGGACTCGATGTGTTGAGGTTCTCGACAAAGCTATTTCCGGTGTTCTTTTAGCAAATGTCGAGATTGCTTTCGTTCATGGATGTCTGACCTGGCTGCTATTTAGACTATTCTCAATACACTTCTTGTTCATGTCGACTGTTCTTGCATTTATTAGCTCTGTTTTGCCATTATTTCCTCCTTGGATTTCAACAATTCCAGCTGCTCTGCAACTGGTTTTGGAAGGGAGATATATATTGGCCATCTTCTTATTTGTTATTCATCTGGTGCTTTTGGATTATGGAACTACTGAAATTCAAGAGGATATTCCTGGCTACAGCGCTTATCTTACTGGTCTCAGCATCATTGGTGGCATGACATTGTTCCCGTCTGCATTGGAGGTAAGTACGAAGTTATCCTGACAGTTGACCTTATTATTCTGCCTGTCACTTATTTCTCTATTATGTCTAAAGACATTTTATGTTTTAATATTCCGTCTTTGTTTGTACAGAATTTCTTAGAAAAAATGCTAGGGTCTTTTAGACTGCAATTACCTGCACATTTTCACTTGATTTTTTATCTAACAAGGTCCATGAAAAAATGTAAATACTTCACTAGCTAGCCTTCATTGCAAAAAGGTCTATCAACTTTTTAGCTGAAAAAGCATTATATTCTTTATCTTGATATGTTAAACAGCAAAAAGTTCAGAAAGCCTTTTCACATTGTTTCTCTATTAGTCCATAATAGTTGCGAAACTGCCTGCATGTGCACAAAATTTATTTCCGAGGTGAAATTAGAAGCCTTCTTAGCGCAGCAGCGTTTTCTTCCCTACCAAAGCCTATTTCCACAGCTAAGAGAAGATACTTGAAGAACTAGTTTTACCTTTTAAAAAAGCTTGTTTGATAGGGAGCACCGGAAAGTATTGAGGAAGAAAACAAGTCAAAATCTCGTTTATTATACCGTCTAGTTCTAACATGCACTAGACATGTAAATGGGTCCAATAGATAACAATTGACACATAATGTTGGTATTTCATAGATTTATAACCTCGACCACTTTCTTATTTCGCAATTTTGCATCATCCATTGTTAATAAACTTATATGGTTGAATTGAAAATTTGGTTTCAATGTGGGTTGTCACTGGGCAGGGAGCAATAATGGGGCCACTGATAACTACTGTTGTAATAGCTCTCAAGGATTTGTACGTAGAGTTTGTGTTGGGACAACCAAAGGAGAAAAGTAATTAGGATGATATTGTTCTGAAAACTTTAAGGAGGAGATTTGATCCCGCGCTTGAGCTGATTTGTTTGAAGATTGCTGCTGTAATCATCTCGGTTTTCCGTTTTTTCAGCATGGCTTGTTCCAGTGAAATTTTGTGTTCGTGTCGTGTCCCTTTCATCCCTCTGTGTAAGTATTCGTTCGGTTTTTTTATAGAGAAGTGTAGGAGGATTGTGCATTAATGGCTGTAAAGAAAAAGAGAGAAGTTGTTTAATTCCATTGTTACATTATCAAATCAAACTTGCAGCTGCAAATTATGAAATTATTTAAATTTATGTTTACACAGATGGCCAATTATGGTTTAAGATTCGTCTGAACTTTTGTATGCAAGCAATCATATGCGATAATGTTCATGTTCGGTCCAGCACCCAAGTATCAAATGAAAAAATAAATAAATTGTGTGAATTAACCATAAGCAAATTGCAGAAGTTACCGGTTGAACGCTTTCTATAAACGAAAGCGATGAATCATGTATAGAATAAAGTTAGAAATCAAAGTAGATAAAGATTTGTAGAGGAAAACTACGGGTAGAACTGTCTTATATGTCAAGTCCATTTAGCTCCTGTGTTTGATGACCGTTATTTTGAAAAAATAGAGTTTTAAATATTAATTTTTTGAATAACGTGTGGTTAAAAAGTAAGAAAATATTTTGAGTTTACGTACAAAATGTTTTAAATCCTGTTTGATGGCTATTATTGAGAGATAAATGATGTTTTAAATTGTGATTTTTGGAGAATGTGTTGTCAAAAAGTTGAGATTTACGTGCGAAATATTTTATTGTTTGAATGTATAGTTGAAAATGAGTATGAAAATTAAAAACTTTTGTTTTAAAGAGAGACAAACAAGAACTTATTGTGTATGCGCGCTGAAAATGAGTATAAGAATTAAAGATTTTTGTTTTAAAAGGAAACATACTGGGCATAATTGATTACATATGTTCTTGTTTTTATTTTTTTATTTTATTACTTTTTCAACTCATCAACTTAAATGATGACGTTTTTCTATAATAAATGAATTAACTCCAAATAAATCTCTAAAGTAAAATGATAATTATAATTATAGTTTTATCACTAGTTAGAGAAAAAGAAAAGAAAAGAAAAAATAATAGTGGCACATGCAAACCTTAATAAATCTAATATTATAAAAATTATTCTCGTGATTTTGGTTTGAGAAATGCTATGTAGCTCCACTAGAAGTATAACCTTAGTATATGTACAATTAAATGAGTAATTTAATTTCACCTTTACTTAACCTATGACCTAAAGCCACATAAATTGAGATTTTAACACTGATGACACTAAATAATATTATTCTTTTGATTTTGTTGACTAGTAAGAACAAAAGGAGCTATTTTAGCAGAATTAGTCCCCCGTTTGTCTCCATTTAAAACAAAATTCTTTAATTTTCATACTCATTTTCAGATACAAATTGTCACAATAAAATATTTTGTACGTAAACCTAATTTTATATTTTTTTTAACCACACATTCTCTAAAAAATCATTACTCAAAACATAATTTATTTATTTTTTCAATAATAGCATTAAACAATACTTAGAGGGTATTTGACACCCATTTTTAAGGAAGAATAAATTTTAGAATATTAGATTGATGGAGAATGTGTGGATGAAAAGTTTTTTTTTATTTACGTGTAATATTATTTTAATAAAAAATGTTTAATTGAAATGAAGAGAGAAAAATGGGAATTAAACGGGCTTTAATAAGTTGTTTTATCTAGGCCCGGACATGATTTAATAAGGATGGCAGTGCATCGGGTTTGGGGCAGGGAGCCCAAACCTCGCCCTGCCTTTGCTTAGTGCTCGGTCCTTTAACTCAGATGCTCGGCTCCGGCTCGTGGAAAACGAGCCGAGCTCGAGCTCGAGCTCGGCTCTTTGTTCGGGGTGGAGCTCATGAGCTTACGAGTCACAAGCTCGCGGGCCAAGCTGAGCCAAGCCCACGAGCCGCTCGTGAGCTCGTGATTTTTTTTAATTTTTTTGTAAATTTGCACATTTTGAACTTTTTTTTAAAAAAATTTCATATTTTCTGATGAGCCCACGAGCGGAGCCGAGCAGGCTCAGCTCCGGCTCGTCAGTCAACGAGCCGCTCGACCCGTTTGACATCGCTACCTTTGCTGCCCCCTCCTTTTTTTTTTTTTAACATTTTAAAAATTTCAAGTTATGCTACTATTAGAAAATAAAATACAAATTCAAAATGAGTTTTTAGTGGGTGAATTTTTCAAAAATAAAATTATTTTTAATTTTTTTCTCTTCACAGAGCGGTGAGTTACGCTTCGTCGGTACGAATTTTTTTTGCCTCATTTAGAGCAGGGTGGATTTTTTTGCCATCATTATGATCCAATTTAAAAATATACAAATAACAAGTTCTTTAGAAAGATCAATTCACCAATGTATACAAATTAAAAAAATAATAATAATAATAATAATAACACTGAACTATCGGTAATTCCATTCCATTTATTCCTTAGCTTTCAAACCTTCAAATCTATATATATATATATATATATATATATTGATATATTGGAAGTTATTGAAATAAAAAAATGTAAGTATTGCTAGTATTTACCAGTTAATCACTTAATTAGTTAATAGGCAAATTTAGAAAAGAAAAATTAAAATAATTCGCTGAATTTACTAGACCACTCAATTCGGGTCCAGTCCCATTCAATTCGATTCGAAAATTTTGCCCAACTTAAATTTTAACTTTATTGAAGATTTGATTATATTCATGTCATATCATTCTATAAATATATAATATCTTATTTATATTAAGTCCTTGTTTGAGTCTCATTTTTTCAAAATTCATTTTCAACTACACATTTTTCAATAAAATAATATTATACGCAAGCCTAAAACTTTTCCTTAATTTTTAATCACACATTCTCCAACAATCTACTATTCAAAATGTATTCTTTCCCTCAAAATGGGGTTCAAATAAGAACTAAAGATTTTAATTTTATTCATTGGTATATTTATATTCTTAACATTTTTTTTATCGTACTCTTATTTTTTAATCGTGAGTATATTGATTTGATGTTGTTTATATGACTACTTGGATTATTACTTGAGGAATTAACCCTTTTGTCTCACTTGAAGCTTGAATACTGACATTACAATCTTTATTTATGTCTCCTAGTTTCTATATAATCTTGTGTTATGTCGGGAGCAGTCTTCTGATCCTAAGGCAGGTGATAGAACTACACAACAACTTGTGGTGTTAGGAAACTTTAATAGTGTTCAATTATGGTTAATGCCCGACAACTTTCTATTATGGTCATTCATTCGTATCGTACGAGGCACACATGAGCTTGTTATCTTGATATATATTATTGAGCGCTCGGAATAAAAATAGAAGTAGCAAGGGTCGACACTTGTGCTTATTCATTTTTGTAAGATACTAGAGTCTCTGATTGGTAAGGATTAAAATTTAAATTTTAATCCAAATCAAAGTCAAAGTCAACAATGAATTTTAATTACACATTTCATGGGATTCACAACTTTCGACTATACATTTTATTAACTTTTATCGAAACTTACTAATAATCTGCTTTTGATATCTATGAAACGGGGCTATATATTATTCAGTGGATTTGGTTATTTCCTATATATATATATATAGTAATTTTAAATTTAGAGACTAAAATTTTTTACGCTCTAAAAATACTATTTATTTTGACTTTTCATTTTTCTTCTGTCGAAAATATGCCCCCGTTTGGTAGGGATTTTTTGCCCCAAAAAATTGATTTTTTGACCGTTATTTTACTATTCAAGCCGTAATTTTTGACTTCTTCTCTCATATGTGGACCTCACTTTTCTTCTAACGGTCAAAAAATCAATTCTCAAAATCCCTACCAAACGGGCCCTATATTTATTCATCCCTTGACTAATGGCCAATGGGCTTCATCGGGCATGGGAAAGGGTCCATGTGGGCCAACAGGGAAGGTTCATGGACCTCAGATTGCTGACCCAACAAAATCTAGTTAACATAATTGGACTGCACTGTTCTTGTATAGATATAGAAAAGATAAATTCACATAAACAGCACTGAGTGAAGGAAAGAAATATTTATTGGCAGACCAAAGTACCATTTGACACCAATCAATAATATAGCTCCAGTTGTTTTTTCATTATTTCTCCATTAAAATGAAAAATATGATCGTTATCTATCACATCAAATCATTAAATTTGAATTTTTATATTTTATATGGGACCCATAACGACTATATTTTTCATTCACATTCTTATAAAAATAAGAAACAAACGAGGCCATAGACATCAGTTAATATTTAAAACATAAAAAATAAAATAAAAATTGAAAACTCCATAAGAAACAAAATAGATGCACATCAAAGGTGCCAAAATCAACCATTTATAAGGTATCAAAAAACAATGGAAATAAAAGATTAACCCATCCATATATAAGACTTTCAAATTACTCAAACTTTATTTTTAACCACAAATTTTATCCAATCTTTAATGCCACATTTCATGGGACCCATTAGTTTATAATCTCAATATAATTTTATTTTTAATTATCAAAGTAGGGTCAAAAATTTACCAAGAGTTGAGATTCTAGTTAAATATTAGCAACAAAATATGTATTAGAGGTTGAAATTCTCAACCTAATCAAGAAAACTGAAAAAGGAATTGTTGTTCCCGTACTTAAAATCTATTCATAAAATAGAAGGAAAAAAAAACCATTTACACCATGGTGTACAGTCTCCTCATGTAGATAAAATATTTGTGGGCCCCCTCATTGTGAGGAAGATGTAAAGGTGTATAGCTTTTAAAGTTGTATATCAAGCAAAGTTACTATAAATAAGAAAACCCGAATTTATTGGATAGGTAAGTAGAAGTGCAACGTGCATATTAACTTGTGTACTCAAAGTTCATAGTTTTTTTCCCATGTAATGCAAATAAGATACTTCCCTAGAAGTAGGCCCAAAGATGACATGTAGCGTGCCTATAAGGATTTTTAACTGTTTTAATGAAAACAAGTTTTACGATCGTTTGGACACTTAGTAAGTTAAAATAATTTGGCTGCAGTTGGTTTGGCATTTTCGGACCGTTTTCAGTTTTCCGTTTTCGAAAACGCAGAAAAACGCGTTTGGTCCATCGTTTTCGAAAATGCGTTTTGGAAAACAAGTTAAAATTTATAACTGAAAATGCAAAACGACTTTTTATCTTTTTGAGCGTTTTCAGTTATAAATTTTCAAAACGCGAAAAACGTCCAAAACGCACCGTTTTCGAGGAAGACTAAAAATCGTTTTGAAACCGAAAACGGAAAATGGAAAACTAAACTGCAACCTTAGGCCGTGGTTGGTTTGCCATTTTCGACTTATTTTCCATTTTCCGTTTTCGAAAACGGGTTTAATCCGTCGTTTTTGAAAATGCATTTTCGAAAACGAGTTAAAATTTATAACTGAAAATACAAAACGACTTTTTATCGTTTTCAGCATTTTCAGTTACAAATGTCAAAAATGTTCAAAAGGCGGAAAACGGGCCGTTTTCGGGGAAAACTAAAAATCGTTTTGAAAATGAAAATGGAAAATGAAAATGTAAACCAACCACTACCTTATTATTTTGAAAACAACTTTTATTACATTGTTTGATCTTGATTTATATGAAAATTATTTTTAAAAAACTTATTTACTTATAAGTAAACCGTTTGACCTTGGCCAAACACGATCCCGGTGACTACTTCTCTACCACGTGATTAATCTATGTTATGTTCAAATCCAAGTGGCTGAAAATAACATCGTATAAAATTTTGTATAGACACTATTCCTTTCATTTTTATTACACGTGGCAGTGGGTTCTACTGAAATACAATACGAGGCTAACTCGAGGGTGGGTCCACGGATTTGTTGGCCAACCATTCTGGACCCGCCAGAATTCGAAATCTTTTTCAATATTTCTTTCCAAATAAATGTTATAATATTATTTCTTAATTTAAATTATAGCATGATTAACTCAACAATAACGTTACAAAAATAATAATATCTTTGATTTAGTTCCATATTAACAAGGATGATGCTTGATTTGTTGAAAGTTATACTCTAGTCTCTCAAATTTTAGATGAGATGATACGAAATCTTGATTTTAAATATTTTTACACCTTAAATTATGAAAAGTTACACAAATGGGAATTTGGCAAGTACTTGAGAGTCACGTTGAAAATGAATTTATATAAATAAATGTATCCGTCCCCTGTTCGACAAGGCGAGTCGACATGTTTGAGGAAGCAGCAAGAGGCAACAGAGCTTTCAGCTTTGCTTACTGAATAATTAAAGCCCCCCCGCCCTGTGAAAGTTAGGCCAACGGTTATGGTTATATCTTCCAATTCACTTGGATTAAAAGCAAAACTCTGAGATTTTTGGTCACCATCTCATCTGCTTTACTGCTTTTGTTAGTTGTACCTTTCACCCTTCTTCTTTTGCTTCATAATCTTTTCATTCGCAACTCGAATCCATTCATTTCCTTGCACTCTTTGTGTCCCTTTGAATCTTAAATTAAGAATCCAGGATTAACGTCGATGAGTATTAGGTATTTCTTGATGACACCAGATCAGTTATGCAACTCTAGCAGTGTAGCCTCTTTTTCACCAGTTTTGCCACGGGAGGCTGTAGAAAACAGAGATATATCAGCAAATAATTTGAGAAATAGGGCTGCCCCTTTTGCTGATTTCTTGATAAGATTAGCCATGAGAATATCAAGATCAAGGTGTTACAGTTTCTTGAGAAGAGTTTTTCATTACCAAAATGGATCAAGATTGGATCTCAGTTCGAATCCATTCAATTCTCGGACTTGGATGTTGATAGAATTTCTTGCTTTAACTTTTCAAATTACTCTCATTACATATACTCTGAGCATCTCCAAAGATGAGAAGCCGGTTTGGCCCATGAGATTATGGGTTTCCGGGTATGCTTTTGGGTGTTTTCTTAGCCTTATTCTCCTCAACTGGCGCTATCTCTTCTTCTACGTAACTCAAAGAAACAACGATCCCAGTTTTTCTGATATTGAACAGCAAAGAAATGTTCAAGAATCAAGGTAAAGTAACAACTTTTTAATGTAAATTTGTTTGTAAACATAGTATCATTACTGATATGAGGTTACCATAATTAGAAGTTTGCAGAACATGGATAAATGCAGGACATGGCTTGAGCTTTTATTTGCAATATGGTTTGTGATGGGGAATGTATGGGTGTTCGACTCCCGGTTCGGGCTGTTTCGACAAGCTCCTAAACTTAATGTCCTCTGCATTTCCCTGCTTTCTTGGAATGCTTTCAGCTATTCATTTCCATTCTTACTTTTTGTATTACTTTGCTGCTGTGTGCCCATGCTCAGCAGCTTCCTAGGTTATAACATGAACATGGCATCCCATGATAGAGGGGCAACTGATGAACAACTTGCCAAATTACCAGCCTGGAAATATAAGGATATTGGCAACAGTTTCGATCTTGGGAATTCGACAAAAGACGATGAAAATACAGTACGTTACCTTACTTGGTTATCGAAATAGTATTTCATCAGAAAAAATGTGGATAAATCAATCTCTTGTACATGTTTGGTATGTAATATTGTACATTAGGCTCGATAGTTTGTTTCTTAATGTTGTCATGTCGGTGTTTGATAAAGTTGTCAATAACTATCCTATCTTTTCATAGAAGGTTAAAAATTTCATATTTTCGAAAATCTCTCTTTCTATAAAACTAGACGTGTCAGTAATGAACTAATTTTTTTTTTTTAATATGCGAGATTTTAGCAACTTGGAAAAAAAAAAACACAGAGGTTTTAGCGTTTAAACCAATTGATTATTTGGTAAGGAATAAGGAGCTAATGATTTTTCTATGTTTTAACAGGAATGCTGCATCTGTTTGGCCAAGTACAGAGTCAAGGATGAGATTAGGCAGTTGCCATGTACTCATATATTTCATTTAAAGTGTGTGGATCAATGGCTCAAGATTATCTCTTGCTGTCCTCTTTGTAAACATGGACTAGAGAAATAACCCACAACGAAAAAACGAAAAATAGCAACAAAAATCTGTTCTTGAAGATATATATTTACCATCGTATGAATTTCACATGGTTTCTAGGCGAGTGAATTTCTTGTACATCGTAGCTCACCTTGTACCCAAAATTTATTTGCGACGGTCTCAAGGCAAGAGAGAAATATGTTTATGTAAATAAAAGGGTTCTACTTGAGAAGAAAAAAGTTCTTATTTTTTTTATTTTTTCACAATAAGAAATTCATCATGCCTATCCTGTATGTTTTTTCCTTCTCCAGAAGTTGATATGTGCTTAATGGAAAGGAACATATTGTGACTTCTACTTGGTAGATCTATTCTGCACCTCAAATACCTTTCGTATATTGCATGACTTCCGACTCTCTAGCTCGACCTTCTGATAGTTCAATCAGGGTATTCTAACTCGATAACGCAAATTGGTGTACCTTGTAACGACGTGAGCTTAGTAAAACTCCCAAGTGTTCAGTTCAGTGTTGGATCTCTAGCTCGGATTTTAACTCGGTCGTGTGTGTTCAGTATCTCGGGATAACTTGCTTTGTCACACAGTTAAGAGTTTCCATAATGGACTTTATACAACTTAAAAGGGGATTAGAATGCAAGTTTGGAAAGTGATCATAATTTGAGTACTACGTAACATGAAAAATAGCATTAGCATCCACATTTCTTCAGAATTGGGGATAAAAAGTATTTTTGACCAAAAGTAATTATAAAAAAAATTCACTTTGCAAACATGATATTTTACTAGAAGACTACCAGGACAGAGATGAATGATTAGAAACTTCAATATATTGGAAGCTAAAATCAATTACATTATAGCAAAACTAGAAATTGATTTGGACAGAGGTCCAGCCTAATCTGCTGGCCTAATCCAGGTTGTTTCCGACGTCAATGTGTTTCCATAATAGACCTGCTTCGAAGAGTCATCCCAGTAAACCTGAATACAGGGAAAATGGAAGGGCAGAAAGGGCAAGAAAGCAATGTGAATATAATGGACGTACAAAAGATGATATATAATACACATCACGTGCACATTTTGAGATTTTTCTGAAAAAATTCTGCCAATAGCTCATTGTTCCCTGAGGAAACAAGGGGTACCTGCCATCCAGCTGGAAGACCTCCTGAAAGTGAAGCTAAATCAGGTTGCTGATTCCCTTCCGTTGCAACATCTGATTCACTCTTTTCAGTCTCATTCATCTTTTGGGATCTCCTGCGTTTCACTCGTTCTCGCCTGTCATAAAGAAACGTCAAATAAAACGACATGAATAGGTCAGCGATGAAAAAGTTGTCAGGACCAGGTATCTAACAATTTGAATCACTCAGTCTAAATACTAAGGCTGTGGTTGGGTTGGCATTTTCAAGCCATTTTCCGTTTTCCGTTTTCCGTTTTCCGTTTTCGAAAACACGGAAAACGCGTTTGGTCTGTCGTTTTCGAAAATGCATTTTCGAAAACGAGTTAAAATTTATAACTGAAAACGAAAAACGACTTTTTATCATTTTGAGCGTTTTCAGTTATAAATTCCCAAAACGCGGAAAAAACCCAAAACGCGCCGTTTTCGGGGAAAACTAAAAATCGTTTTGAAACCGAAAATGGAAAATGAAAAACTAAACCAACCGCAACCTAATATTTCCTAAACTTTCATATACTAGTGTGATATCCAGAAAGTCCAAAGAAACAGCGGTCGTTTTAACAATCATTCAAGGACTACAGAGCATATCAAAGAATCATTTTATTTGACCTTGTATAATTGGTTTAATGCTGCGGCTACTACTCGTATAAATGGGTTGCCCAACTTTATATGGTTTCTTTCTTGTATAAATTGATAATACACTTCCTGTGTATTGTCCGTGATTAATAAAATATTTGATTACTTAAAAAAAGAAAAGAAAAAAAAAGGATAATATCCAGAAGGTCCAGGCTCCATACCAATCACCCCCCAGTGGCTGAAAATTAGCATTATCTTTAGCCTCTCCACTGGCAATCTGCTGTGCTCGCCATTCCTGCAATTAAACTGAAGTTAAGGAAAAAGATGGAAAAGCATTACTCATCAGTACTGCAAACAGATGCTAATATTTACAAACCTCTATTTCACGCCGTCGTTTCTTCTCTAACATTTCATCGGCATTTTCAGGTTCTTCTTCCTCTTCATGCAACTCTTCTTTTGCAGCATTCCACTAAAGAAACAGAATAAAACATTCAATTTCAAAAGATAAAAATCATGAATCGTGTACAGATTCACACAATGGGTTTAAAGGATTACCTTGTCGACCAAGCTGGAAACCTTTTTATTAGATCTCAACGTGGATACCACAGCAGCAGTCTTTTTTTTAGTACGTGAAACTGAGAACAAGGTGGAAAACATATGTATAAGTTGTCTGCCTCAACAAAAACATTAGTGTTAAATGCAAACTTGCTTGAGTCCTCGTGTACATTGGTTTCAATAATTACCTTTAGATTGTACCTTAGAAGATGTTGCTCCAGCAATAGTAGCAGCAGTAACTGAAGAGGTTGATGAGACAGAGACACTTTTTGTATTTGAAGCAGTTGGTGGAGCTTCAATAGTGTGTTCAGAATCAGGAGCCACTGGCACCTTGACGGTTACCTGGTCAGCATCAAGAACATCAGCTTTTGTCTGTGATAACAAACTGGAACCCGTTTCTGCATGGGCATTGGAGGATCCAGCTGTTTCAGAGCCGAGGCTTTCGAGAATAGTTTCACTATGAGTCCCAGAAGACTCCACAGCTGTGCCACTAACCAACAAAGCAGGATGTACAGTTCCATTTTGAAGGCTGTAATACGAAGCAGGCTCAACAGGGTTGACTACTAAGGGAGCAGCACCATATACATTCGAGACACTGTCATAATACTGTGGTAGATGGGAGACAGCCACCTGACTTCCCTCGGGATTTGTATAGAGACTAGCACCAGCAAGTTCTGTGTTTGTTTGCCCATAGTAGTCGAGACTACTGCCAGGATATGATAGATTGTACTGTCCAGTGTATGTAAAAGGTTGTCCTAACTCTAAGTGAGATGGTGGGGGGACTGAGGTTTCAGGTGGCTCATCAGGTGGCAGGGGAGGAGGCTCGACGTCTGGTGGTGGGGGAGGAAAAGGTTCATCATCAGGTGGCGGGGGAGGAATCCAATCATCTTCAGGTGGAGGAGGTGGAACGCTAAATATTTGCCCTGGCACTGAATGTTCCTGGTCAGCCAGTAGATTATGCAAATTTGCTTGCTCTGATGGGAGGAGAGATTCCGCACCTAATGCATCTTGTATAGATGGATTTGCTGAAGCAACTGTATCTTCAACTTCCATGTCCACATCCATGTCTACTTCCTCCCCAGAATGGAGGACAGTTTTGGGAGTTAATTCACTATGAAGTGCAAATCCATTGATTTCACTTTTTCCTCCAGAATTATTACCTGAATGTGCAGTAAGATGCCCACTTGAGGCAACACTTCCAGCGGTAAAGGCACCATCACCATAAGATTTATAATATGAGTCGTGGGCAGCATATTCAGAATCTTGAGGAACTATGACAGGAAATAATGGCTTCTTTTCACTAGAAACAACTGCATCACCAATGCCTTCAAACGATTGATTTGTGCCCTCAACTTCATTTGTCAGGGAAGAATTATATAGCGTAGCAACATCATCTATAGCAGCTTCAAGTTGCTCTAGCTGACCTTTAGAGTGAAACCAAAAGGGCAGGAGTGATGTACCATGATTTGTTAATGCCTTGATATCAGAAAGCCTAATCTCAACTTCCAATACATATTTTGATATAAGATCACGCGCTTGTAGATGGCAGCTTACACTGTTTGAGAGAAGGATCCGCAATGTGAACAAAACTCATGGGAATAGCAAATAAATAAAAATGCAATAAAATTCATGAAATGCTTTATTATTATTATTATTATTTGAAAGGTAATCATATAATTTTATTAATCAAAGGATAATACATGGGAAGTGTATTGTCAATCTATCATGAAATGCTTTATACATAGTTTATAGCATAGAAAGAGTAAAAAGTAAAGATAATCATTATGGTGATAAAGACAGAAGAAGAATAGGTATGTCTATACCCTTTCGCAGAGTTCAATCGCTCCAACAATCTTTCACAGTGCTTCACCAGCTGAGAAGAAAGGTTGGCTCCAGTTTCACATTCCTCAGAAGGCATTCCATGATTTATTTTGGTACTTGAGGCGATCTCATTGCCCAAAAGATTATTGGCAAGCAATGAAGTTTCATTATTTTGATCAGCATCTTGGTTTCCTTTTTCTTCATCTACAGAATCACCATTACATCCTTCGTCATATCCATGCATTTTTGCCACTTGCTCACTAACATAACCTGTTTTGCAATTGGCGTCAGAGCCACAATTAAGTTGCCCGGTGGTGGAATCGCCATGTTCCATGTCCAAAGGTATACTTGATCCGGATGTGCCCTCTAAACCAATGCATTTTTCTACAGCATCAGCAGTAGCTTTCTCTAAACAACTCATATCAGTTATCTGGGCCAAATCATCAGGTACTTCCCATGAAGTTTCACCGGTTGTAATGTTCCAGTAATAATATTGATTACTCTCTTCATGCAACACGACCTTCCAGCCTGTACTCACATCTCCAACAACTTGCACATCAGACACTCCAGGATATGTGACTTCTTCGGCTGGATTTGTTCCTCTGTCCAAATCACTAGAATCACTTATTATCTCACTCCCTTTCCTGAGTTTCTGCAAAGGATTCTGAGTAGAATCATTATCTATCACAAGAACAGAAGGCTCATTCCCATCTTTGTTTCCAGTATCTCCAATTTCTTTCCCATCAGCAATTTTTGTCTGAGAAAAAGAAAGAACATAATCTTCTGAGAAAAAGAAAGAACATAAATCTAATGCAGCAAGAAAAAGTACATTACTAGACACCTGCTAATGGATCTCATAAGAGAAAACATGGCTGTCGCTAGATTTTGCAACCAATGAGACCACGTCTCAGAAAAGAAATTCATGAAAACTAAAAGCAGAAGAGTGATGATGAGCTAGGATGCAACCAATCTACAGAAAATGGAGTGACAGCAATGCAGAAAGCCTATAGAATCATGATCCGAGTAAAACAGCATTTGAGAAGATGAAATGAGACAGATTAAGAAAATCTAAGAAACAGAAGTCAACAGAAATACATATCAAGTTGTCCCGCTACACACAAAGAGCTGGATTCAACATTGTTTTTGTTCGCTGGCTCAAAAACACAACAGTTGCTATTTAAAACACATAACATTATTCCAGAAAAATTGGTAATACTTATGCAAATCACCTGGCCATCAGTGTCAACAGATGGGTCCTCAGAAACTGCTCGATTTCGTCCTTCATTTGATTCCTCATCCAATTCTTCATCACTATACTGCTCAAGAAGCAGTAGAGGATTACCTGGCTGTTGTCCTGCAAACAAATTCTAGACTATCAAATGCCAATGAAATCAACTTGTAACAACCAACATCTCTTTAACAAAAAATAAAAAACACGTGCAGTTTGGCGAGAAACTACAAAAAGCAGTCAAAAAGTAAAATAAGATAGTCAATTAATCAAATAATAATCAAGATTTATAGTATTCTGCATAACCCATTCTACCTGCAACAGAAATTGAAAACCATCAGTATGTTAAAAAGCAAAAACAAGTCAAGGACATACGAACCAATGGGCAAAAATTCCTTGTTGAGATCCCCAAACTTCCTTTGATGCCAACAAGAAGGGCATGATAGGTTGAAAGTTTACATAATAATTCACTGTGGCAGGGACTGACGTAATCTGATTACCAATTGATTGTCCCCAATATCATTGCCACCCTACAATCTGAAAACAAAATCTTTCGGGGTGCAAATAACATGTCTTGTGCAAAGAAAAGCAATAATTTCCACCAATATTTATGCGGTCACATCATGTCTTCTCTACAAAGAGCAGTCCTTTTTGAAGAAAACTGACGGAACCCACCTGAAGATGATGGTGAATTGGGTAACCCAGCATGATTTTCAGAGTCACCATTCTCTCCAACTTTATCCTCGGCAGAGGAGGCACCCGAATCTCCTAAGAGAGGACAAGAACAGCATACAATGTTCAGACCAAAATGGACATAATTATACAGATAGTGTGCAATTTTCTCACCGAAGGAGAAATATCACTGAAGATGGCAAATATCAGAAAATTGAAGTTTTACCCATCTTAGAACTTAGTGTGCAACATTCAGAAATTAACTCAATGGGAAATCATTGAACAATCCAATTATTAGCAGAATTAAAAAGATTATAAAGTATTAGTTTCCAGAGAAGTTCCACAAAAAACAGTTCCAACGTAATTCACAAGGTACTATCATTTAGTTTTAACTTCAATGAGCAGAATAAAAAGCGGGAAAATCGAAAGCCTGGAGTTCATAATACCAACTTGTTTGCCAATCAAAAATAACTTTATTATATTTAAACTGAATATATTTTCTTACGTGCTACAATATATACGTGCATAATCATATACAAATACTATTTAACCGATAATTACCAGAGGGTTCCGCGAACAGATCCAGTTTAACTCTACGACCAGCGGCACTCATGGCCGCGAGTCTACGCTCCTTCCTCCTCCCCATCGATTATTGATTTGATTTTCAGATATAGATAGGAAAAGATAGGTCTAGTGTACGACAATCTAAGAATCTTTCGAATTATCGAAGCCCTAGAGAGCTCCGGGAAAAACAGGAACCCGATTATGAATTTTCATTTTGGGGCTTCTATATATATAGTGTGGAGGCTGCTAGCAATTAGTTAACGAGTTAGAGGGCCATCCTGGGAGGCCCAATGATCCGAAAATCCATATGAGAAAATTAGTAGAAGGATTAGTCTATACATTTTGCTACTTGTACATAGAAAATATACATGATGATTTACATAATATAATATGGATGGAAATTTTTTTTTATAAAAGTTAATTGTATTTTAAATTGATAAAGTAACATATGATATTATGTAATCCATTATGTAAATCTTTACGTACACGTAGCAAGATCCTTAGTCTATTTGTACACCTTTGATGCATGTAAACAATTATGTACATTAAAAGTGTACATGTAGCATAGCCCTTAGTAGAAACACTTCTTTTATCAACTCATAAATGGAAAATATATCTTGTACATACAATTTACATAATTGGTTACATAATGAAGAAGTGTCAAAATGTAAGTGAAAAAGTTATTTGATTGACGAAATTTTGATCCAATGAAATATTATCACATCATCTATTGGTAAACCATTACGTAAATGGTTATGTATATGTATCAAAACCTCTCATAAATACTATCTTTTCATGTAAAATTATAACTCATCTTCAATCAAATTCCTTTTAACATTCATATGCTTAAATTTTCCATTTAAAGTTTACTGACGAGTAGGCGTACTGTCAATTTATAAATTTAATCAAAATTAAATATTAATTTCAGCAACAGATACATTTTATGGCATCCGCAATTTCATTTATCCCTAATCTTTATAAATGATTGATGAATTTGTCAAATAAAGGCTAAGCGTGTGTTTGTTTCCCATTTCGTGGAAAATAAAATGAGAATTTCGAACGTTATCTTGACAAAGTCGTCTGTCACTGCAAAACCATTTATTGCATTTAATACCCATGTTTCCCCAAATGCCCTCCACCACCAACCCACAGATCTCCTAAATCTCCAGCATCTCTTCCATTGAACCAAGACCTCCACACCACCGAGTACCACAGCAGCCCACTTCGCATACTCGCCGTCGACGACTTCTTGCATATCAGACAAAGCACGTCGCCATACTGTACACAGCGCCCAACCTCCTGCCTTTCGGATTGGTAGATTATTACCAGGGAGCTCTCAAGGACGGGAAGGGCACACCTCCAACAGCGTTTAAGCACAACGCAGGTGATAATCTTGGACTCGTAACCAATTTCCATCGCAACGCAGTAGCAATCGACGATCGTGACAGTCCGATTTTGTTCGCAGATGAGAATAAACCTTTTGGGAATTACTGTTGGAAGAAGGGTGCACAGCATCTCGGCCAATTAAATTCGGTACATCTCATTATTTTGTCCATCAACTTCCGGCTGCCAAGAACGAGAATAAGTTTTCTCGACTTTCAACCGCATCAAAATGTGCCTCGTGAGAACACCCTGTTCCGCTATCTATGGAGCCCTCAAACATACATCACATTTACATTTTCATTCTTTACTTTCCTATTCGAGCTTCATACTTTGTAATTCTGAGTCTTACTTTCCTAGCCAGGTGATGTTCCCCTAGTGAGTTCCTCCATGGCCGCCACAATTGGCCAACAATCGGGGTCAAGAAAGCATACTCGATGGAATCCAGTGGAAAGGCAGACTTTATTGTAGCCTGCGAGACTGCCATTGCCGAAGGACATTGCGTTGGGCAATGTTTCACAAAACACGACTAGGAACGTGTGGTGGCGCTATTCAACTTGGTGTCCGGGCATAGCTGGACTAAACAACAACTCTGCAACCATTAGGACGCGATGCGTCGAGAGCATAGACGTCTGTCGGAGCCGCTTAATAGAAGCAAGGTTGCATACGACGATTCGACTGGCAAAATTGTTGCCTCCGAGGTGTGGTGGTCACGAAAATTTAAGGTAACGACTTTGTCCCTCAATGGTGCAAACGGTGAATCTATAATTCAATTATCGAAATTCCATTGCTGAGATTTCCATTTTGAGGTGACAATTAACAATGTTTTCACATGTCTGACCGGCTTCATTAATCTGAAAATGGTATACTGCCTTTACTTGTTGAGGATACTTCAACATGATTTACGTACTATCGACTTACATTTTGAAAAAATTTGAATCCGTTATGCACATTTTCATAATTGCTCACTGCACCACATAGACAAATGAGGAATGTGGTTTTTTTCAGCCCACATGTTACTGAAGCGTGTTTTACATAAGCAGAAGCCACTTCATTGTGCACGTATTGTACTGCCTTTTTTCCTGCCTCCGCACATAACTCACTGAACTATATTTTGTTGTCATGCATGGGAGGGCATTGGGGGCAAATTGTTGGTGCAATTTTATGAATGGGATATTGGAGTACATTTTTTATGTCCCGTTCACACCTCGTACGATGTTGATTTAACTATTTTTCCCAATTTTATCGTAGGAGTACAAGGACTTCAAGGATTGAGATGTGAGCGACATTTACATTCGATATCGTCTGCTATTGGGGGACAATTACAACAGCGAAAAGTACGCAGTTACCCCAACAAAGCTGTGCAGAACTGGATTTGAATGTTTTGAGGACAATGCTCTTGAAGACCATAGAGATGCAATCCCTGTCGAGGGCGAGGGCAGCAGTTCAAGTGACGAGGGCGACGGGAACGGTAGCAAAAGCATGAGCATGTCTAGGCCCACAAGTGGCGATAAAAGGAAGTCCTCGACATCAAAGCAGCGTGGGAAGAAAAAGCATGTTTCAGCTCGTGAACTGTCCTTCTCGGTCGATCGGGCGAACAGTGCCACTAAGGATGTGGCGGCGAAGATTAACAGCATCATTGATCCGACGGACAATGCCAGAGCTGCATGTGTGGAGGAATTAATTTCGACCGGTCGGCTACAGTGACGAACGCCAATGTACTTCTATGCTTGCACTTTCCTAGCGCAAAAAAGATTTCAAGACATGCTCAGTGTCATGCAAAATGCCGATGAGAAGTTTAAATGGATCATTGCATTAGCTTGTTTCGGTATGCATTGGTTCGACTGTGTGTTACCCTTTGTACGCTTCATGAGTTCGTGTTGTAATATTTTTACCGTGTTGGTTTTTTCCTTGATTACCCGTACGTGCGATATACTCTAGGTTTGCGTGCCGCCTAATGTTGGAAATGTTTATTTGGTGCTACTGTGTTTGTTTTTAATAACATGTTTTCCCATGTGCCTACTTTCCCACTTTCTTAGATATTTTATGTACTTTGTAAGATTTTTTCCTCTGTACATGTCATGCTTGTACCTTAATAATGAATCTATCCCTGACAATGACATACTATCCATTCGTATTAGTCATAAATGCAATAATGGCTCAGCTCCTCACACCTCTACATATATGTTGTTCCACAAGTGGAAGAGCATAACGAGTTTAAGCAAGGGTGTTTTACGTCGCTTTACTACAATATTTTCTAAACATAGTAGTCCGCAAATGGATGTGATGGATTTTAATTGCTTCTTATTCTCGCACTAAGAGGCGGAGGAGGAAATCCACGAGGAGAAAATTTGCAATGGCCTTGCCACGGATGTCAACGCGTGGCTGGAGTACTATAGAGTATCTGATAGTGACGCCCGTAACTACTACAATAGACAGTGACGACGAATTCGCAGATTTTCGTTCGCAAGGAATGGCCACATGTTTATGATAGAGGCATTAGAAGGGAAGGGACGTATGTGTCACCAAGAATTTCGAATGTACTCGCCAATGTTGCAGCATTTCGCTCATATTCTCCGTGACGAGTACGGCTTATGTAGCAACCAGCAGGTGGATATCTAGGAATGTTCCTTTGCATCTTGGTGCATGGTAAGGGATACCGCCAGGTGACAACATTATTCAATCATTCGTTGCAAATAGTATGTCACTATTTCAAGCTGGTGCTTCGTGCTGTCATTGCATTAGCACAACGAATGATCCGTCTAGCTGACAACTACAATGAAGGTGTGGAGCCCCACAGGCCTGACCCGAATAAGCATCCACTATTCCAAGACTGCATTGGCGCTATTGACAGGATGCATGTGAAGGCCGTGCTACCGCGTCACGAGCGTGTGAACTTCATTGGAAGGAAAGGAGTACCAACGCAGAATGTCTTAGCTGCATGCGATTTCAATTTATGTTTCACCTTCGTGCACGCTGGCACCACAGGATGTACGCACGGTGCTCGCATACTAGCTCGTGCAATTCACAGTCCCGAAATACACTTTTTGCAACTGACCTCGGGTAAATATTATTTGGTGGACTCAGGTTTCGCACATCGACCGGGGTATATGGCCCCTTATAAAGGCTCAGATATTCTGTATCACTTCCAACAGTTCGTTGATGATGGCACGGGGCGACGCAGAAGGTTTCGAAATGCGTGTGAGATTTAACTTCAAGCACTCGTCGTGCAGAAACGTCATAGAACATACATTTGGTGTGTGGAAACAGAGGTGGAAAATCCTCGACTGTATGCCTAGCTACCCATTTCCAACACAAGTGGTAGTTGTCGTAGCGACGATGGATATTCATAACTTACTACGCCGTTCAGGGATTATGGACGAGGCGTTCTTGGGGGCGGACACAGATGAGGATGCGCTCGTCAAGGTGGAGCTGTCCAACGCGGAGGACGAAATGCATGGCGAAATGAATGCCGTCGAAATGTGGCGAAATGAATGCCGTCGAAATATAGCGAAATGAGTGGGACAGATTGTGTGACTACATAACACAACGACCATAACGGTGATTCGTAGTGAGTGTCGCTTTTGATCGAAAATTTATCATTGTCATGTACCCACATTTCATATCCATTCCAATTTGGGTGGACGTTGTCACTGTATGGTACCTAAGATTGTTGCATTTTGTATTCGAGTTCAATGAGATTGAGTGCGTTGATAACGTGGGTTGTGAGTAAACAAGGTTTAATTCAAAACGTCGGAGACGAATGTGGCAACAAATTAATGTGAACGAAGCGTGGGTGGGTCAGTTTACTTGGGGGTGTGGCACAATTTGACCTAGTCTTGGGATAGAGAAAACGGGTTCATGTGTTCTACCTTAGGTGTGGAATAATAGCCAAATTGGAGAAATGTCTCCGGCCCCACATGATTGAAGAAGTTGGGGAATATGGCAGCTTTTGAATTGTCAAAAGCTAATGGATTCTTCACGTGATGGTACAATAGAACAAGGGCAATGCTGGCATTTTATGGTATTTCAAATTCAATTCAGAATACAAGCCACCAACATGGCCCACTTTGATTTGACCGGAAAATGCATTTTTTGCAACCAATATGGGAAACAAACACACGCTAAATGTTAACTTCCTATTAGATAGAAACCTTTAGAAACCTATGAAATAATCTCTTGGCCCATTTCTTCCAAAACATATATGTCAAGTTTCCTAAATCCAGAGTATGGTGAAGGTTGACGCTAATGCCTTCAATATTCAAGAATTTTCTCATAGCAAAAAATGATTTTGAATCAGCTACAATGTATGACAAATATTGAATATAAGTGTTAAAATAAAGGTTAAAAATAAATTTGCACTTTTTACAAATGTAAGGATTTGCATGTGCACTGGCATACTTGCACCACCATTGCATTTCCCCAATTATAAGCTGGGATGTTAAAGCCATGAACATGTTATTAGGCTCTCGCACGGAGGCCTTTCCTGCCAATTTCGACTTGGTAGCAATGAAGAGGAACCTATTCACGATCCAAGCTAAACAGTGAAATACTATTAAATAAATAAATAGAGAACCATCCATTGCTTCACAGTGGATTTCCTTACCTGGTCTGCCAATGTATACGTACAGAACAGATTGCCGGAGAATTTTGGCAACTCGATTTGGAAGATACTTAGGTAAAGATCATGCAACATTGAATCGTTCTCGGGCCACTGGTGCTAGAATTTGTATTGAAGTGGATTTGCTTGCCAAACCAGTGAGTGATTTTCCTATAGTTACTCCATCCAGGACGCATTGGCAGGAGGTGCGGTATGAGAAGCCAGGTTTCTATTGTATAAAATGTGGTCGGCAAGGTCATCCTGAATCAGTGTGTCGGGTTGGACAGAAGTGTGTGCTCCCTTACAAAGTGATGGAGAGACAGGAATGGCGTAAGAAGCAGGGGCAGGATGGAGAGAAACATAAAGACAAGGTGGAGGAATTATTTGAACAACCAAAGTTTACTTGAAGAGAGAATGGGGACTCATCGGTGGGGGCAGGAAAACAAGCTTAGGAAGGGAGAATCTTGTGTGATGCAATAGTATCTGTTAAAGAGGTTGGCCCCGCAGTGAATACGAGAGAAAGTGGTTTGAATGTGGTAGAGAATGCTCAAACTAAAGATATGAAAGATATACTGTTGGAGGATGAATCAAGTGAGGAGATGACTGTGAGAGGTAATCCAACATGTGCTGAAACAAGTGCACGGAAGGAAGATTCTACCAGTTTTGATAGTGTGAGGACCACTCCAAAGTGGTTGACGAAGTTTTGGAGGCTGAAGATGGCCACATATCAATAGTGCGGGAGAGGTATCCTATTGAAGGCGATGATTTGAATGTGCAGTGTGTTGGCAATGAACAGCAGCAAATTGTACAGAGCCCTCTCCTCCATTAGTCTGATGGTGAAAAGGAAATAAGAGGAACCGAAGGCTAGAAAGATCCAAACTACTGGTCTGAGCCAAAGGTCCATAAAACATATGCTGAATTAAAGAAGACTATCTCTTAGGGTACTAGAGCATCATAGAGGGCGCGAACACGCCCTGCTAAACTTGACTTATGATTGGTCATTTCTTAATGTGGAACGTGCGAGGGGTGGGCACGTCAAAATGAAGGATACGAAAGTTGGTGAGGAAATTTAATGTGGAAATACTAGGGATTGTGGAACCTTTTCATGGGGAAGAAAAAATGAAGTTTTTGGCTTGTAAAATAAAGTTACCAAGTTTTATATCAAATGAGAAAGAAGGAGGCAAATTATAGCTTTTTGGGGGTGATGATTGCAAGGTTGAGTGGGTTCATCTTTCGGATCAAGCTTTACATGGAATTTTCATGAAGGGGAAGTATAAGATGTTAGTTTCGTTCATTTATGCGAAATGTAATGTTTCAGAAAGGATGAAACTTTGGCAGGAGTTGGAGAATGTTTTGGTGATTGGCCTTCCTTGGGTAGTTTCTGGGGATTTCAATATCATTAGAAATGACTCTGAGCGAGTGGGTGGCCACCCTAGACCTCTTCAAGCTATGGAAGATTTTAATGATTGCATTGATAAGTGTTGTCTCTTAGAGCTATCAGTTTTAGGTAGAAAATTATCTTGCTGCAATGGACCTGAAGGCTTGACCAGAAGTTGGGCGCGACCAGACGGAACATTGGTAAGTGAAGAGGTGTTGCGTGATTTCCCATAGGCAAATATGAAGTACCTGCCAGGTACATCTTCAGATCACCGTCCTATGACTATTCACTTGTAAAAACAGTATGCTTCTTATGGCCAGACCCCATTTCGATTCCAACGAATGTGGTGCGAGCATAAGTGCTTTTTGCCATGTGTGGAGGCATCATGGAAATTGGGAGACAGTGGTATGATGTTGGGTGGATTAGAAAAATTAGCGACTAAACTGAAGGCTACTAAAAACGCTTTGAAAGTGTGGAATAAACAGGTTTTTGGTAAGGTAGATAATATTATTTTGGAGTAAGAAGAACGGGTGGAGGCTCTCGATCACAGGTTACAAGACACATATTCTGATGATGTAGAACAAGAATATTTGATTTCTAAAATTGAATTGGAGGAGTGGCAAAGGAGAGAGGAAATTAGATTGTCTCAACTAGCAAAAAAGAGATGGTTGACTGATGGTGATAAAAACTCTAAATTTTATCATGCTTAGTATCGCAGAGACGCAGAAAATCAAAGTTGAATAAGATGAAGCTTACGGACGAAACTATTCTATCAACACCGCAACAAATACATTCAGAAGCTGTGAAATATCTTTAGACTATTCTTACAAGCAAGGAAAGCAGAACTTTGCCACATTTATCATACATCATCGAATCAGCAGTTTCACAAGAGGAAGGAGAGGTGCTATGTGCCCTACCGACAGAGGCTCGAGCTGCAACTCTTTCGATACCAGTGGATAGCGCACCTGGCCTGATGGATATGTGTCAGCTTTCTTTATCAAGTGCAGGGATATTATTAAAGGGGATTTAGTGGAGGCAACAAAGGATTTTTTTGAACGAGGGGTGCCACCTCGATTTTATACATCATCATATATTGTGCTGATACCAAAGGTGGAAAATCCTAGTGGTTTTGATAAGTTTAGACCAATCAGCCTTTGCTGTGTTGTGTATAAATTTTTTTCGAAGATTTTGGTTCAGAGAATGAGTGATATTCTTTCTAAGATTATCTCTTAAGAGCAAGGAGCCTTCATTCCAGGTTGGAGTATTTTTGAGAACATTACACTCACATAAGAATTAGTGAATTCTCTTAATAAAAGGGTTCGTGGTGAAAATGTGATGGTTAAAGTAGATATGGCTAAAGCATATGAAAGAGTGGAGTGGCAGTTCTTGCTTCATGTGTTATCATCTTTTGGTTTCCAGGCGAGGTTTTGTAAGTTAATTGATCAATGTATATTTACACCATGGTTCTCAATGATGATGAATGGAACCATGCAAGGCTTTTTTAAATCTTCGCGTGATCTTCGCCAAGGAGATCCATTATCTCCTTATTTGTTTATTATCATGAAAGATGTGATGACTAGATTGTTGAAGAGAGATTTTCAGGAAGGACGGATTGGATGCTTCTCACACCCTAGGGGCGCAAGTGCAATAACTCATTTGATGTATGCTGATGATTTAGTATTTTTTGCCAATGCAGGGAAAAAGTCTATCATAGAACTCAAGAAAGATCTATGTCTATATGAGAGCTGGTCTGGTCAAAAGATCAACAAGGAGAAGACTGTTATATTTTTCTCAAAAAATTGTTCAATGGCTTAGAAAGGAGAAAAACTAAGGGACACTAGTTTTAAGGAGGGTCAATTCCCAATTACTTACTTGGGAGTTCCGGTGGTTCAGGGTCGATTAACTGCCCGCCATCTCGAGCTTTGGTGGAGAAAATCAGAAAGAAAATTGCAGGGTGGAAGCTGCAATTGATGTTGCAAGGGGGCAGACTGGTTTTACTTTGTCATGTCCTTATGTGTATGGCTACTCTTCTATTGTCCGTGTTGAATGTTCCAAAATCTATTTTTAAGAGACTTAATTCCATCCTTTCATCTTTCTTTTGGGGTGAGGCTAATGGGAGGACTAGGAAAAAATGGTGTTCTTGGGATAAACTCTGTAGATCGGTGGTGGAGAGGAGGATTGGAGTTAGAAAATTTGAAGATGTCCAGCGTGCCCTGCACATGAAGTTTGCATAGAAATTACTGTCATCAGATTACTTATGGGCAACTTTTTTTCGGGCAAAATATACTAAGCATGGCTTGATTGATGTTTCCACTTTGCGAAGTATAGGTTCTCGATTTTGGTGCTCTATTGTGGGATGCATACTTGATGTGATTAACAATAGTCAATGGAGGATCGGGGAGGGCTCTATCTCATTCTAGTATGCTCATTGGTTAGAGGATGGCCCGTTGGCAAGACATGCATTACATATTGATCAACCAACTCTCAAAATCAAAGATATTTGTTTGGACAGTGGATGGAATGTGGATCAATTACTGTAACTTGTAGGGGAAGACAAAGCCGCTAGTGTTATGGCTAAGGTGAGTAAATGTAGAGAGGGGGATGATGTTCTTATCTGGAAAGCGAGTAGTCAATGAACCTTCTCTTCCAAGAGTGCATGGGACATGATTAGAATTTGGAATCCTCAAACCTCTTGGGGAAGATGGGTATGGCATTCTGCACTCCCAAAAAGATTTTCATTGATAATGTAAAAGGCTTTTTCTAGAGCTCTAAGTGTTGATAGTAGAGTTCTTCAAATGGGTGTAGCCTTAGTTTCTCGTTGTGATTGCTGCTTTACGAGAAAGGAAGAAACTACTAACCATGTTCTGAGTACAGGCGAGGTGGCAAATGAAGTTTGGAGGAAAGTTTCAGTGGCTTTGGACATCCGGTGGAGATCTAAACAAAACTGGCATGATAGAGTACGTTTATTGTGGGCCAGAGCAGATAAAAAATCTCAGGCTGGGTGCTTACAAGGGCTACTTCCAACTATACTGACATGGAGGCTATGGATGAGGCATTGTAAAGCGAGAATGGAAGGTGTTCATGAAACTGTGGAGCAGATTTTTCGCTCGATAAAATTCTGGCTACAACAAGTGTCATCCAATCTAAAAAAGGAACAAGCTCTCTCGGGGTCAGAAGAATTACTTCTTAGAAACTTTGATATTAATCCAATGGTGACACAAGAAAGACCTCTTCGGATCGTTAAATGGGCTAAACCTGTGGCTGGCAGAGTAAAACTAAATGTAGATGGAAGCTGTCTAGGTAATCCAGGTATGGCTAGCGGTGGTGGGGTTGTGAGAGATGAAATGGGCAGGTTGATAGCAGGTTTTTTGTCTTTCTTCGGATATGGCACTAACAATGAGGCGGAGTTGTGAGCGCTTATTGATGAATTGACCTTGTGTAAGGATTTGGGATTAAATCAGGTTGATATTGAATGTGATTCATTGTTGGTGGTCTCTTGGATTTTGATAAGGAAATGTACGTTATGGTACTTGTGGGATTTTTGGGAAGATTTGATAGAAATTCTCAAGAATTTTGACTTTCACATCATGCATCAGTACAGAGAAGCTAATCAGATTGCGGATGAGTTGGCGAAATTTGGTGCGACGGGGAAGATAGAACGGTTTTTATCATTTATGGAACTACCAAGATTTTGTCGAGGGTTGATCCGCTTAGATAGGGTGGGTGTGTTGTTCATTTGTCAGAAAAAATAAGCTATTTTCTGTTGTTTGATTATATTGATAGGAGCTTAGTCTATTCGTTAGTTTTATTGATTATTCGGTTGTTATTATGGTTTTCCTCTACCTTAAGTGAGGGTTATTATGAATAAATGCCTGATGGGCTGTTTAAAAAAAAAAAAAAAAAAACACAATGGCATTTATTATACATCTGCTGAAACTGAAGTTAGACATTGTTTTCAAAATAAATCATTAAGGCCATTGGCATGGTACTGAAACTTCTGGACCAGAAGTTTCTCATTCAGATTTCCAAGCATAGAGAAAATAGCAGAAATCTATGGAGGACTGGTTTGCTAAATCTTCCCTATCGAGATGAATACTTTCAGGTTCATCTGCACATTGCTTGAAGATAAATATGCCTGCTTCTTGATGCTGGCCATTATACAGCCATTCATGAACGTCCCACAGAATTTGTAAGGGCAAGTCATCCGCCAAATTGTTTCATTGCCTCTAAATCTCCATTGCATATTTGATATGCAAATTGATATAATCCCGTCTATACTAATCCACATTTCGGGATCACAAGGGCTGGATAGAGCAGACTCAATGATTATGTTGTGCTCCCTTTTACCCTGTCCTAATGTAGTTTTGGTGTAAAAACATTTCTTTAAATGCCTATTTCCAGATCACCTAGCAATAAAACCACCTCTTCTTCAGAAAACAGTGCTATATAATAATCAGAGGCTGGTTCTTGGCTGCTACTAAATTTTACAGAGCGTAAATCCCAGAAAACATCAATGTGCTTCTCGTCAACTTTAAATGATTTCAGGCCTTTTTTCTCCCAAAATTGCCATGTTTTAAGATCAATTTTGCACATGAAATGATCTTCGTCATAAGGGTTTTCTACCATGATATAAAGAGATTGGCTAATCATATTTTTGGCCCATGTTACAATTATGTTTTAAAACATTTCCGCCAGTTGGCTCTGAGAATGGAGACAAAATTCTGTGCAAGTTTATTTGTGGTTGGCTCATCCACAGCCTTCTCTTCCAATTGCCCCTTATTTAAAAAAATCACAGGAATTATAAACATTTCTGACCTATTCAATCAGCATTTCCTACCTATTCAAATGTAAGAATCCCGGAAATTTTTTCATAAAATCCATCTGGGCCTTCCAAATCAATATCCATTTTTTTCATTTATCCCAAGGAGAACTAAAACTCATAATGAAAATCACCACTATCACCTTTCTGTCTAATCTAATTTTGTAATTTTGCCTATGAGAAGAATATAATAAGACACTAATTATAAAGCTGCATTTTACCTCGATTTTCTTGAATCCATAGAATTCAAAAGAGGATAAAATCTGCAAGAATTGCCAGTAAATTGATCCAACAATTTTTTTTCTTGGTTTTGCTCGTCGGAGATGTACAATTTCTGATTAAGAATCAGAATCAAAACTTAGGAAATCAATCTGGAAAAGAAAGATGGGAGTGTAAATGGGGCTTTGGCAAATAAAATAGGCATGAAACCTCTCTTTTCCAGAAAATGCGTATGCCTTATCTTTATTGATAGATTAGTATTTCACAATAGCAGATGTATAAACTGCCGTGTTGTATTCTTGGCAGTCTTGAAATTTCTATACTAAATTTAGCAAAAGATAAATAAAAATAAAAAGTAGTATCATTGGTTCAAACCTTAAAAACTTAAAGAAATTCACAGGTTCAACCCATCCGCATCTGAGTTGATATTTCAGGTTCTAATGCTCATAAATATACTGAATAGTCTACACATAAATGCTGTATTGCTACAATATAGGTACTGGAGAAGAGGCTCATATTTGATGACAGAGAGAGAGCTCATTCCATCCTTCAAAAGCTTATATTTATATCAATAACTCAATTCATGCACTCATCTTCTTTTCCTGTTTTTTGTGGGGGTAACAATATCTTTCAGTTTAAGTAAGGGAAAACTGTAAAATATCTCATATGAATTACATATCAAGAAAGACAAGACAATCTCGAAAAATTAGAGCATTGACCGTATAGAAGACAAGCTTCAAAACTTGTATAAAAGGAAGGAGCAGGTCTCTAATATTCGCCTGATACCATTCAAGTTCCCAACCCTGAAGACCATGCAAAATGGATCCAAAACTTAAGGAGATTCTGTACATTCATGATCACATACTCTAAATTTGTTAAGGTCAAACCATGAATTTTCCTCTAGGTGTAGATCTGCTCCTCCGAAATTCAGGCACTGATGAATTGCCGGCTTCCTTTACATTCTGAAGTACACTGTTGGGAAATTTATTTTCATGGTACCCGGCCAATGAGGGTTCCACCAATTGTGCTGGTTCTCTGCTTCGGGAAAAGAAAGTTAATGTCAACTAAAGCAAAGAAGATGCCAAGCAAAGCTATCATATTTGCAACGAATTTCATAACATATTTCAGTCATACCTCGGCTCAAGATGCTGAGAGCTCCTTGAGAAGCTTCTATGAAGCTTATGTGTTCTTGTTGTACCACATACTGGCAACTGAACAGGCTCATTTTCAGGATTTGAAAAATCTGTTTTTTTAGCCTCCAGCATTTTGCCATTATCCATATCAGAAAGTGTCTCTGCAATGTCAGACTTTTGATTCTTAGCTGGCAACTGATGTTTGGACCTGACTTTACTCTCGGGTTTGCTTTTTCTGATGCCACCTTGCCGTACATTTAGTGCTTGCTTAAATTGTTCATCTTCCTTTTCCAGGTGAACTTTCCGAGTCGTGGCCCTTTGGAGGCTGTTGAATAAATCAGAAACATTATCCTGCTTTATTGGCTCTTGGGAACCCGGATAAAGACGTGTATTTGCTGCTGATGGGGTGATTGCAGGTATGTTGGTGACGGATTTATTGGCCGAAATAGAAGATGGAAAGACTTGTTTCATGACAGGTGGGTTATCAAGAGCATCATGTCTGTTTCTACTTCTGACGAGGGAACCTCTATCAGTTGATGTTGATCTCCTAATAGGAGGAGACGGGGATCTAGGCTTAATGGAGCTCATTGATCTCTCTTCAGCTAGAAAAGGCATTTTTGGTACAACGTCCTTGTCAGTGAACTTAGAGGGAACTCGAGGCCTTCTCTGCTTTCCTGAGGAACAGCTTCGTACCTGCAATTTAGATTAAAGAGATGAGATGCTACTTGTAGCTGATAAGACCACATGGAAACACAATATTTAGGCCTTGTTTGATTTAGTTCTTTGAGAATCACTTCTTTCCAAACTCATTTTCAATCACACATTCCCATATAATTTTTTCCTAAATTCTAACCACATATTCACCAAAAAAACACTTTTCAAAGAATCAATTCTCAAATAATCATTTGAAAACAAACGCTTAGTTATGTCTTATGAGAATCCGATCTGATATCACTAAAAGCACTCTTAGCCTGCTTAAACTCCAAAATAATCACAACTTAATTTTAAAGTCGAAGGTGACTTTTGAGTACTCAATTGAAAAATGAACTGTTATTTGTGGTTTCAATACAACATGATTCCTGGCAGTTACCTCTGAGCCATGTTGCTGAGCAGTCTCAGGCTTCGAATTAACACAATTGCCATTTTTCGACACCCGAAGAGGTGATAGCATGCCTTGAATATTAGTCCTACTTTTTAGTTGCTCTAATTCAGCCTCCTTTCTCTCCAGTGCGAGCTTAAGGTTTGAGATCTACACATTAACATGAAATAATAGAAGAAGTAAGTAGCTAAATAAAATCAATGCAATTGAACAAGTGATCGAAGATTAATGGACCTCATCTTTAAATTCTCTGAGCTCGCTGGCTTCTTTATTAGATTGAGCTGCCCCCAGATCTATAGTGGCAACTCTTTCTGCAAATTTCAAGGTGCTAATTGTTTCCCCTATAGCATTGACCTCTGGGTTTATATGCACAAACATCAATGTCTTAGCATGACCACCTGTGGAAAAGAGAAACTGAATATAAGAACCATATGGTTTCCAATACTGTAAAATCTAATCGTATCTTAACTCATTCACTAAGCTTTAAGATAAACGTGTTTCTTTCAATCTATTTTTTGAGAACTCTGAAGAGTAAACTAATCAGAATCTTTTCCAGAGCACGTGGTTTAATTCACTACCTAACGAATCTTGTAGTACTTGTGTAAGCTTGCTATTTCTATAGGGAACATGAGAACTCTTTTGTGCAAGAGCATAAATGACATCCCCAAGAGCAGAAAGAGATCTGTTAATATGTTGAGCTTCTTTCAATCTCTCACCAACAGCTTCAGATTTATCTACTCGCTCGCTTCCAGCTAGATCTACTAAGTGAAGGCAACCCTTTAACATGGATCCAGAGACCAGTTCTTTTCCTCGGACATGAATTGTTAAAATGCTGCGAAGTGTCACATTCAAAATTTATTACAATTAACAAGTGAAGATTGATGTTAAGGGAACAATATGAACTGAAAAGAGGTAGAGAAAAGTTCACCTGTGAGATCGACTGCTACGCTCATTCAAAGCTGTGGCACCCACAGCACGATTTCTTTGTCCAATTTTCATCAAATCAAGAACATCTTTAGTACATGTAACAGGAACCAAGCTTGCATCAGGAACATTAAGACCATTTAACTGAGAATTGTTGCGGATGTCTAATGTGTCCATTGTTAAGGTTGTTTTCAAATTCTAACCAAGCAACGCATATTGAAGCTTTGAAAGTCTTCATTTAACAACAATAAAAAGAAATTTGTCAAGGATATCTTCTATTACTCCCATGAACGACCAACAAATCTCTCACTTGTTCATTGTATATCTCAATCATTTGGACTCCAACCTCATATTTTATGACATCCATTCTTGCCTTTGAAATGCGAAACAAGTCACGTAGAGCACGATAATTCACCCCCCATGTCTCCTCCGTTGTCAAATCAGGACCACTCTGTAATCATGTTCAATTAGATATGAAATTAATTATCTCAGAAATCCACAACTTCTATACAAGGAAAGCAAGTTTGGCATATTCGCGTAAACAGGATATAATCCTAAAAAAACTCATTTCTATAGTGTAAGGAGTATATGTAAGCTAAAAGTGTTGCACAAAAGTTTTGGAGTTAGTCTTCCAGATTTTCTTGTCAAAGCTTTGGTAAAAGCATTTAATGGAAAGATTGATATTGTTTGAAACTAAGATCTAAATGTCTTGATTGAACTCTAGCTGGCATACTCAAACAAGAAATTAGAGACACCAATTCAGTGTTAAATGTATGATAGTTTCAGTAGTCTACAGAAACTCTATAGAAGAGAAGTGAAATGTGTGTGTGTGTATAAAAACTTTACATACTACCACAGCAGAGATTTGTGTGCAAATGAATTGTTCCTTTAAATGATCAGTTGTGAAAATTACTCTCCCATAAATAGAATGGCTTGTCCCAAATTGTAACTTGCAAAAACATAATGTCAATATGCCATACAAGGTTATGAAACCTATTGAAAGCAACAATCAGAACGATGTGCTTTTTCATACCATTGTATATGTCTTCCCTGAGCCAGTCTGACCATATGCAAACATACAAACATTATAACCATCAAGTACTGATCTGATCAATGGTTGAGTATCTGCATATATTTGTTCTGCAAATTTTAAAACAAATCACAGTGAGATGTTTTCAGAAGCTCAAAATTCTATATTGATGGTAATAGCGCTATTATTCTTTGCAAATGTACAGATTCGTAAATAATAAAAATGTCAAAAATTTTATTCTCCCTTTCTGGTCAACATGATTGTTGAATGATTGATTTTAACGTCTCTAATTCTAAAGCCGGCCAAAGTAAACTAAAGCACTGGAAAGAAGAGTTGTTAAAAGACTTACCTTGTGTCACATTTGCCCCAAAAACTTTATCAAACGTGAAAACCTTCCTTGCATCCTTACCCTGCTTTTGGGGACTAACAATCATGATGTTTCCATTTTCTCCAATGTAATCAACTGTAGATTGGTCACGAAACTGCCCCGGAAGGAAAGGCCTCACTCTACAAAAAACTCTAATGGTCCCTGCAGATAACATATTTATTCAACTTCAGTTTTACAAAATTGACAGTAAATTTTTACTCAAATTTAAAATGTATCACCTTTTAGGTCTTGGACTTGATTGTAAAGCAGTCGATTCTCTTCCAAAATTTTGTGATAAGAAGAAGCAGCCACTTCAAGGCTCTTAAAATGGTGCTCTGAAAAAGTAGTGGCCATGGTAAAGTTAAAGAAAATATTGCACCTAAGTATAACACTAAAATGTTGTTGTGCACTGAACAGTGCCAGCCTTTAACCGGAGCAGTGGTCTGTATCTCACCCAGCCTTTGAAGTTCTTTCCCCCATCCTAACTGAACCCACTGGACTTCTTGTTTTGTCTCTTTAAAAAGAGTTTTAAGATCCTGAAATGTAATATATTGAGAGAATAAATCAACAATGTCAGGAATAGAAGTACAATTTTCGTGCAAGAAAATTAAGGCACATAATATCATAAAAGTTGACACACAGAATAATAATAAACCTAGGAAGATATATTTTTACAGATACACCATAATGTTAGCAGGAAAATCAGATAGTATCCACTATTCTACAGTTTACTTATGAGGGTCTGCCAAGTAACTTGAAAGTTGGACCTAGAGCAACAAAGCTTTCGAAGGGACTAGTCCAAATTAATTGCGCAATACTAATTTTGCTTTATCGAGCTCACTCAGAGATACAGATTCTATCAGAGTGCCTCAGCCATCTCCCGCACTTCATATACCTTCATTCCTCATTTTCTCAAAATACAAATTTACATGAAGTGATTTGATCACTAACACTTCAATACTTAGGATAATCAAAGTTTTCAACTCAATTAAACTCAACAAAGCGTTAAGCATATACTTGTATGCTGAAATATATCCGTAATCTACATTTTACAGTCCTCTCCTACCGCATACTCTTTTCATCTGCTTTACTTCTGCGAACTTATTTTACAGAGTTTGTAAGATCTATTAATGTGGCAATGAAATCTCAATGAATGTCCCATGTTTGATTCTATACCTTCCTCCTGGACTTCAGTTAGCAAAAAAAAGAGGGTCAGCAAGTAGACAACCAATTGATTGAACTTCAGAAAGCAAAAGGTAAAAATAGAAAGTGCAAACTTATTCTAACTTCTATGCAACAGTATATGACATTTATTATCCTTAATCTACATTCTATGGTCTTTTTCTGCCGCACATCTTTTTCATCTGCTTTATTTCCACTTATTTTATGGAGTTGTTGAGATCTATTTACCGTGCCAATGAAATTTTTTAGGAATATTCCTGAGATGTCATGTTTGATTCTAACACCCCCCCCCCCCCCCCCCCCCCCCCCCCCC
>NC_036242.1:10285969-10286211 GCF_002742605.1 Olea europaea var. sylvestris | reverse complement strand
GATTTTAAATGCCAAAGTGATTCCATTATAAGTCAATATGAGATCGCCCAAGAATTATTAGAGGAATTCGATCAAGTAGAACTTCAATGCGTTAATAGAATATATAACGATGTAGCGAATGAGTTGGCCCAAATGACTTCAGGGTACTCTAAAATCTTCGATTGGAAGTCTACTTGCGAATATGGAATTATATTGCCCGTAACTCAAAGAAGGGCGAGAAAAATTGAACTTCACTGTATACA
>NC_036242.1:10242433-10284989 GCF_002742605.1 Olea europaea var. sylvestris | reverse complement strand
GAGTGAATGACCTTCAACGTCGCTTTAAAGTCGGCAGAAAGATTGAGCGACGGAAGCGTCAGTGCTTGCTCTAATTTCGCACTCAAGCGTTCAAGTTCATCCTTGTGTCTGGCAACACTAGCTCTTCCGATGTCCATGTCCATGAAGGACACGTACTCAAATACCAACTCCTTCAAGAACTTTAAGTCCTCTTCTGAAGAAGCAGCAGGACGATCAGATGGAGTAGGGCGAGGCATTTGGACCTGCCCCCAGGAAGCGAACAAATCCTGGATAGAACGAACAATCCTGTCAGCATCCTGCAAAGAAGATTGCCAACATTAAAAATATTCGTTGCAACGAATAAGTTGGAAATAGGAATGGGGCAAAGAGAAAAACTACCTCGTCGACGATCGTAGAAGATGGTGCACCCTCAGCCAAGCTGGCCACCAATGACTCGTCCATTTGTGAGGATTTCCCCTTGTCCGAGCGAGAAGACGTTGCCACAACGGGCGGACTCATGGGAGTATCTACAAAGTTCAAAGAGCAACCAGTCAGAAACCAATAGCACGAGCAAAGGTAAGACATCAAAAACTGAACTACCTTCTGCTTCGGTGATTGGGGGGTAGACGCCCTGGGAGGAAGGTGGCTCATTCATGAGTTGTGATGAAGAATCTGGGACTGAAGATATACCTTTAAGCATGATCCCATCATCAACCGGTTTGGATGAAGTAGCCTCAACAAGGGATGATGGAACAGGAGTTGGTAATGCCAAAGGCTTTGAAGGGGAAGCTGAGCTTTTCTGAAAAGTCCAAAAGATCATCAGTACACAAAAAAATTTTCAGATGGGGAAGAGCATACTTGTAAATAGACCAATTTAAATACCTTCCTTTTAACGATAAGAGGGATATCATCATCATCATCATCAACATCATCCTCCAGAATGGGAGATGCTGAAGCTGGTCGTTTGCGGCTTGGAACACTCTTGGCCATAGTTGGCTTAGCAGGGAGGGAAGAAGATGGACGAGCAGATTGTTTAGTACGACGAGAAGGAGAAGGGTTCCGAATAGACAAAGGAGAGGCCAAAACAGGAGGAGGAGAAGAAATACTCGGTTGATCTAATGAATGAAAGGCACGGTTGGCCTCAGTCGCAAATAATCTGCGCTTCACCGATGGCCAAAGTTGTTCGAAAAGAGGATGAGTAGCATGACAAGGATTAAAAGGGGCTAATGAAAAATGGCTTGATAAGTGGAGGTTGCGAACGTTTATAGCCTCTGCTTCCACCTTATTAATGGTATGAAAGCGGTCGTTTAAGTTCTTCGAATAGCAAAGAGGAACAGGCCAAGTTTGGCCGAAACCAAGCTGCCGAGCAAAAAATTGGGGAACATAAATTTCTACCCCAGCTTTGGCATTGGTCCCGATTAAGATATCGTGGAAAAGCTCCCTCCCAGTTAAGAACTGAATCCAAATGAGCAGAGAAGTGCTCGCGCTATCTAGAGTGGAAGGAGGATGTACATAGTTCGGAGTCAAAAAAGGAGGGAAAGGAAAGAAGGAAGAGATTGAATTTAAAGAATAAAAGAATAAAAAAATATCCCTTTTGGACATACTTACGGGAGTTAAAGGCTCCATAGCTAGCCCGTAACAACTAGCAGAAGGACAAGAAATGGATGGGGCACCAAGCGATGGAAAATAGGATCTCAACCACAGTTGAGTGAACCAAAGAGGTCCACTGCCAGTAGGAGATGCACCATTCTTCAATTGAGCCTGAAGAAAAGCCATACCTCTATAAAGGGCAGCCAAAAACAAAGAACATAAATTCAAAGGCCTGCCACGCGCCAGTTCATGCGCTATAGGTAGATAACTCAGAGAGGGCTTTATACTAGGCACGCACAACACATATTTACAAAGCCAGAGTAAAAGGAAGGCAACTCGCTCAGCATGAGTAGGTTCAGCACTCGAGTGATTGTGCAGTGTCTGCAGGCTTGAATAAGAATCGGTATAGTTTTTACCAAACTGAGGGGCGCCACCAGAAACTAAGATGCCTGGGAAAACGGTATCACCCAAAGGTGGTAAATTTACCAGAGCCCCAACATCCCTTAACGTAATAGACATGGGGCCAAGAGGAAAAATAAAGGTGTTATACTCAGAGGACCAAAAGCTCAAAACAATCGGAAAGAGCGCTGAATCAAAAGTAGGAGGGCAAATAGAGATTTCCAACAAATCAGAAATCCTAGCGCTATCAAAAAGTGCCTTAGTAGGACCATGACCCACAAGACGAGCATGCCACCTACGAAAAGCTACGTCAGATTTGGGCCAAGTGCGAATACATTTTTCACGAAGTGGCCCCAGCGGCAAAGAATTCAGAAAAGGAGGGCCATGGGTGCAAGGAAACAACTGGCCCACCGCCGCCCGATCGATTGCTTCCGCATTGTTGAAGAAAGGACCCAAGTAAAACTCATTACGTCCAACATCAGCGGGCGCAAGAAAACTTGGGGTTACGTATGAACGACTCAGAAGTTCCTGAAAGTTGTCAAAACTAAAGGAATCGCTAGCTTGGGATTGTAAAGCAGCCATTGAAGAAGGAACGAAGCTTTTCAGAGTTACGTAACAAGGAAGCAAAATATGAACAGTGAATCGCGAAGGATGCGTAAGAAATATGAAACGTGATTTCGTAGCAGTAAAATGGCGTGTTCGGAGTTTATAAGGGTTTGCAAAGCGACGCACCTTTTCAAGTTATAGAAGGAGACAATGATTAAAATTCTTTGGGGATCGTGAACGTTGCTGAAGACGTGAAGTGAATATGGCAAAATTCAATAGTTATTATTAATTCTGCCACATTGGGGGTAATTGTTGACACATAAAAATTCAGCCCAAATCGAACAGCCCAGAGAATAAAGTCCAATTGGAGGGTCCCCAAATCAGATAGCCCAAAGAACGAAATCCAATTGAACGAATCAAGGTGAATGCCCAAATAAGGGGCCCAATAGTGCGGTAACGCCATCGCCCAAGTTTGCAAGTCGCTCAGAGTCTGAACGAATAGAGTGGCATACGGTCGTCCAAAGTCTCGCCCAAATCTTCAAGTCGCCCAAGGTATTAACAAACATAACGCATTATGATGCAGTTATTGAGGCAGTTGCTAAAGTAATTTCATCACGTTCCACGACTCAAGGGGTTCAATCGAAAGCGGTTGAACGATGCAAGATAATGGCAGCAGTTAAAAGACAGTTGCATGACAAAGTGGCCATTACAAAGAAAGTGGGTAGTTATTGGGCGATCAAGCAGTTTTTTAGAGCAGTTAATCACAAAGGGATCGCCTATGAAGTATAAAAGGGAGAAAGAACTTAGAAGCAAGGACCGAATCCAAAACTCTCGAACAGAGAATATGTAATTTTCATTCCTTTAGTTTTTAGACTTAAACATTTCCTTTTCTGTAACTCGTGTGCTTGCGCCCCTTGGAGGCACGTTGTTTTCCGTTTCCAATTGTAAAGTTCATCGCCAATAAAAAGAACACCCCTTTTTGGGGCTTTGTCTCAAGAGGTTTCGTCCCTTACACAATCGTCTGATCCTCTTTAATTGTTAGCGAATTAACCCGCGCGAAACAATAACATATTTGGTACACTAATAGTTGGCAAATTTCATAAAATGTTGTCTCGAAAAAGTATACGGTATATTTCTTACTCGTGTCAAATCTTGTATGTGTTCTCATAAAAATGAATTTGTCCATTTTTGGGGGTCTCAAAGGTCGTGAAAACATATAAGAATTCTTGAATGAAAAAAGAAAAAAGAAAAAAAAGATGTACCTTTAGTTCTTTCGGAATTCGTTGATCAATCATATTTTCAATATGTTAGACGATTTAAATCTTCTGTCCGATCATGGATGTGAGCAGGATTAGATCATGATCGATAATACGAATATTATAGTTAAGACTAACAAATTAGTAATCAACTAATAAGACTTAGTCGTTGGTGGGATAGTTATGGGACCATCACTAAAGTGTAAATTGATATTTTTTATATAAAACAAAATGGGAAAGTCGAGTTGCAATTTGGAACATTGGATTCCCATATTTCTAGTGATTATGTTAAATACATTTCAAATGTGTATTATAATATCTTGTAACCTCCAAGTTGGAGGTTCCCGAATTTGGTCTATTTATGATTCACAAAGGCTAATTACAACTATCTGCTAGTAATTAAAGTTTAATCTAAAATAATTCTATTCAACTTTACTATTGCTTATCTCCATCTATGTTTATATTTATGCAGGGATGGAGTCAGGAAAAGATGTTGAGGTGGGAAGAAATTAAAAAAAATAAAATAAAATAAAACCAATGAACTCACGTCATGAGAGATGCTCCATGCCACACTAAATATAGTTTAAAAAACTAAACTTACGACATTGATGACGAAGTGAGTCAAACACTCAAGTAAATACTCAAGTAAGTATAAACATATCAATTCTTAAGATGTGTCACTAAATTCTCGTAACTTTTCTTGCCAAACAAAAAATCTTGACACCTCCCTAGAAAATATAAAAAGTGCGAAAGCATGAAAAACATGAACAAATGATGTATACGCACCAATAAAAAATTAAGAAAAACCTGTCTACACTATTACAAGACTCAAGACTTAAAAATAACAAGTCATTCTAGTTATTAAATGTTTTTAGACAAAATACACTTTTCTGAAAATATTATCTAATATGGGCATTAGTCTTTTATTTCAACACATTTTAATTCCACCTGAAGTGGGGAAAACTAACTAGAAATATCAATAGTTCGAAGAAATTAGAGTCATTTCGCTTTCATGTTTGACTCACTTCAACATACTAGTCAAAATTGAACGTGCATTACACGTTATTCAATATATTTTATAAGTGATGTGAAAATAATATTTGGTACCAATTTGTTGGAGGATTTTATGAATTAAAAAAATCAAATTTAGCATAAAAATTTAAGAGAATAAAATTGTACTCAAATTGTACTCTCAAAACTCAATTTCTATGATTTAATTTTTTTGTAATGATAAAATACTATAAATGAGTAATATTTTTATACTCTCTCCGTCCCAATTATATAGGTTGAGTTTCATTTTTCTCTTGTCCCAAATATATAGGCCCATTTTCTTATTTAGAATATTTTGTTTTGTTCCTTTACCAATATATTCTTATTCAATTTTTTCCACTTAATATGCCAACTTCTTGATTTCATCCAAATATATACATTTTCCACTTCTTAGAAGCATGGAACAACACTCATTTCCTATTCTTCAAATTAAATTATTCAAATTCTTTACTAATTTCAACAATAATTTACTATTACATACTGAAAATAAAATAGGGGTAAACTAGGAAAGGTTTTGATAAAAATTAATTTTCCAATGACATTAAAGAAGATTTCTTAATTCGTGTGAAAATGAAACAAACCTATATAATTGGAACGGAAAGAGTATTACATTTGATACATAAAAATTATTTGTTAATACATAAATTTAAACGCCCATTAAAACTTATAGATACATAAATATGAATAAATTCATCTATAATAACTTAAGATTCATCAAGTAAAAACTCATTGAATCTAGATTGATGTGAATATTAATTAATTGAGAATTAATAACACAAATTTTATAAACGAAGATAATTATGTAGTATTTATTCTATTATTCAAATTTTTGGTAATGATGAAATACTACAAATGAGCAATCTTTTTATATTACATTTGATACATAAAAATTAATTGTTATTATATAAATTTAAATACTCATTAAAATTTATAGATACATGAATATGAATAAATTCATCCATAATGACTCTAAATTCATATAATTCAAAATTCATCAAGTGAAAATTCATTGAATCTAAATTAATGTGAATGTTAATTAATTGAGAATTAATAATACAAATTGCACAAACGACAATAATTATGTAGTATTTATTCTATTATTCAAATTTTTTGTAATGATGAAATACTATAAATGCGCAATCTTTTATATTATATTTGATACATAAAATTTAATTGTTAATACATAAATTTAAATACTCATTAAGATTTCTAGATACATGAATATGAATAAATTCATCTATAATAACTCTAGATTCATATAATTCATGATTTATTAAGTGAAAATTCATTGAATCTAGATTAATGTGAATGTTAATTAATTGAGAATTAATAACACAAATTTCATAAATGTCAATAATTATGTAGTATTTATTCTATTATTCAAATTTTTGTAATGATGAAATAGTATAAATGAGCAATTTTTTTATATTACATTTGATACATAAAAATTAATTGCTAAAATATAGATTTAAACATTCGTTAAAATTTTTAAATACATGAATATGAATAAATTCATCAATAATAACTCTAGATTCATATAATTTAAGATTCATCAAGTGAAAATTCATTAAATTTAGATTAATGTGAATGTTAATTAATTGAGAATTAATAACAAAAATTTCATAAAATGACAATAATTATGTAGAATTTATTACATATCGAAAAACGAAAAGTAAGGTATTATTAAAATAATTGAATTGTAGGAGTGTTAAAATCATGCAAAAAATTATTTTCCCTTGATATGATACTTTCATATATATTATGCGGGCTTAATATGCTATGGCAAAGTGGCTCCCTTGTTAAGTGTAGGCTTTTATTCATTCTTTCAATTTTTGACAATGTATTTATTTAAAAAAATTATTTATTTATTTATTTTATAACTATATAAATTACTAAATCATAACTACATTAAATTAACAAATATATTGAATTATTATTGATTACTAAATTATTCGCATGTTTTATATATTATGTTAAACTGATGAAAATAATTGATTATATTATTAATTTATTATAAACAATTATGTTAATATACAAAAACAATTACTAAATTAAAAAATTCTTAATTATTATTGATTATATTATTAAAAAATAATAAATAATAATAATGTAATTAATTATCATCATCATCATCATTATAGAACAAAAATGACACAAATACCCTTAACATTATCTTTGAAAAATAAAAAAGAATGATAAAACGGATATTGCACCATTTGGTTTAAAAAATGGTGCAATGAACAATGTTATGCAACACTGCTCATGCTACATCATTTTGCACCAAAATGGTGCAATGGTTGGAGGGAATTTGCACTAAATTTTGGTGCAATAGGGAACTCATTAGAGATGGCCTAATGAAGACACTAAATTGCACGAAAAAATGGTGCAAAATTGCTCCAATGCAACACCAAATTGTACATCATTTTGGTGCAAAATAGTGCAAAATGAATATTGTTGTATAAAAAATGGTGCAAATATAAAATGGCGCAAAGTGAATAATGTTGCACAAAAAATAATGTAAAGTGAATAGTGTTGCACCATATTTGAAGCAAAGTGAGTAGTGTTGCATACCACTATTCACTTTACACAATTTTGCATCAAATTGTCCAAAATTAATTTTACCCTTTATTTTCATTTTCCAAATAAATTGGTTGAGAGTATTTGTGTAATTTGTGTTATGTATTTTTAATACAATAAATTATTATTATTATTATTTGCATTTAAAATAAATTTTAAATGTAAAAAATAAAAATTAATACATTAATCAAAATAAGAATACAAAAAAATAAAAAAATTAAAATATAACAAACACAATTATTTAAATATTTTCATTTTCGTATTTTTTTACTAATTGTCCTATGTTTTTTCACATTTATTAATGAATTTAATCTTTTCCTTAATTTAAAGAATAAAAAAAGAGAAAAAAATTGTTAAACATTATTCATTTGGTGTAATGATTGGAGATAAATTTTAATTTGATGTAAAATTTAATACAAAATGATACAAAATTTTGGTTCAGGGCTAAAGATGCCCTAACATGAAACAGGTATGTAAGTTGTCGACCTCTAGGCTCTAGATAATGTTTCTCTTGTTTTTTTATGCTCTTTTGTAATTATATTTAAATTTTTAGGTGTATACATTTTTTGTTTTTTTTTATGAAAAGTTCTATCCAATTTCCCTACAAATACAATGTTTGTTCTTAGTCCTCTGCGTTTTTGTTTAAATTGTTTTTATTTTTCCAAGCAAACAAAACAACTCTTTCCTTCAATAACCCCTAAGCCAGTGCTGTTGCGTCGTTCTTTCTTTATACAGTCCCAACTTAAAGTTATAGAACCTTGTTGCCCTAGAAGTTGAGCTCTCGTTTGTTAGCAATTTTTCATATCAAAAAATTAATTTTTCAATCATAATTTTTGACTTTTTGGGATCCATTATAAAAAAATCAATTCTTGTAATTACTATCAACGGACTCTTATAAAAGTTGAATTTGACAAATAATTTTTGTCATATTCTCATAAATTTGTGGTTGCGCTTGCGTCCCTATTATCTATTCCCTGGACATGATAGCAGAGAGAAGAATTCCATCATCACCCGTCGCCCCTCTCCTCTTTCAACTCTTCACCCGTTCTCTACATAATCACAGCTCAAAAGACTCATCTAAGAATTTAACACAGTTCTTAATCGGACATCCAAAACCCATGTCGATTTCTACTAAAATCCCACACTCTCTCCTTTTTTATCGTTCCAGGAATCAATTCTTGAAATCCATAAAAATCCCATCTTTACCCTCTTCACCCTCAACATTTTTCTTTTTCTCCAAGTCAATTACATTTCAAAGAATACCCACGAAAGAATCCATTTTATCGACCCCATCTTCATCTTCCCCTTCAGTTTCTGTCCAGCCCATTGAAGAGTTGCCTCCAAAGCTTCAAGAGATTATCAAACTGTTCCAGGCAGTTCAAGAGCCAAAGGCCAAGTATGAACAGTTATTGTTCTATGGAAGAAATTTGAAGCCATTAGAAACTCAATATAAAACAATTGAAAATAAAGTGCAGGGTTGTGTTTCGCAGGTGTGGGTCAGAGCATATCTTGACAGTGATAAAAATGTGATCTTTGAGGCAGATTCTGATTCAGTGCTCACTAAAGGGCTGGCTGCTTTGCTAGTCCAGGGTCTTTCTGGCCGGCCCGTGGAAGAGATACTGAGGGTTTCACCTGATTTTGCGGTGCTTCTTGGGTTGCAGCAGAGTTTGACTCCGTCTAGGAATAATGGGTTTTTGAATATGTTGAAGTTGATGCAGAAGAAGGCTCTGCAATTGTATGTGGAAAGTGAAAAGGGTGGTAATTCAATCAATGACTTAGCAGAAGATAACCAGGTTGGGAATTCAGATTTGAGGTTGAAGAATGATGGCGGAATTGGTAAATCAAATGTTAAAGAAAGTCCCAGTGCTTTGGAGTCTAGTGTGGGTAATGGTAGTGAATTAGGGAATAGAGGGACGCGGATAAAGGAGAGGTTGGAGAAAGAGCTGAGACCTATTGAATTGGAAGTTGAGGATATATCATACCAGCATGCGGGTCATGCTGGGGTTAAGGGAAGCAATGGGGAGACGCATTTTAATGTGAAAGTGGTTTCTGAAGAATTTGAAGGCAAAAGCTTGGTTAAGAGGCATAGATTTATTTACAGCTTGTTGCAAGATGAACTGCAGAATGGACTACATGCATTGTCGATTGTGGCAAAGACACCATCTGAAGTTGATCCTCAGTGAAGTCATAAATCAATAGAGGTTTTTATTTTTTTCTCCTTTCACTTAAGAAATTCATGTATTAAATTATTAATTCTGACATATGTATATTTATTTAATGACATAATAAAAGTCGAGACAATGCGTCTCTCATCTTGGGAATGCATAATAAACTTTATAGTAGAAGGTGATGCAATAAGTTCCATTTTGTTCTTCTGCTTATGAAAATCACTAGTTTATTCAAACGTTTGGTTATCTATCTATTTGCAGCTACTTTTTTGTATTATTTTTCGGGCATATTGCATAAAGATGTTGCAATAGACTTGGAGTTTGTCAAGGAGATCAAGAGTATTTTCCTCAATAGACTTGTTAAGAGTTAAATAATGCATGGCCATCAAGAATTTTATTGAAGGCATTCTCCATTACCCGTCAAGTCTTTCTATGATGTGTATCAAATTATTATCTACTCTGAGAATGTTATTTGATGTTGTGATGAGAATGCAATTTAAAGAATGTTGAGAAGTTGGATATGAAGTCCGTGGGAAAGAAGCATGCTAATGGGGGTTGAGCTGTCATTAGTCTGGAAGTATTTTTTGAGTTTAAGCTTTGACCTTCATCCACAGTTTCAATTTGGTCCTGCCCTTTATACTTTACCTCGACGTAGATCAAAATTTTAGTTCCATGTCGACTTCACATTTTTCTTTGGCATGCCCATCAGCATTAATAACATTGTACATTGTGAATAAACCTGTCTATGAATTTCTTTTCTCTGCTTCTTAACTTTGTAGTAATTTGTTAATCTTGTTATCCTAGTGGAAATGATAATGTACTATTATTTTTACTACTGTAACTGTTATCTGATATTTGGAACATTGCTTTAGTGCTGCCTCATTGTTTTTCCTACTCTCTGAATGCTACTCCTTTAGTATCTCTTTCCTTGTTTTAATTAGTGTTGTTTAACTAACTCGGAATTGCACTGCTGAAGGGTGGAATGGGGCTGGAAGACTTTCTTTTAAGCTTTATTTGCACACCTAATTTAGTACTTCTGTAGGTTTCCAACTAGAATTGAGATTGTTTTCATAGTGATCGAAGTTTTCCTAGTTATATTAGGTTTTTGACTTAAAGCTTTCCTTGTTAGGATAGGTTTTGGATTCCTATATATGTAGAGCTTGTAAATCGCTCATTTTAATCCAACTAAAATATCACTGAAGATTTTTAGTCCTCAAATCACAATTTCTAAATCTCTAGTTTTCACCTGGATCTTCTCAATATCCATTTGTTCTTTCAATCTCTTCTACTATTTGTTTGTTAAAGCTTATTCGGTTATTCTCTCACCATTTTAGGTGGTATGCTAGGACATAAGTTGCTTGATTTCCTCTTGGTCAAGTCTATTTGTTGTGCCAGAGCCTCTTGCGAGAGTTGGAAGTTCTATACCATGGTTAAGGTTTAATGTTCCGTTGTTTCTCTGCTGTTGTTCAGTCACTACCTAGCGACATCTTTACTTAATGCTTATTGTACTCTGGGAGTTCTACTTTGGTTCCAAAATTTATTGGTGTCACTATATTATTTCATCATATTTCTAAAAGACTCGCTTTTATAGTAAATTGAACTACTCAATAGACATTCTAATGCTGGTTATGTCTGCCTTTCTTAAAAACAACTTCCAATTTTTGGCCCCCCGGACCCTGGGGATTCTGTTGGTGGCGGTTTCTGACTTCTTTTGTTTGAAGTATAGCCTGGAGACAGATTTACTTTTGCGGAAATTTCCCTCATAGGCACTTTTAGAGCAGAAAATAAGTTTCGTAAACTTATGGGTTTGTAAATAATGTCCGTTCTTGAGTTTTTTTTAGCAAATATACCATTCTCTCTTCAAAAGTGTTATGAAATTCTCTCCCTCCCTTTTTGCATGAATTTCAAACCATCTAGGCATTCTCGTCAAACTAGGCAATCTTGAATTTGCCTAGATTACCTGGAGGGCGTTTTAATAAAATGGCACTAGAGTCTTTTTGCATAACTGAATGGGCATACTTGATAAAATTTTTGGCGTTAGACTAATTTCATTTTGGCAAAAAAATAAAATGACTAGCTGAATAATTTTTCTTTTATTTTTCCTCGTGGCCCTCTTTGTTTTGGAGTTGATTGTTAGAGCTAATCTCTATGCAAACCAGTTTTAGTTCACAGTCGGCTTCTTATAAATTAAATTTCAGTAGAAAGTGGAATACAGAATTGCTGAATATGATGCAGGAAAATTATTTGGAAAAATTTTTCTTGGTATTTTTGACAAATCTAGTCATGCCTTTTTGGCCAGTTTGTTTGAATTGAATCATTGGAACCGTTAGAAGATGTAAATCTGAAGCAGAGAAGTAGACAGGATACAGAATAATGAACTTTCCAAAAATTGAAAGTAATTAGGCAGCTTAGACCAATTTGTAGAAACCATGACAGACTTGAGAGCCTTAGCCCTTGATTTAGCTGTTTAGTTCAGTCTTCAAACCCCCTTCCCCCTCCCCAACACACACACACAGACACAAACAAAAACCACCAACCACCACCACCTAAAAATTCTAACTTCGCCACCGAGCTTAAATTTTAAGTGGGAAATGGAAAGCCTTTGCTCCATTGAAGATGTTAAAATACAGGCTTAGCAAATAAGAGAGAGAAATCCGGTGATGGTTGTTTTTCTCTGACCATGATATTTCTATTACAAGTGTAGTGAAATTGATTTTCAATTAATGGATTCCTGGGCCAATTTTAACTTACCAACATCAACCACAATCAAACAATCGATTTCAATCCACAATTATGTTTTACTTTGGTTGTTCAACTGTATGTGTCCACAAAGAATACAATAGGGTGGCTGCAATATGTAACCAAGAAGAGAGGAACACAGATTTCGATTTCCAACTCGGAGAGAGAAAAAATCAGAGGAGGACGGCTGCCTCTTTTCTTATTGCGCACACACACAGGGCTTCTTTCAACAATGCAGCCATATATAGATTTAGGGTGTTATTTAAGTGGGCTATAATAGTAGGCTCACGGACCAGCAAATAAGTAAAGGGGTCGGAACATAAAAGAGAGTCATCCAAGAAGTAAATGGGTCGTAAGTAACATTAACTTAATTAAGTTGCTTCCAACGATCCCCAGGTTATTTTTTGGGTTGAGCCAATTGATTGATGTGTTGATAATAATTTCACTTATCGGTTGAAACCTATGAAACTTAGTTCAAACCATCTAACATCATCACTCAAAGATTTATTTGGCATCAAAATCTAACAAATATCTACCTCGATGTTCAATAAACCTGTAAGCAATCAAAATACTCAATTAGTACGTAAATGATCAAGGTAACCAATAAAATTGGAATCACAAAACTTAACTCGTGTTTCGGATCCGAAACACTTACGATACCATAAGTTCACAAACAAAATATTTAAGTAGAAGCAGATAATCACAGTGAACTATCAAGAGCAAATAATCATATGATGAAGATATAACATAGGATAACTCACAAATCTTATCAAAAATACATTTACACTGAACATATTAATACCAAATTAATCAACAGGCGGCCAACACGTATGCAACAAATGCATAAATGACCCCACGAAAAAATCTTACTACACTTATTCTATCCAATTCTATGTTCCTCACACCTCAAGAGCACATATTTCCCCTCATCGCCCACTATACACACTAGATAGATCATTCAATTTATGTCTAACTAGTAAATCAAACAGATTCTAAGTTCTCGGAATAATCCTCTATCACCACATCACTTTTTCCAACTTAAGTGGATAATAGGTCTCTACCTACCAAAAGAAATAGAAGCTCCTCTTTCACACTTCACCTGATCAGGGTCTTTACAAATAAATGATTTCAACATTTAATCACCTCCCTACTCCTGATCTAAATATCATACTCCACATTCCCGGTACAAACCACTGATGTACCTCTTGGCATCTATACTCTACCTTACCAATATATACACAACACACTTACTATTAATACATCTCAACCTACTATGCATGCAAACAATTACATGAAGTTATCAAATTACTCTCAAGTTCATGCAAATGTACATATTAAGCACATTGAAATGTAACATATAATCATGTGGCAGAATTAAGCAATGACACACATGGGCGGAGCCATGTGAGGATGCCCGCACTGAATTTTTAGACCCAAAATTTTTTATTTTTTATTAAAGCAATATTTCATGATTTTGCTTGATTTTAGGTATAGGTTGATTTGGACTTCACTTGTCAAAATATGAAAACTTGCAAGGAACACGTTTAATTATAAACTATGTCATTTTTAGTTTTTTTTTTAATAGTTTTATCATCATTAAATTTATGACCAAAATTCAATGTTCAACATGTGTTAAATTATGCCGGCACTGAACAAATTTCCTAGTTTCGCCCTTGATGACACACATGTAAAAAGGATTACACACAGAGATGTACATATAGTAACTATGTTTACTCTTAATAAATCTCACTGGGGTCATCAATCAATCTTATAATCACATTCGCCCCACCTCTCATCTTACTTTTCTACTTATCCTTCTTGAGACAGTCCCTAATAAAATGTTTAGCTTTACTACAACTATAATACTGTCTATCACTAGACGAAAGTCCTTTGCCTTGCTTCTTACCATTATCATTACTCAAGTCACATTTGAATCATACTGTATTGAGCTCTACCCAAATTTATTTGCTTAAACTTCATTCGATTCTTCATCATTTGTAACGCACCACTCATCTTGTCTTATTTTTCAGCCTAAATCTCCATCTCCTTACTCTTAAGGAAATCCATGACAATCTCAAGTGTTAATGGGTCTTTACTATACTTAATTAAATTAAGCAAAATAATGGCGTCACAGTTAACATGTCTTGAACAAGCTTGCTGAAAATATCCAAATTGTCATCAGGATCCTTTGAACGATCCATTTTAAAACTAAAAAATCTTTCAAACAAGTACGACTAATTAGGGGTAGATTTAAGTAAATATAAGTTCTCCAACCTTTGCCAAAGTTCTTTCGTAGAATTAAGTTTTTAACTTTTCTCAAAATAGTGTTAGATAGGTATAAAATGATTGAAGTGTAAGCAAGTTAGTCATATTTTTCTTCTCGTGCTTTTGTAAAATTTGCAGAATAATTGCCGTTTATGGCTTTTGAAACTTTTTGTCGAATCAATATTTCCTTTCACCTTTTGTTACCAAATTAAAAAATCCCCTTTCCCATTGAAAATTTCAATTTCAAAGTATGAAAACATTTTGAAAAAATAAAACAACCAAAGTGCGCAAATAGGTCACACAAAGTAATCCTAAGACCGCAGTATAATCCGTTCTAAGTTTACAGGTTTCGTAACATTTGTGATCTTAGATCTATGGAATGTTTAAATGGGTCAAGTCAAGTGTTCTAGCGGAATAATCAATGTAACACGAAGGTGTGTTAACAAAAAATTTAAATTCACATGCAATACAGTTTCACACAATAACTAGACGACAATTAAAGCACAAGATCAATTACCAACTTTCGGTCAAATTCAACACTAAATATGACAAATAATTCTTAAATTTCTAGTACAAGCAATGTTACATCACACAGTAACCACAATTCTAGTGTCACTCATAAGATGACGCACTAATACTGAAATTTAAATTAAAATAAGCCAATATACCAGAGCGGACCAATCTGAGTCCGTAAATATCGAGAGATATGAATTTACCATACTTTAGGGTCACCACTATTCGTCTCAAAGCTCTAGCAACAGCAGCAACAAATCTAGCAAAAAAGTAATTCCTGAGCGTATAGGGGTAAAGTCGTCAAAGTTTTACAGTAGCACTCAAAACTAAAACCAAACACCGTCGCAACGTCGTCTCATCGTTTGGAAAAGAACTGTTTGAAGAAACTGTCATCGAAAGAGTCCTTACGTCCCACATGCATGGTCTCTTGAGTTCCACACGTCGATTGTCACGTGCGCCTTTGTTTATTGAACACGCTGATGGTTTTCGTTCATCCGACAAGTAAGTGCTCATGATGGTAGTAATGGTCTTCGGTCATGCGCCAACCATCCAACGTGTTCATGATGGTAGTAATGGTTGAGGTCTCTATGCTGGTCTTCTATATTTTTCTCGCCCACAAGGTGCTTCATCTAACGGACCCATCTGTCCAATTTGTGCAAACCAAACCATACCACACTAGACTGCTATGAATGATTCAATTACGCATTTCAGGCTCCACTTCCTTATGCTGAACTCCTAGCCAGGGCTGCAGACGCTAATTCAGCTTTTGATCATCAGGTTTGGTATGCTTGTAGTTGGGCTAATTCAAACATGACTAGTAATGTAGCAAATTTTCTTAGCAACCGTTTGAAGGAGCAGACACAATCATATTGGGCAACTGTACATGTTTATGAATTTAACACAATGGACGCACTTCCCTCTTAGTTGATAACCATACCTTTTGCATGAAAAACATTTTACATTGTCCTGATGCTTCTGCTAATCTACTCTCCATAAACAAATTTGATAATAATTGTTATTTTGTACTAGCTAATACTCATTTTTTTGTGAAACAGATTCAGACCAACAGAATATGGTTCCAAGGGTTACTACTAAATGAGGATAAAAAAAAACTAAGGAAGGCTGGCATGATCGTTTAGGCCACCCCTCCGACCATGCTCTGCATAGTTTATTTCAATTATGATATCTTCCTAGCAATTCCTTCAATAAAACTACCTTCTGTGAGTCTTGTCCTCGAGGAAAGGCAAAGCAGGTTCCCTATGACAACTCTACACGTCGACTCAAGATCCATTGGCTCTTATGCACTGATGTTTCGGTGTCTCCTATAATTTCGGTTGGTGGATGTCATTTTTATATTGTTTTCATAGATAATTTTTCACATTTTACATGGTTGTATCCTATGACTCATAAATTTGATGTATTTGAAATTTTCAAGAAATATAAAGCTCTTGTTGAAGACTTGATCTCTTGCAAGATTAAACAATTCCAGTTAGATAATGGGGGAAAATTTCTCTCGAATGAATTTAAATAGTTTTTAAATACTAATGGAATATGTCATGCCTAACTTGTTCGTATTCCATTGAACAAAATGGCGTTACAGAGAGAACATTGACATAGAAGAGAAATGAATCTATCTCTTCATGCAAAATCACATCTACTAACAAGTTATTGGGCTAACTCATTTCTAACATTAGTTTATTTAATAAACAAACTCCCAACTGAGGTTCTTAACAATGTATCTCCTTTCTTTGCACTTCATAAATCTTTCCCTAGGTATAGTGACCGGATGCAGTTACAATTCCCTTTTCACACTCTATGAAAAACATAAGCTTTGTTTCAAAAGTAAGAAAATGTGTCTTCATAGGATATCGGGGACAACAAAAAGGATGTAGATGTTTGGACCTAACCAATGGTAGAGTTTATATATCTCGCAATGTTATTTTTGACGATAACTCTTTTCCTGCAGTTGATATGGTTTCACACTCCTCGTCCAAACAGGATTCTGTTGTTTCTGGTAAAGTTTCTCAATTTAAATTACCACCACCTATCTAGTTGCATTTATTCTCTAACACTTCTGTGCAGTCGCAATCTTTACATTCTTCTCTAACCACCATGTGATCATCACATATTCAACATGCTAATCCAACTGCCAGGCCTACCATCAATATACCAAATAAAAATATCACCACTTCTTGTGCAAAACCTACATTCTCAAATCTTATCTCACAATCTCCTAATCCCGATCCCAAAGCTTTATATCAGATACGTATAATTCAACAGTTGGAAACTAAATCTAAAATCGAAAAAATTAAGCCCAAACAATTCCCTGGCTTCAAAAGTTTTTCTCCACCAAACACCCTCTTCGTTTGTTGTCCAGTATTTATCATGAACCAGGATCTCATTATTTCACATAGGCTGTATCTAGCTTTGAATGGCGGGATGCTATGGGATGTGAATTTGATGCATTAATGACCAATGATACTTGGTCCTTATGTCCACGACCACTTCATAAACCCGTGGTTCGTAACAAATGGGTATACAAAATAAAAAGAAGGCAAGATGGTAGCATAGAGAGGTACAAGGCACGGTTGGTTGCCAAAGGCTTTGATCAATGTGGTGGTGTAGATTATCATGATATATTTTCTCTAGTAATTAAATCTTCAACTAGCCTTGGTAGTTAATTTTCATTGGCATATTCGGTAACTGGATGTTTCAAATGCCTTTTTACATGGCATATTAGATGAGGAGGCATTTATGGAGTAGCCAAAAGGATTTCTTGATGAGTACCAACCTTATTTTGTTTGCAGGCTTCATAAATCTCTCTATGGGCTGAATTAAGCTCTAAGAGCATGGTTTCGAAGACTCTCACAACAACTACTTGAATATGGTTTCCTTGAATTTTCTGTTGATTCATCTCTATTTGTTTATGGTAGAAATCACTTACAAATCTTTGTTCTTGACTACATAGATGATATCATTATAATAGGGATAGATACAATGGTTATCACTCAGTTTATTGCTACACTGGGAAGTTAATTTCAGCTCAAAGATCTTCAAAGTTTTAGTTACTTTCTAAGAGTTCGTCATGCCATGAGTCTCATTGTATCACTTACATCAAGGAAAATATATTACTGACCTCTTGCATCGGGCCAATATGGCTGGAGCAAAGCCACTATCCTCTCCTATGGTTATTGGTCGAAATTGCCCCCATAGATGGTTATTTACTTTTAGATCCTATTGAATACAGAATGATTATCGGTGCATTTTAATATTGCACTATTAGAAGACCAGACACTCTTATGTTGTCAACCAACTATGCCAATTCATGCATTATCCACATGAAGGACATTTGATGGCTCTAAAATGTGTTCTTCGATTTCTAAAAGGGACAGTTGACTATGGGCTTTATTACTCACTCTTAATGATAGATCTAAATGCTTTCTGGTGACTCAGACTGGGCAGGAAATCCGAATGACAGACCCAGTAGCAGTGGATATGGCATTTTTCTAAGCAAAATCTTGGTTTCATGGTGTGACAAGAAGAAAAATGTTGTAGCTTGTTCTAGTACAAAAGATGACTATCGATCACTGGCTTTGGCAATTGCTGAACTCTATTGGATACGTATGCTTTTTCGTGAATTGGGAAATGTCCTGTGATTTGGTGTGACAATATTGGTGAAATTGCTTTAGCTTCAAACCCAGTTTTTCATGCTAGGACAAAGCATATTGAAGTGGATTATCATTTTATCAGAAAAAATGTTGGGAACAAAGATGTTCAAGTTTGTTATATTTCTACAGAAGACCAAGTTGCCGATGTGTTTACTAGAGGGCATATAGCCTCATGGTTTCAGTTCTTGACGTCCAAACTAATTATTTGCATGCTACTAATTAGTTTCTAGGGGGTGTTATTGTATGTCAGGATAACTGATATTATTGATAGGATAACAACCAAGTTTGTGTAGGTTGCTAGACTTCATTGTAAAGCTGGACTTTGTTCATTAGGATAATTAGTATTATTTTTAGGATAACAATTGAGTTTGTTTAGGTTGTTAGACTTCCTTGTAGCTGGACTTTGTTTATACTGTAAGCCTATAAATATACAAGTCATTCAAAAGGTAAGGTATCAAAATCTACTCAAGCAAAAGTCTCTGTCTTATTTATTTATTGCAGTATTATTTAAATATTACAGCTCTCTTGATCGGATCTTGCTGCAATGTAGCACTACTAGTGTCAAACTCTGCTGGCTCCAGGATTGCTTCGATAAGACAATTTGATGGAGAGGAGATTGTTTGTATTTCTTTTGGTGAGGTGGTATGAATGGTAGGGGGGTGGTTTGCCTCATAAATGTAACTTAATTCATGTTTGATTTTAAAGAAGTGTATCAAAATTTAAGTTAAAATCAATAACTAATTTTAATCATACAAGTAATGGGGCTCACACCTTTCAACCATATATATTATGTGCTTTTATTAAAAATATGATTTTTATCTAAACAAAACGTGTGTTTAGTTAAAAGGCATATATTTGAAATGATGAACTGAATTCAAATCTTATTACGTGCACCTAGTTGTTGTCTAGACTTTACTTAGATGCGAAACTCGATCTAGTCATCTAACTAGCTTTAGATGTGAAACTCGATCTTGTCATCTAACTAGCTTTATGCTTCCTCTTGATCCCCATAAAAAAATGAATTTTGCCCTAGTTGCTTAACCACGTTTATACATATTATTGTTTATTGTTTGTTACATAATTAAAATTACACTAAGATCTCTTTGTAGTGGTACTCTACATAGAAATAAACCCATGTAAAAAAAAAAAAAAATTTGTTTCAACTTGCGCCAACTATAAATAAGAATAAACTCAACATAGTAACAAGTCATAATTTTTCTACGTTTCTCTTAAAGAACTGGTCCCTTTATTGTAATAATTAAATGTATATTGTAAATGATATATGTTATTTTAAATTAAAAGTTAAGATGATTTCCTATAATTTCAGCACTATAAAGATAAATAACTAGTATTTTAAACTGTCTTATCTCTTTTATCAATGACCATCCTTAAATTTGACATCTCCATAATTAATTTTAATGTAGTTTTTCAAGCTACTCGTACAATTTATTTTACTACTTGGTTTACGATACATGTGTTAGCAAACATGACATCCATTTATTTGAAAAATTGTTTTTAAAATCAAAGATCAGGATTTTTTCAACACACTTGTTGTCAACCAAATTGTGCATAATTATTTTGACAATACTTGACACCACTTGTACTTTTTATGTATTTGATTGCAAATAAAAGGTTGCTGTGGGAATTTTTTGGTATTTTTTATCACAACATGAGTTCTACATATGTGAGATTTCTGGCAGAATTTTGTAAAAATGAAAATTTACTTGTAAATACATGTATGGCAGTACAACTTATTCGCCCAAGACTGTACGGAATGACAATGTTTATACTTTATTCTGTGCCAACCAACAAAGGCAGGAACAGCGATTTGATTTTCTTATAGCCTAGGAAAGTACTGATAGTTCAAATTCTAAACTAGTTTCTATCTATCTTTCTCGTTAAGTCTTGCTCGTCCTCCCATCCCCGACTCTACTCACCTTCCAGAGGGCAAATCCAGCGGCTGATTTCAAGCGACGATCGATGATCAGACGGTGACTATCATTTTGTCGTGATCTAATTAACATGGTAATTGTGTTCTAGCCTGACTCATATGATCTTTTGATGTAGATTGCTTTTTCAGACTGTACTGAGTTGAATTAGTGACTGATTATTTCATGTAAAAATGCATTTTGATCAATTATGTGCGAGTTTAGGACTAATAGAAGGACAAATACTGATTACTTGATCGATCTTTGTGACTTCAGATTTTGATACTTTTCTCTTTGCATCTTCTGGTTAATTGATTTAAAGAATTTACCTATAAGTGATTATACTTATCTGTTTAGCATACTTTTATTTTTATTTCTAATTTTTGTAGATCTTCCTGAAAAAACTATACTGATCAGCTCCCTCGAAAAGCACTTCTAGAATATTATCCATGTTCAAAAATAATTTTTAAAATTTTAAAATTAGCTTTTAATTTTTAAAAATCTTGTCAATGTGCTCTTACTATATTCACAAATTCGGTAATTTTTTAACTTAAAAAAAATAATATCTTCGAAATAATGTTATCTAGCAAAAGTAGTGTTTCAGCACTAATCCAGGTGGTTGCACTCTAGTGGTTTATTAACTATATGAATTATATGACTTTTCTTTTTAATAAATATATCATTTAATATTAGATAATTGTCATATAGGTTGATGCTTAGTACTAGTGATGGTTAGCATCACACATTTAGCAATTTGATTTTTAAAAATTAATTACAGTGACATAAACTCCGTCATAAACCACAGTTTTTTGATCGATATTTAGAAACGCAGTTCACATGAAAAGATTTGAAGATCAAGAAAATGGGAGTTCTGCAAAGTATCTTCAGATCCTGGGGCAGTGGTAGAGAAGATGAAGAAAGTTCAGGGGAACTGAACCCTATCCTTGATCATTACCAGAAGCCCAGTAATGGAGGTTCTTTTCGTGCATCATTGTGTATTATTTTCAAGAATCTACTGCGGAGGATCTCCAACATCCGTTTATTTTCAAAGCCAAGAAAGCCAGAACCTATACTTCCTGTTGTAAATCCAGTAGTATCAACCAGATATCATGGGTTTTCGGCAATTCAAGAGATTTCTTCTCCTAGTTCAGATTCATCTTCGGACTCGAGCCCAGGCGCCACGTATGTCCCCCCTTCAGATTTGGAGAGGCAGAGGAATTACTCGGACATAGAAAATGAATCCCCTCCTCCAGATTTAGTGTCGCAGAGAGACTACTCAAACTCAGAAAATAAAGTGTATGCTACTGCATGGCTGCAAAATCCGCCAGTTTCTTCTGCAATCCGGACAGAGTCCTTGGAGGACGAAGATTCAAACTATATCAAACAGCTGAATGGGATAATTGATGTACTTACCTTTAATTGCTCTCTTGCCCACAAAAACGCATTTGACGTAGTGGATTCTGCTGTTTTTATTGAGAACGAGAAAAATCAGCTTGAACCGAGTGACTCCGGAGAGGAAGTTGAGGAAGAGAAGGTGATAAATTGTTTGGTGGCAGAAGGGAAATGGATAAAGCACTATAACAGTTACCACAGGATACTGCTTGTGGGTGAAGGAGACTTCTCTTTCTCTGCTAGTTTGGCTGTGGCTTTTGGTTCTGCCTCCAACATGATTGCAACTTCTCTTGATTCTGTTGGTAAGAAATTTTCATAAATTCTCTGCCGCCATTTATTAATTGTGGGATTCATGTATAAGATAATTTGTTTGTCTTTCTGAATATTTAGGATACTAGATTAGTTAAACATATTTTTGATTGTCCCATTTGAAAAAAAATAATAAAAAATAAAAAATTTGCTCGAGTATGATGAAAAAAGTGTCATGCACAAAGAGATGACTGATATATTGTTGAAAATCTTGGGCAAACTTCGTGTTTTTATGGCATTATTGTCATTCATAGAGTATGGAAATCCATCTTGGATGCACCAGGAGAAAACTTTTATGTAATATTTGACTGATATATTGTGGATAATCTTGTCCAAACCTCGTGTTTTTACATTTATTTATATATATTTCAAGATTTATGTTACATGTTGGTGGGATTTGCAGATTTTTTGAAGAAAAATTATAAGCGTGCAATGTCCAACATCGGGAAGCTTGAGAGTAGGGAGTGCATTGTCATGCATGGGATTGACGCTACAAAAGTTGCAAGTCATCACTTGCTCGGAGGAATGACATTTGATCGGATAATTTTCAACTTTCCGTTTGCTGGTTTTTTCAATGACTTATCTCGCGAGGCTCAACTAAGGTCGGTTTGTTTTATAATTCTTTCGGTTAATGACTTTTATTTAAGACATGTTTTCTGTTTATCTACAGAAAGCACAGAAAACTTGTGAGTTTGTTTCTTAAGAATGCTAAAGAAATGATTGGTGAAAATGGTGAAATTCACATTTCCCACAAAACCAATGGTTTTCATGGAGAATGGAAGTTAGAATCAGTGGCTTCTTCCCACAGGTTTAGGCTCATTGAGGCTGTGGAATTCAATCTGTTTGATTATAAAGGTTACAACACCAAGTATGGATTTGGGGGTGACGATAATTTCAATTGTTACCCTAGCAAAACCTACAAGTTTGGTCTTGAAAGGGCACAAGTTCATGTTAAGTTAGTCACTTGATATGGTAACGGAAAAATTAAATACATTGATAATGATATGTAAATATTATTTCTATTTCGTGAGTGTTTAAACAATGTGAGAACGTTTGAATTTGGTGTGATTTTCTTCTAATGTCTTGAATGTTTACCCATTTTACAAGACCAATCATGCCACAATGCCATAATATATATGACAATGTCATGTGACATTTAATCATTGAACTGTTATAAATACGGTCAATTTTTCTATCAAATCATTTGTTAACATCTTGAATTATTTCACTACATCTATTACATTTCTTCTGACAAAGTGACAAAATTCTTACAAGATCAAATTAAGTTTGGTAGATTATCTCTTTCAATGGGTAATTTCAAAACATTCCAAATATTTTTCGATCACAAATATTCCTAATATATTTCAACGTGATATAATATTTTATGAATTCCACTTTGTTCATTTTTTATTTTTTTATTTTTTTGAGGAAATACTTTGTCTCTTTTAATTTGTAGAACTAGTCGCTGCCACGTGCGTTGCACGAATTTTGTATTTATTATATTTTTATTAGCGTATGAATTTTAGTTTTTTGGAAAGTTTTTGAAGTAATATCTAGAAATATTTCCATGATATAAGAAAATGATTGCAAATTATTTTTACAATTGCAACAGTATTGTGTTATCTAAAAAAATATGCTTGTATATTTCATACTTAAATAAGAAATATACGAGATTATACAAACTATTTTGCATGTATTCTTTGATATGGTTGATATGATTGAATTGAATGTGAAAATTATATTTCTAAATTTTGTGTAATTCAATATTGAAAAATTAAAGATTGAGCGTAAAATTATAAATCGATTTGCATATTCATATACGTTTTATATTTTGTTCTTCATATATTTTAATATTTATTTTATGCTTATGTTGAAAAAATAAAAATCTGTTTTTTTCTGACATTCGGTTTGATAAGTGAATGTATGGTGTTCTGCCTTCTCGGTATTTGTAATTACAAAAATCAGTACATACTGTAAGCTGCAATACGGTAGGTAGTATATACGGTAAGTTGCCTACAAATACGGTAGGCTACATATACGGTAAGCTGCAAATATGGTAGACAGCATATAAGGTATTGAAATTTATTGGAGTGGACAAAATCGGATTCATTCATACCGTATATGCTTTTTACATATCATATATGCAACATACCATATTTACGCATCCGTATTTGCAGCTTACCATATATGCAGCATACCGTATTTGTATCAGACCGTATTTACAGCATATTATATTTACATCATACCGTATTTACAGCACACCGTATATGCAGCACACCGTATTTATAGCATACCGTATTTGCACATATTATCTTTAGATACCGTATTTGACAGATATTGATTTTTGTAATTCAATATTGTTTTCTTTTTTATAATTTTATTTCGGGGAATTAAAAAAAAAAGGTGATCATGAAATTGCTAATTTTTAAATGTGTTTTTTGTTGAAGATAAAAATGATTTTTTTTATACTATCTGTAAAAAAAACAAAATTATTGTAATTTTATTATCGTAATAAGAAGATTTACTACGATTATTTAAAAAAAAAATTTCACAACACAATAAATTCATACTTTTAGCTTGGTGACTGCAAAAGTCTTTTGTGTATCAATAAAACATTTCCCATTCAAACAATAATGCCAAATTTTTTGGTATCATGCTTTCATTTTCTTCTTTTCACAAATTTTACTTTTTTCGTTTTTGTCTTCTTCATTTTTCAGATTCTTTTGTTGTTAGCAATGATTATTTTTTTGAAATTTTTTTTGTATTATATTGAAATTAAACTTATTCTTGTAATTATATATTTTTTATTAGATTTAATGCATATTTTTAACTAATAAAATAACAAACTAAACAAATATTAGATTGCATGATTAAATTAAAAAAAAATAAAAAGTCGCTGCCTGATCGCACAGATTGTATTATAGCATATACAGTAAGCTATATGTTGTAATATGCATATTGCTGTAATATAACGAAAAAAAATTGTACAGCGATAATTTCTCATTATATTATGCTAAACATTGTATTATAACATATATGTAGAATATGTTATATCTTAACTATAACATATAGTATTATAGCATACCGTATTTGCACATATTGTCTTTAGACTAATCACTAACATTTGTTATAAATAAATCCAAGTTCCATGTAATGTAGATTTAATTCATATTAATTTGCATAATTGTATTTCTAGTATAGACATTGCAGTGGTTTAATTTGCTCTAGAATGACTTCAAATTTTTTTTGCACCGACATAAGAAATTTCAAATGTATAATATGTGCCACTGCATACTTATAAATCGACTTGCATATTCATATGCGTTTTATATTTTGTCTTTTATATATTTTAATATTTATTTTATTCTTATGCTGAAAAAATAAAAATCTGAAATTTTTTTCTGACATTCAGTTTGATAAGTGAATGTATGGTGTTCTGCACTCTCGGTATTTGTAAGTGCAAAAATAGGTATATACGGTAAGCTGTACATACTATATCGTAAGTTGTCTACAAATACGGTAGGCTGCATATATGGTAAGATGCAAATACGGTAGACAGCATATACGGTATTGAAATTTATTGTAGTGGACGAAACCGGATTCATTCATACCATATACGCAACGTATTGTATTTACGCATATCGTATTTACTGCTTACCGTATATGCAGCATACTGTATTTACATTATACCGTATATGCAGCACACCGTATTTATAGCATACTGTATTTGCATCATACCGTATTTACATTATACTATATTTGCATTATACCGTATATACAGCACACCGTATTTACAGCATACCATATTTGCATTATATCGTATTTACAACATATCGTATTTGTATCATACCATATATATAGTATACTGTATTTATAACATACTTTATTTGCACATATTGTCTTTAGATACCGTATTTGGCAGATATTGATTTTTGTAATTCAATATTGTTTTCTTTTTTATAATTGTATTTTAGGAATAAAAAAAAGTGATTATAAAATTGCTAATTTTTAAATGTGTTTTTTGTTGAAGATAAAAATGATTTTTTATGTTATTTGTAAAAAAAAAAAAAAATTGTAATTTTTTTTCTTATCACTGTGCAGAGAATTTGCCAACTCTACGCATATGGTTTGCCATCTCTCCGCATTGTACGGACAGGATTTTTTTTTTTTTGCTTATGGCAGTTTATATCTACTATAATTATTATTATTTTTTTAATGCTAGTGGCATGATGTGTGGAAGAACATTTGTTTGACATAAACAAAATGAAAAATAAAAAATGACATCATGCATAAAATTGGATTAATAGACCCTCCTTCCCCTTTTTATAAGAAGTTTTATATATATATATGTATATAAAACGAAGAGTCCGTGCACGGAGGCCCAAAAAAAATTTTGATGAACTCTATGTACGGGCGTAGTTTTTGCTCCTCACTTGAAAAAATATTATTTTTAAATAATTTTAAAAAAATACAAAATAAAAAAATTACAAAAATTTATATATATATATATATAACGAAGAGTCCGTGCACGGAGACCCAAAAAAAAAATTTGATGAACTCTATGTACGGGCATAGTTTTTGCTCCTCACTTGAAAAAATATTATTTTTAAATAATTTTAAAAAAATACAAAATAAAAAAATTACAAAAATTTAAATATAAATAAATAAATAAATAAATAAATAAATAAATATATATATATATATATATATATATATATATATTATTTTGTTAAAATTGAAAAATTAAGTTTTATTTAAAATAGAAAAAAATAAAAAAGAAATTTAAATAAATTGATAAAAAGAACAATTACTTAAAAAAAAAATTATAAACTTTGTCTCCATGCAGTATCTCTGTGCATGGTGACATTTGCCTACGTGCACGGAGGATTCAGCTAAATTTTTTTTCCCTCCGTGTACGGAGAGGTTACTTTTTTTTACTGTGTAGTTTTACGTTATAATTTTTTTTAATTTAAATTTCTCTTTAATTCTTTTCTCTTCAAATTTTTTACTTACAAGTAATATGTTGTAAAAAAAAATTCTATCGTATATTATTTCTATCTATTTTTTATATGTATATAAAAGTGATATTTTTCTTATATCCATACTATATATATCTATATCGGAGTGGGGGAGGAATGAAAATTGTGTGTTGCAGTAAATTTGGAGGTAGTGTACAATAAAATAAAATATATATCAAGAAAACGGCGTCGTTTTTGGCCCACAATTGAAAAAAAAAAACAAAAATACAACAGTAAAGATACATCAAGATACTGTTGCTTTTTACAATGCCGTCACATTCCCCTTTTTATATAGTAGAGAAATGTAAAATAATTTTGTAGTCAATGGCTTGATATCCCTGGAAGTCCCATTCAACACCTCCCCAATAAAATACATATAATAATTGTTTCCACTTTCTTAAACATTGACTTTGCAGTAAAAATTTACTTGGCAAATTGTATGTGTACGAAAGAAACAATCATACGAATTAATCCTTTTTGCAAGAAGATCTATTTGCCTAATGTCTTTCTACCCGTCGATTCCAGCAGGAGGAAAGTTGAAAATAACATGATTGAACTTTGATTCTTTGAGATCAGCATTTTGTTTGGTTACCTCCAATCCATGCCAAATGGAAGAACCCAAACTCTCAAAATTGGCCAATTTGATTTTGCAGTTGTAACATTGTGGAAACCTTAAAACTTAAGAATTGTTAGCATTAGATTATTGTTTTAAATAAAATCATTAATACGGAAAAATGATTGCTATATTATTATTATTATTATTATTATTATTATTATTAATTTTTTTTTTTTAAAAGTGGGTCACGAACAAGCCTCAGACTGAACCTCTGAACTACAACTATTTCAGGGAGCAAGCTTCGATATTTGGGCTTTGAAATGTTATGCCATAGGTCCAATCAACTTTAGACATAAACACCTTTTAATATATATAATTTATGCGATTTATGGCAGATCTATTATATAATTAATTAATATTTAATTGAATTAAATCATAGAGTCCGTAGATTCAAATCTTAGTAATTTGTTAATCACAAGGAGTTGTAATTGTAAGATACAAATTATATATGATTGAATCTTAAATCATCCGTGGTCGTAAGTAATGACGAGATACGGATAGACCATCACGTGTGGCATTTCTTGTGAAGTAAGTAGCTGATCTCACAAGTTAAAGTGTGGTGACACTTAAATGAACACGTGGATGTTTTGTTATAGAACAAAATATTGGAGACCCGTTGAGAGATTCTATATGGATAACTATCTGAGTGTCATTGGTTAATATCTAACGTTCGGTAGTGGGATTGATCATTTGACCAGAGGTTGTCATAGTACCTTATATGATGACAGTCATGCTTTGACAGTATTGGATGTTGCTTTGCCAAGGGCCGCTAATACGACATCGTTCGGGTACGTCAAGAATCATATGAAGGTTGTGAATGACCAATAGAGAATTCATCACTCTTAGATAATAAAAGATTATGATATGCATTTCATTCAATTAAGTCGATAACGAAATTTTTGTCGAAGGTGTACTCATAAGTCCAAAAGGAATTTTCGACTTCTATTGACTTAATAGTGGAATGAAATATAAAATCGATAATCAAGATTGATACACTTTCATATCTTGTAATTGATCGGATCATATTGACGAATGGATTTTAATTTCACGGTAAATAAATGAGATTGGTTTTGTCATACCACATGACATTTCCCTTCACGTGTATTGCCCTGACATATTGCTAGATGTCAATTTGGAACGACTGGTGTGAATTGGAGATAAATTAAAAGGGTGTTTTACTTTATCAATTTTGATTAAATCAAAATAATATTTTACATCGTTAGGTATTGTGATCGAGAACCTGATGGGTTGCACACAAAAGGAGAATTGGAAGATTGTGATTTGTCAATTAATTAATTTAACAAGTGTTGGATAAATTAAATTAATTGTGTTGCTTATTTATAGGTCTGAATTAATGAATTGGATTAATTAATTCACGGACCGAATTTAATTAAATTGGTTAATTAAATATTGGACCGGGTCGGGCCAAGCCCTTTTGCGCTTATATAAATATGACTAGGGTTTTCAAAACCTATAGAGAATTCATTCTTGCTAGCACAAGAAGAAAAAATATCTTAATCCTACAATTTTGTTCTCTGTGTGGATCACCGTTAGAGGCTGGACAATTGGACAACTGTGGGTGGCAAATCATGATCGCTGGAACAAGGGAAAAGCAAAGAAGTTTACAGATTTAGAAAGATGTACAATTTCTATTTAAATACAAAGAGATCCTTGATGGAAATTGAAATATGTTTTTAATTTCGCTGCGTAGGATTAAGAAAATTCCGAACAGCCACATCGGATAGGAGCCTTGCCTAGCTTCTTATGAGATGTCATTCCACGTGGGATACCATACAAGCTCCTTGGGGGCGGGGGTCTCGGTATCAAGGCTTAACAATAGATCCCAAAATCCATATATGATTTTTCATGTTATGCGTGGACTTTTTTCATATGCGACGTGTTGTTGTAGTGGCAAATTTTTTCTTGCAATGGTTAGGTTTTTGACACAATACGATATTCCTCCACTTCCTTTGAAGTTCTTTAAATGATAGAATGTTATTCGAATGATTGATGTGATCCCTGTGATGAGTAATATATCAAATTCTTGTCAGCATAAGTTATAGGATGACTGCCTCTTTTAAGAGCATTAAGGGGTTGTTCGAGACCTATTTATTTAAATGCATTTTGTAATAGTGTTATGATGGAAAATGTATAGTTAAAAAAAAAAAAAAAAATTTGGGTTTGTATGTAATATTATTTTATTGAAGAATGTGTGGTTAAAATGTCGTCAAATCATTGTTCAAGACTACATTTTGATGGGAAAATGGGGCTCAAACAAGGGCTAAATGTGCCACAAGCTAGTGAGGTTAAATTGATGCATAGGATATGATGTTTCGATTAAAGAGATAAAGCATCGCGTGCCTCCTCATCCAATGGACACCATTTCATATGTGACACTATAAATACCCTTTCCTTGTATCATTTGAAGGTTAATGCAGTATTACACATTGAAGACTAGAGTTATTGCTTCTCTTTGCTTTGTTATTCTCTATTTCTTGAACTAGATGTTTAACCTTGAGTTTATGTGTTCTTGATTGTTCATTACCATACAATCCTATTTATATATGTTGTCGGAGCTTGAACATCTTTGTCTCGCATTATAAAGTTTCTCCCCTGCTTAAATTCGAAACGTCGTTGACTAGTAATCCGTCCAAACATGTTGAAATTAGCTTGTGTGGACACGAATGGGCTCGATAACACTAACGTTTGAATTATTCCTTTTTTACAAGATGATATGTTTGCCTAACAACATGGGAGTGTATTTCTCCCTGTTGAATCTAGCCTAATGAAAGTTAAAAATAACACGATTGAACTTTGATTCTTTGAGACAGCATGTTGTTTAAGTTTTATTTGTTCACCTCCGATCCATGTCAAATTAATGGAAGTATTCAATCTTTTTAGAATAATTTTTCTTTTATTTTTCCTTGTGGCTGTCTTTGTCTTGGAGTTTATTGTTAGAGCTAATCTCTATGCAACCATTTGTAGTTCACAGTCAGCTTCTTATAAATTAAATTTCAGCAGAAAAATGGAATACAGAATTATTGAATGTGATGCCGGAAAATTATTTGGAAAATTTTTTCTTGGTACTTTGACATATCTAGTCATGCCTTTTTGGCTGGTTTATTTGAATTGGATTATTGGAACTGCTACAGATGTAAAGCCAAAGCAGAGAAATAGGCAGGATGCAGAATAATGAACTTTCCAAAAATTGAAAGTAATTAGGCAACTTAGACCAATTCGTAGAAATCGGGACAGACCTGAGAGCCTTAGGCCCTTAGCCCTTGATTTAGTTGTTTAGTTCAGTCTTCAACCCCCTACCCTAAAAAAAACCACCAACCACTACTACCTGAAAATTCTAGCTTCGCCACTGAGCTTATATTTTAAGTTGGAAATGGAAAGCCTTTGCTCCATTTTGAAGATGTAAAAATACAGGCTTAGCAAATAAGAGAAATCCAGTGATGATTGCTTTTCTATGACTATGATTTTCTATTACAAGTGTAGTGGAATTGATTTTCAATTGATGGATTCATGGCTTAATTTAAACTTACCAATATCAAACGATCGAATCCATCCTACAACGATGTTTTACTTCAGTTGCTCAACTCAATGCGTCCAAAAAGAACATAATATGGTGGCTGCAATATATAACCAAGAAGAAAGGAAGACAAGTTTCGATTTCTAACTTAAAGAGAGAGAAAATCACAGAAGGATGACTTCCTCTTTTCTTATTGCCAACTTACACACACAGCTTCTTTCGACAATGAGGCCATATATAGATTTAGGGTATCCTTTAAGTGGGCAATAATAGTGGGCTCACGAACCGGCAAATGGTAAAGGGGCCGAAACATAAAAGAGAGCCAATCAAGAAATAATTGGGTCATAAGCAACATTAACTTAATTAAGTTGCTTCCAACGACTCTCGAGTTGTTTTTCGAGTTAAGCCAATTGATTGATGTGTTGATAATAATTTTATTCATTGGCCGAGACCTATGAAACTTAGTCCAAACAGTCTAACATCATCGTCCAAGATTTACTGGGTATCAAAACTCGACAAATCTCTACCTTGTGCCCAATAAACCTGCAAGCAATCATGACACACAGTTTGTACTTGCATAATCAAGATAATCAATAAAATTGGAATCACAAACCTTACCTCATGTTTCGGATCCAAAGTACGTGTCATACCTACGCTATGCACTCACTGGAGCTAAGGTCACTATATATATATATATAATATTTAAGTAGAAACAGATAATCACAATAAACAAATAATCATACAATGAAAATATAACATAAGATAACTCACAGATTTTATCAAAAATACATTTACATAGAATAACAGATTAACATCAAGTTAATGAACAACGACCAATACATATGCAACAAATGCATAAATGACTCCACAAAAAAATCTCACCACACTTATTCTACTCCATTCCATGTTGCGTACACCTCGAAAACACATATCTTCTTTTATCGCCCATCATACTCACTAGATAGATCACTTAACTCATATCTAACTAATAAATCACAATATATCCTAAGTCCTTAGGATAATCCTCTATTATCACATCACTTCTTCCAACCCAAATGGATTATGAGTCTCCGCCTAATAGAAGTAAAAGAAGCATCTCTCTCACACACTTCATTTGATCATGATCTTTACAAATAAAGGATTCTAACATTTGATCACATCTCCACTCGTGATCCAAATGTCATACTCTACATCTCCGGTACAAACCATCAATGTATCCCTCGGCATCCATACTCCACCTTATCAATAGATATACAACACACTCACTGTTAATGCATTCCAACACACTATGCATGCAAACAATTACACAAAATAATCAAATTGTTCTCAAGTTTAAGCAAATGTATATATCAAACACATTGAATTATAACATATAATCATGCAATAGAATTAAACAATTACATACATGAAGAAATTATTACATACGGATGCACATGCAGTAACTAGGTTTACTCACAATAAGCCTCACTCGATGATCAATTAAGATGGTTTCGCATAATTTCAGCACTACAAAGATAAATAACTAGTTTTTTTTTTTAAAACTGTCTTATCTCTTTTATCAACGTCCATCTTTAAATTTGACATGTCCATAATTAATTTTTAATGTAGTTTTTCAAGCTACTTGTACAATATATTTTACAATTTGGTTTACAATACATGAGTCAGCAAACATCACATCCATTTATTTAAAAAATTGTTTTTAAAATCAAAGGTCAGGATTTTTTCAACACATTTGTTGTCAGCCAAGTTGTGCATAATCATTTTGACAATTTTCCTCCAATCAACATTTGACGCCACTAGTACTTTTTATGTATTTGATAGTAAATAGGAGCTTGCTGTGTGTACATAAATTGTACACCCAGAAGCCATACAGAGCATACATGGCAAGTGGGTGGGGGGATTTTTTGGCATTTTTTATCACAATATGAGTCCTATATATGTGAGATTTCTGGCAGAATTTTGTGGAACAATTTTCTGTAAAAATGTAAATTTACTTGTAAATACATGTATGGCAGTACAACTTATTCGCCCAAGACTGTACAGAATGACAATGTTTATACTTTATTCTGTGCCAACTAACAAAGGCAGGAACAGCGATTTGATTTTCTTTATAGCCTAGGAAAGTACTGATAGTTCATATTCTAAAGTAGTTTCTATCTATCTTTCTCGTTAAGTCTTCGTCGTCCTCCCATTCCCCGATTCTACTCACCTTCCAGAGGGCAAATCCAGCGGCTGATTTCAAGCGACGATCGATGATCAGACGGTGACTATCGTTTTGTTGTGATCTAATTAACATGGTAATTGTGTTCTAGCCTGCCTCATATGATCTTTTGATGTAGAATGCTTTTTCAGACTGTACTGAGTTGAATTAATGACTGATTATTTCATGTAAAAATGCATTTTGATCAATTATGTGCGGGTTTAGGACTAATAGAAGGACAAATACTGATTACTTGATCGATCTTTGTGACTTCAGATTTTGATACTTTTCTCTTTGCATCTTCTGGTTAATTGATTTAAAGAATTTACCTATAAGTGATTATACTTATCTGTTTAGCATACTTTTATTTTTATTTCTAATTTTTGTAGATCTTCCTGAAAAAACTATACTGATCAGCTCCCTCAAAAGCACTTCTAGAATATTATCCATGTTCAAAAATAATTTTTAAAATTTTAAAAGTAGCTTTTAATTTTTAAAAATCTTGTCAATGTGCTCTTACTATATTCACAAAGTCGGTAATTTTTTAACTTAAAAAAAATAATATCTTCGAAATAATGTTATGTAGCAAAAGTAGTGATTCAGCACCAATTCAGGTGGTTGCACTCCAGTGGTTTATTAACTATATGAATTATATGACTTTTCTTTTGAATAAATATATCATTTAATATCAGATAATTGTCATCTAGGTTGATGCTTAGTACTAGTGATGGTTAGCATCACACATTTAGCTATTTGATTTTTAAAAATTAATTACAGTGACATAAACTCCATCATAAACCACAGTTTTTTGATCGATATTTAAAAACGCAGTTCACATGAAAAGATTTGAAGATCAAGAAAATGGGAGTTCTGCAAAGTATCTTCAGATCCTGGGGCAGTGGTAGAGAAGATGAAGAAAGTTCAGGGGAACTGAACCCTATACTTGATCATTACCAGAAGCCCAGTAATGGAGGTTCTTTTCGTGCATCATTGTGTATTATTTTCAAGAATCTACTGCGGAGGATCTCCAACATCCGTTTATTTTCAAAGCCAAGAAAGCCAGAACCTATACTTCCTGTTGTAAATCCAGTAGTATCAACCAGATATCATGGGTTTTCGGCAATTCAAGAGATTTCTTCTCCTAGTTCAGATTCATCTTCGGACTCGAGCCCAGGCGCCACGTATGTCCCCCCTTCAGATTTGGAGTGGCAGAGGAATCACGCAGACATAGAAATTGAATCCCCTCCTCCAGATTTAGTGTTGCAGAAGGATTACTCAAACTCAGAAAATGAAGTGTGTGCAAATGCTGCATGGTTGCAAAATCCGTCAGTTTCTTCTGCAATCCGGACAGAGTCCTTTGAGGACGAAGATTCAAACTATATCAAACAGCTGAATGGGATAATTGATGTACCTACCTTTAATTGCTCTCTTGCCCACAAAAACGCATTTGACGTAGTGGATTCTGCTGTTTTTATTGAGAACGAGAAAAATCAGCTTGAACCGAGTGACTCCGGAGAGGAAGTTGAGGAAGAGAAGGTGATAAATTGTTTGGTGGCAGAAGGGAAATGGATAAAGCACTATAACAGTTACCACAGGATACTGCTTGTGGGTGAAGGAGACTTCTCTTTCTCTGCTAGTTTGGCTGTGGCTTTTGGTTCTGCCTCCAACATGATTGCAACTTCTCTTGATTCTGTTGGTAAGAAATTTTCATAAATTCTCTGCCGCCATTTATTAATTGTGGGATTCATGTATAAGATAATTTGTTTGTCTTTCTGAATATTTAGGATACTAGATTAGTTAAACATATTTTTGATTGTCCCATTTGAAAAAAAATAATAAAAAATAAAAAATTTGCTCGAGTATGATGAAAAAAGTGTCATGCACAAAGAGATGACTGATTTATTGTTGAAAATCTTGGGCAACCTTCGTGTTTTTATGGCATTATTGTCATTCATAGAGTATGGAAATCCATCTTGGATGCACCAGGAGAAAACTTTTATGTAATAGTTGACTGATATATTGTGGAAAATCTTGTCCAAACCTCGTGTTTTTGCATTTATTTATATATATTTCAAGATTTATGTTACATGTTGGTGGGATTTGCAGATTTTTTGAAGAAAAATTATAAGCGTGCAATGTCCAACATCGGGAAGCTTGAGAGTAGGGAGTGCATTGTCATGCATGGGATTGACGCTACAAAAGTTGCAAGTCATCACTTGCTCGGAGGAATGACATTTGATCGGATAATTTTCAACTTTCCGTTTGCTGGTTTTTTCAATGACTTATCTCGCGAGGCTCAACTAAGGTCGGTTTGTTTTATAATTCTTTCGGTTAATGACTTTTATTTAAGACATGTTTTCTGTTTATCTACAGAAAGCACAGAAAACTTGTGAGTTTGTTTCTTAAGAATGCTAAAGAAATGATTGGTGAAAATGGTGAAATTCACATTTCCCACAAAACCAATGGTTTTCATGGAGAATGGAAGTTAGAATCAGTGGCTTCTTCCCTCAGGCTTAGGCTCATTGAGGCTGTGGAATTCAATCTGTTTGATTATAAAGGTTACAACACCAAGTATGGATTTGGGGGTGACAATAATTTCAATTGTTACCCTAGCAAAACCCACAAGTTTGGTCTTGAAAGGGCACAAGTTCATATGTTTAGTTAGTCACTTGATACGGTAAAGGAAAAATTAAATACATTGATAATGATATGTAAATATTATTTCTATTTCGTGAGTGTTTAAACAACGTGACAACGTTTGAATTTGGTGTGATCTTCTTCTAATGTCTTGAATGTTTACCCATTTTACATGATCAATCATGCCACAATGCCATAATATATATGACAATGTCACGTGACATTTAATCATTGAACTGTTATAAATACGGTCAATTTTTCAATCAAATCATTTGTTAACATCTTGAATTATTTCACTGCATCTATTACATTTCTTCTGACAAAGTGACAAAATTCTTACAAGATCAAATTAAGTTTGGTAGATTATCTCTTTCAATGGGTAATTTTAAAACATTCCAAATATTTTTCGATCACAAATATTCCTAATATATTTCCACATGATATAATATTTTATGAATTCCACTCTGTTCATTTTTTATTTTTTTGAGGAAATACTTTGTCCCTTTTAATTTGTAGAACTAGTCGCTGTCACGTGTGTTGCACGAATTTTGTATTTATTATATTTTTATTAGCGTATAAATTTTAATTTTTTGAAAAGTTTTTAAAGTAATATCTAGAAATATTTACATGATATAAGAAAATGATTTCAAATTATTTTTACAATTGCAACAGTATTGTGTTATTTAAAAAAATATGTTTGTATATTTCATACTTAAATAAGAAATATACGATATTATACAAACTATTTTGCATGTATTCTTTGATAGTGTTAATATGATTGAATTGAATGTGAAAATTATATTTCTAAATATTGTGTAATTCAATATTGAAAAATTGAAGATTGTGCATAAAATTATAAATCGACTTACATATTCATATGCGTTTTATATTTTGTCCTTCATATATTTTAATATTTATTTTATGATTATGTTGAAAAAATAAAAATCTGAACTTTTTTTCTGACATTCGGTTTGGTAAGTGAATGTATGGTGTTCTGCCTTCTCGATATTTGTAATTGCAAAAATCAGTATATACTATAAGCTGCAATACGGTAGGTAGCATATACGGTAAGTTGCCTACAAATACGGTAGGCTACATATACGGTAAGCTGCAAATACGGTAGACAGCATATAAGGTATTGAAATTTATTGTAGTGGACAAAATCGGATTCATTCATACCGTATATGCACTTTACATATCATATATGCAACATACCGTATTTACGCATCCGTATTTGCAGCTTACCATATATGCAGCATACCGTATTTACAGCATATTGTATTTGTATCAGACCGTATTTACATCATACCGTATTTACAGCACACCGTATATGCAGCACACCGTATTTACAGCATACCGTATTTGTACATATTGTCTTTAGATATCGTATTTGACAAATATTGATTTTTGTAATTCAATATTGTTTTCTTTTTTAAAACTTTATTTTGGGGAATTAAAAAAAAAGGTGATTATGAAATTGCTAATTTTTAAACGTGTTTTTTGTTGAAGATAAAAATGATTTTTTTTATGCTATTTGTAAAAAAAAAAACAAAATTATTGTAATTTTATTATCGTAATAAGAAGATTTACTACGATTATTTAAAAAAAAAATTTCACAACACAATAAATTCATACTTTTAACCTAGTGACTGCAAATGCCTTTTGTGTATTTGTAAAAAACATTTCCCATTCAAACAATAATGCCAAATTTTTTGGCATCATGCTTTCATTTTCTTTTTTTTTCAAAAATTTTACTTTTTTCGTTTTTGTCTTCTTCATTTTTTAGATTCTTTTGTTGTTAGCAATGATTATTTATTTGAGATTTTTTTGTATTATATTGAAATTAAACTTATTCTTGTAATTATATTTTTTTATTAGATTTAATGCATATTTTTAACTAATAAAATAACAAACTAAACAAATATTAGATTGCATGATTAAATTTAAAAAAAATAAAAAGTCGCTGCATGATCGCACAGATTGTATTATGGCATATACGGTGAGCTATATGTTGTAATATGCATATTGTTGTAATATAAAAAAAAAAAATTGTACAGCAATAATTTCTCATTATATTATGCTAAACATTGTATTATAACATATACGTATAGTATATTATATCTTAACTATAACATATAGTATTATAGCATACCGTATTTGCACATATTGTCTTTAGACTAATCACCAACATTTGTTATAAATAAATCCAAGTCCCATGTAATGTAGATTTAATTCATATTAATTTGCACAATTGTATTTTTAGTATAGACATTGCAGTGGTTTAATTTGCTCTAGAATGACTTCAGAGTTATTTTGCACCGACATAAGAAATTTCAAATGTATAATATGTGCCACTGCATACTTATAAATCGACTTGCATATTCATATGCATTTTATATTTTGTCCTTTATATATTTTAATATTTATTTTATGCTTATGCTGAAAAAATAAAAATCTGAAATTTTTTTCTGACATTCAATTTGATAAGTGAATGTATGGTGTTCTGCACTCTTAGTATTTGTAAGTGCAAAAATCGGTATATACGGTAAGCTATATATACTATATGGTAAGTTGTCTGCAAATACGGTAGGCTGCATATATGGTAAGATGCAAATACGGTAGACAGCATATACGGTATTGAAGTTTATTGTAGTGGATGAAACCGGATTCATTCATACCGTATACGCAACGTATCGTATTTACAGCTTACCGTATATGCAGCATACTGTATTTGCATCATACCGTATATGCAGCACACCGTATTTATAGCATACCGTATTTACATTATACCGTATATATAGCACACCCTATTTACAGCATACCGTATTTGCATTATATCGTATTTACAATATATCGTATTTGTATCATACCATATATATAGTATACCCTATTTGCATCATACCGTATTTATAACATACCGTATTTGCATATTTTATCTTTAGATACCGTGTTTGGCAGATATTGATTTTTGTAATTCAATATTGTTTTCTTTTTTATAATTATATTTTCGGGAATAAAAAAAAAAAAGTGATTATGAAATTGCTAATTTTTAAATGTGTTTTTTTGTTGAAGATAAAAATGATTTTTTTATGTTATTTGTAAAAAAAAAAAAATTTTGTAATTTTTTTTCTTCTCACTGTACAGAAAGTTTGCAAACTTTGCGCACATGGTTTGCCATCTCTCCGCATTGTGCGGATAGGAGTTTTTTTTTTTTTTTGCTCATGACAGTTTATATTTACTATAATAATTATTATTTTTTTAATGCTAGTGGCATGATGTGTGGAAGAACATTTGTTTGACATAAACAAAATGAAAAATAAAAAATGACATCATGCATAGTAAAATTGGATTAATAGACCCTTCTTCCCCTTTTTATAAGAAGTTATATATATATATATATATATATATATATAACGAAGAGTCCGTGCACGGAGGCCCAAAAAAAAATTTGATGCACTCTATGTACGGGCGTAGTTTTTGCTCCCTACTTGAATTTTTTTTTTAAATAATTTTAAAAAAATACAAAATAAAAAAATTACAAAAATTAAAAAAAAAAATAAAAAAAAATAAAATATATATATATATATATATTATTTTGTTAAAATTGAAAACAATTTAAACTTACCAACATCAAACACAATCAAACGATCAAATCCATCCTACAACGATGTTTTACTTCAGTTGCTCAACTCAATGCGTCCAAAAAGAACATAATATGGTGGCTGCAATATATAACAAAAAAATAAAATTATAAACTTTGTCTCCATGCAGTGTCTCTGTGTATGGAGACATTTGCCTCCGTGCACGGAGGTTTCAGCTAAATTTTTTTATTTCCCTCCGTGTACGGAGAGATTACTTTTTTTTTTTGCTGTGTAGTTTTACGTTATAATTTTTTCAATTTAAAATTCTCTTTAATTCTTTTCTCTTCAAATTTTTACTTACAAGTAATATGTTGTAAAAAAAATTCTGTCGCATATTATCTCTATCTTTTTTTTTGTATATATATAAAAGTGATATTTTTCTTATATCCATACTATATATATCTATATCGGAGTGGGGGAGGAATGAAAATTGTGTGTTGCAGTAAATTTGAAGGTAGTGTACAATAAAATAAAATATATATCAAGCAAACGGTATCGTTTTTGGCCTACAATTGAAAAAAAAAAAAAACAAAAATACTACAGTAAAGATAGATCAAGACACTGTTGCTTTTTACAGTGCCCTCACATTCCCCTTTTTATATAGTAGGGAAATGTAAAATAATTTTGTAGTCAATGGCTTGATATCCCTGGAAGTACCATTCAATACCTCCCCAATAAAATACATATAATAATTGTTTCCACTTTCTTAAACATTGACTTTGCAGTAAAAATTTACTTAGCAAATTGTATGTGTACAAAAGAAACAATCATACGAATTAATCCTTTTTGCGAGAAGATCTGTCTGCCTAATGTCTTTCTACCCGTTGATTCCAGTAGGAGGAAAGTTGAAAATAACATGATTGAACTTTGATTCTTTGAGATCAGCATTTTGTTTGGTTACCTCCAATCCATGTCAAATGGAAGAACCCAAACTTTCAAAATTGGCCAATTTGATTTTGCAGTTTTAACATAGCGGAAACCTTAAAACTTAAGAATTGTTAGCATTAGATTATTGTTTTAAATAAAATCATTAATACGGAAAAATGATTGCGATATTATTATTATTATTATTATTATTATTATTATTATTATTAATTTTTTTTAAAAGTGGGTTACGAACAAGCCTCAGACTGAACCTCTGAACTACAACTGTTTCAGGGAGCAAGCTTCGATATTTGGGCTTTGCTCTTGTAAGTGTTATGCCCTAGGTCCATTCAACTTTAGACATAAACACCTTTTAATATATAGTTGATGCGATTTATGACAAATCTATTATATAATTAATTAATATTTAATTGAATTAAATCATAGAGTCCGTAGATTCAAATCTTAGTAATTTGTTAATCACAAGGAGTTGTGATTGTAAAATACAAATTATATATGATTGAATCTTAAATCATCCGTGGTCGTAAGTAATGACGAGATACGGATATCGTTATTATGGATAGACCATCACGTGTGGCATTTCTTGTGAAGTAAGTAGCTGATCTCACAAGTTAAAGTGCGGTGACACTTAAATGAACACGTGGATATTTTGTTATAGAACAAAATATTGGAGACCCGTTTAGAGATTCCATATAGATAACTATCTGAGTGTCAGTGGTTAATATCTAACGTTCGGTAGTGGGATTGATCATTTGACTTGAGGTCGTCATAGTACCTTATATGATGACAGTCATGCTTTGACGGTGTTGGATGTTGCTCTGCCAAGGGCCTCTAATACGACATCGTTCGGGTACATCAATAATCATATGAAAGTTGTGAATGACCAATAGAGAATTCGTCACTCTTAGATAATAAAAAATTATGATATGCATTTCATTCAATTAAGTCGATAACGAAATTTTTGTCCAAGGTGTACTCATAAGTCAAAAAGGAATTTTCGACTTCTATTGACTAAATAGTGGAATGAAAGATAAGATCGATAATCAAGATTGACACACTTTCATATCTTGTAATTGATCGGATCATATTGACGAAGGGATTTTAATTTCACGGTAAACGAATGAGTTTGATTTTGTCATACCACATAACATTTCCCTTCAGTGTATTGCCCTGACACATTGCTAGATGTCAATTTGGAACGACGGGTGTGAATTGGAGATAAATTAAAAGGGTGTTTTACTTTATCAATTTTGATTAAATCAAAATAATATTTTACATCGTTAGGTATTGTGATCGAGAACCTGATGGGTTGCACACAAAAGGAGAATTGGAAGATTGTGATTTGTCAATTAATTAATTTAACAAGTGTTGGATAAATTAAATTAATTGTGTTGCTTATTTATAGGTCTGAATTAATGAATTGGATTAATTAATTCACGGACCGAATTTAATTAAATTGGTTAATTAAATATTGGACCGGGTCGGGCCAAGCCCTTTTGCGCTTATATAAATATGACTAGGGTTTTCAAAACCTATAGAGAATTCATTCTTGCTAGCACAAAAAGAAAAAATATCTTAATCCTACAATTTTGTTCTCTGTGTGGATCACCGTTAGAGGCTGGACAATTGGACAACTGTGGGTGGC
>NC_036242.1:10175820-10242372 GCF_002742605.1 Olea europaea var. sylvestris | reverse complement strand
AAATCCATATATGATTTTTCATGTTATGCGTGGACTTTTTTCATATGCGACGTGTTGTTGTAGTGGCAAATTTTTTCTTGCAATGGTTAGGTTTTTGACACAATACGATATTCCTCCACTTCCTTTGAAGTTCTTTAAATGATAGAATGTTATTCGAATGATTGATGTGATCCCTGTGATGAGTAATATATCAAATTCTTGTCAGCATAAGTTATAGGATGACTGCCTCTTTTAAGAGCATTAAGGGGTTGTTCGAGACCTATTTATTTAAATGCATTTTGTAATAGTGTTATGATGGAAAATGTATAGTTAAAAAAAAAAAAAGAAAAAAATTTGGGTTTGTATGTAATATTATTTTATTGAAGAATGTGTGGTTAAAATGTCGTCAAATCATTGTTCAAGACTACATTTTGATGGGAAAATGGGGCTCAAACAAGGGCTAAATGTGCCACAAGCTAGTGAGGTTAAATTGATGCATAGGATATGATGTTTCGATTAAAGAGATAAAGCATCGCGTGCCTCCTCATCCAATGGACACCATTTCATATGTGACACTATAAATACCCTTTCCTTGTATCATTTGAAGGTTAATGCAGTATTACACATTGAAGACTAGAGTTATTGCTTCTCTTTGCTTTGTTATTCTCTATTTCTTGAACTAGATGTTTAACCTTGAGTTTATGTGTTCTTGATTGTTCATTACCATACAATCCTATTTATATATGTTGTCGGAGCTTGAACATCTTTGTCTCGCATTATAAAGTTTCTCCCCTGCTTAAATTCGAAACGTCGTTGACTAGTAATCCGTCCAAACATGTTGAAATTAGCTTGTGTGGACACGAATGGGCTCGATAACACTAACGTTTGAATTATTCCTTTTTTACAAGATGATATGTTTGCCTAACAACATGGGAGTGTATTTCTCCCTGTTGAATCTAGCCTAATGAAAGTTAAAAATAACACGATTGAACTTTGATTCTTTGAGACAGCATGTTGTTTAAGTTTTATTTGTTCACCTCCGATCCATGTCAAATTAATGGAAGTATTCAATCTTTTTAGAATAATTTTTCTTTTATTTTTCCTTGTGGCTGTCTTTGTCTTGGAGTTTATTGTTAGAGCTAATCTCTATGCAACCATTTGTAGTTCACAGTCAGCTTCTTATAAATTAAATTTCAGCAGAAAAATGGAATACAGAATTATTGAATGTGATGCCGGAAAATTATTTGGAAAATTTTTTCTTGGTACTTTGACATATCTAGTCATGCCTTTTTGGCTAGTTTATTTGAATTGGATTATTGGAACTGCTACAGATGTAAAGCCGAAGCAGAGAAATAGGCAGGATGCAGAATAATGAACTTTCCAAAAATTGAAAGTAATTAGGCAACTTAGACCAATTCGTAGAAATCGGGACAGACCTGAGAGCCTTAGGCCCTTAGCCCTTGATTTAGTTGTTTAGTTCAGTCTTCAACCCCCTACCCTAAAAAAAACCACCAACCACTACTACCTGAAAATTCTAGCTTCGCCACTGAGCTTATATTTTAAGTTGGAAATGGAAAGCCTTTGCTCCATTTTGAAGATGTAAAAATACAGGCTTAGCAAATAAGAGAAATCCAGTGATGATTGCTTTTCTATGACTATGATTTTCTATTACAAGTGTAGTGGAATTGATTTTCAATTGATGGATTCATGGCTCAATTTAAACTTGCCAACATCAAACACAATCAAACGATCAAATCCATCCTACAACGATGTTTTACTTCAGTTGCTCAACTCAATGCGTCCAAAAAGAACATAATATGGTGGCTGCAATATATAACCAAGAAGAAAGGAAGACAAGTTTCGATTTCTAACTTAAAGAGAGAGAAAATCACAGAAGGATGACTTCCTCTTTTCTTATTGCCAACTTACACACACAGCTTCTTTCGACAATGAGGCCATATATAGATTTAGGGTATCCTTTAAGTGGGCAATAATAGTGGGCTCACGGACCGGCAAATGGTAAAGGGGCCGAAACATAAAAGAGAGCCAATCAAGAAATAATTGGGTCATAAGCAACATTAACTTAATTAAGTTGCTTCCAACGACTCTCGAGTTGTTTTTCGGGTTAAGCCAATTGATTGATGTGTTGATAATAATTTTATTCATTGGCCGAGACCTATGAAACTTAGTCCAAACAGTCTAACATCATCGTCCAAGATTTACTGGGTATCAAAACTCGACAAATCTCTACCTTGTGCCCAATAAATCTGCAAGCAATCATTACACACAGTTTGTACTTGCATAATCAAGATAATCAATAAAATTGGAATCACAAACCTTACCTCATGTTTCGGATCCAAAGCACGTATCATACCTACTCTATGCACTCACTAGAGCTAAGGTCACTATATATATATATATATATATATATATATATATATATATATATATAAGTAGAAACAGATAATCGCAATGAACAAATAATCATACGATGAAAATATAACATAAGATAACTCACAGATTTTATCAAAAATACATTTACATAGAATAACAGATTAAGACCAAGTTAATGAACAACGACCAATACATATGCAACAAATGCATAAATGACTCCACAAAAAAATCTCACCACACTTATTCTATTCCATTCCATGTTGCGTACACCTCGAAAACACATATCTTCTTTCATCGCCCACCATACTCACTAGATAGATCACTTAACTCATATCTAACTAATAAATCACAATAAATCCTAAGTCCTTAGGATAATCCTCTATTATCACATCACTTCTTCTAACCTAAATGGATTATGAGTCTCCACCTAATAGAAGTAAAAGAAGCATCTCTCTCACACACTTCATCTGATCATGATCTTTACAAGTAAAGGATTCTAACATTTGATCACCTCTCCACTCGTGGTTCAAATGTCATACTCTACATCTCCGGTACAAACCATCAATGTATCCTTCGGCATCCATACTCCACCTTACCAATAGATATACAACACACTCACTGTTAATGCATTCCAACACACTATGCATGCAAACAATTACACAAAATAATCAAATTGCTCTCAAGTTTAAGCAAATGTATATATCAAACACATTGGATTATAACATATAATCATGCAATAGAATTAATCAATTACATACATGAAGAAATTATTACATATGGATGCACATGCAGTAACTAGGTTTACTCACAATAAGCCTCACTAGGTGATCAATTAAGATGGTTTCGCATAATTTCAGCACTACAAAGATAAATAACTAGTTTTTTTTTTTAAAACTGTCTTACCTCTTTTATCAACGTCCATCTTTAAATTTGACATGTCCATAATTAATTTTTAATGTAGTTTTTCAAGCTACTTGTACAATTTACTTTACAATTTGGTTTACAATACATGAGTCAGCAAACATCACATTCATTTATGTAAAAAAATTGTTTTTAAAATCAAAGGTCAGGATTTTTTCAACACGTTTGTTATCAACCAAGTTGTGCATAATCATTTTGACAATTTTCCTCCAATCAACACTTGACGCCACTAGTACTTTTTATGTATTTGATTGTAAATAGGATCATGTTGTGTGTACATAAATTGCACACACAGAAGCCATACAGAGCATACATAGCAAGTGGGAGGGGGGATTTTTTGACATTTTTTATCACAACATGATTCCTATATATGTGAGATTTCTGATAGAATTTTGTGGAACAATTTTAAGTACAAACGAAAATTTACTTGTAAATACATGTATGGCAGTACAACTTATTCGCCCAAGACAGTACGGAATGACAATGTGTTGGGGATCCTAGGAGTTCAAACAACCAAACCAACAATCAACAAACAAGATTCAAGGCAAAAACAAGAAAAATAAACCGAAAGAATACTCCCCTTCTTTGGCCGAAAATCTGTCCAGCTTTTCTGCTTCGTTTCAGCAGCTCCTTCTTCGATTTATGGGTGTTTTTCCAGGCTCAGGAACAGCCCCATGTTATGCCAATTGCCTTCCAAAGAGAGAGGGGAAAAACCAATGAAGAACCACCACCCTTTTATGAAAAACGAGAGCTCCTACTGCTGGGTCTTCAAGAGACTGAGAGCTGCCCCCTTTTTATTTGAAAATGGTAGAGTGTACATAATGAAGGGGTAGGAAGAAAGACCATGCCTCTGAAAGAAAAAATATCTTAATCCTACAATTTTGTTCTCTGTGTGGATCACCGTTAGAGGCTGGACAATTGGACAACTGTGGGTGGCGAATCATGATCACTGGAACAAGGGAAAAGCAAAGAAGTTTACAGATCTAGAAATATGTACAATTTCTATTTAAATACAAAGAGATCCTTGATGGAAATTGAAATATGTTTTTAATTTCGCTGCGTAGGATTAAGAAAATTCCGAACAGCCACATCGGATAGGAGCCTCGCCTAGCTTCTTATGAGATGTCATTCCACGTGGGATACCATACAGGCTCCTTAGGGGAGGGGGGGGTCTCGGTATCAAGGCTTAACAATAGATCCCCAAATCCATATATGATTTTTCATGTTATGCGTGGACTTTTTTCATATGCGACGTGTTGTTGTAGTGGCAAATTTTTTCTTGCAATGGTTGGGTTTTTGACACAATACGATATTCCTCCACTTCCTTTGAAGTTCTTTAAATGATAGAATGTTATTCGAATGATTGATGTGATCCCAGTGATGAGTAATATATCAAATTCTTGTCAGCATAAGTTATAGGATGACTGCCTCTTTTAAGAGCATTAAGGGGTTGTTCGAGACTTGTGAATTTTAACAAGATCAACTTCACCTTGAGACAGTTTCTCACGTATAAAATGATACTTTACCTCAATATGTTTAGTTCTTTCATGGTAAACAGGATTTTTGATGACTGCCTCTTTTAAGAGCATTAAGGGGTTGTTCGAGACCTATTTATTTAAATGCATTTTGTAATAGTGTTATGATGGAAAATGTATAGTTAAAAAAAAAAAAAGAAAAAAATTTGGGTTTGTATGTAATATTATTTTATTGAAGAATGTGTGGTTAAAATGTCGTCAAATCATTGTTCAAGACTACATTTTGATGGGAAAATGGGGCTCAAACAAGGGCTAAATGTGCCACAAGCTAGTGAGGTTAAATTGATGCATAGGATATGATGTTTCGATTAAAGAGATAAAGCATCGCGTGCCTCCTCATCCAATGGACACCATTTCATATGTGACACTATAAATACCCTTTCCTTGTATCATTTGAAGGTTAATGCAATATTACACATTGAAGACTAGAGTTATTGCTTCTCTTTGCTTTGTTATTCTCTATTTCTTGAACTAGATGTTTAACCTTGAGTTTATGTGTTCTTGATTGTTCATTACCATACAATCCTATTTATATATGTTGTCGGAGCTTGAACATCTTTGTCTCGCATTATAAAGTTTCTCCCCTGCTTAAATTCGAAACGTCGTTGACTAGTAATCCGTCCAAACATGTTGAAATTAGCTTGTGTGGACACGAGTGGGCTCGATAACACTAACATTTAAATTATTCCTTTTTTACAAGATGATATGTTTGCCTAACAACATGGGAGTGTATTTCTCCCTGTTGAATCTAGCCTAATGAAAGTTAAAAATAACACGATTGAACTTTGATTCTTTGAGACAGCATGTTGTTTAAGTTTTATTTGTTCACCTCCGATCCATGTCAAATTAATGGAAGTATTCAATCTTTTTAGAATAATTTTTCTTTTATTTTTCCTTGTGGCTGTCTTTTTCTTGGAGTTTATTGTTAGAGCTAATCTCTATGCAACCATTTGTAGTTCACAGTCAGCTTTTTATAAATTAAATTTCAGCAGAAAAATGGAATACAGAATTATTGAATGTGATGCCGGAAAATTATTTGGAAAATTTTTTCTTGGTACTTTGACATATCTAGTCATGCCTTTTTGGCTAGTTTATTTGAATTGGATTATTGGAACTGCTACAGATGTAAAGCCGAAGCAGAGAAATAGGCAGGATGCAGAATAATGAACTTTCCAAAAATTGAAAGTAATTAGGCAACTTAGACCAATTCGTAGAAATCGGGACAGACCTGAGAGCCTTAGGCCCTTAGCCCTTGATTTAGTTGTTTAGTTCAGTCTTCAACCCCCTACCCTAAAAAAAACCACCAACCACTACTACCTGAAAATTCTAGCTTCGCCACTGAGCTTATATTTTAAGTTGGAAATGGAAAGCCTTTGCTCCATTTTGAAGATGTAAAAATACAGGCTTAGCAAATAAGAGAAATCCAGTGATGATTGCTTTTCTATGACTATGATTTTCTATTACAAGTGTAGTGGAATTGATTTTCAATTGATGGATTCATGGCTCAATTTAAACTTGCCAACATCAAACACAATCAAACGATCAAATCCATCCTACAACGATGTTTTACTTCAGTTGCTCAACTCAATGCGTCCAAAAAGAACATAATATGGTGGCTGCAATATATAACCAAGAAGAAAGGAAGACAAGTTTCGATTTCTAACTTAAAGAGAGAGAAAATCACAGAAGGATGACTTCCTCTTTTCTTATTGCCAACTTACACACACAGCTTCTTTCGACAATGAGGCCATATATAGATTTAGGGTATCCTTTAAGTGGGCAATAATAGTGGGCTCACGAACCGGCAAATGGTAAAGGGGCCGAAACATAAAAGAGAGCCAATCAAGAAATAATTGGGTCATAAGCAACATTAACTTAATTAAGTTGCTTCCAACGACTCTCGAGTTGTTTTTCGAGTTAAGCCAATTGATTGATGTGTTGATAATAATTTTATTCATTGGCCGAGACCTATGAAACTTAGTCCAAACAGTCTAACATCATCGTCCAAGATTTACTGGGTATCAAAACTCGACAAATCTCTACCTTGTGCCCAATAAACCTGCAAGCAATCATGATAGATGCAAAATTATATAACTGTAAGCAATTTCATTCATGTCTTCAATTTCAGTTGTTTTAGCTTTTAACTCATCAGAAAATGTAGCGGGATCATCAAGAGCTTTAGCAACTCTCTGTTGGACCAAAATGGCCCTCATTTTCTGTTTCCATATCGAGTAATCCCCCTTTCCATCGAATTGCGATAATTCGACCCTCAAACCCATTACAGATTCTATAAAAGAGTGGCATGTACTCGTGGACAAAACAGAAAAGATTTTCAAAAATTCTTTTCCAGATGATCAATATAAAAATATGAATGCCGAGTTTAAAAACAATTTTAGAAATGAAGCACAACAATCACATAATTCGTTCATGAAACACATGTATATAATGCAAGTAAATATGCTTCCACGTTACAAATTAATCACAAGAATTCAATCAACAGAATTCACAAATAAGCAACCAAGCAATAACCATGCATAAACCGGTAAGGATACCAAACCTAACCTAACGGAGAGTTTGGAATAATCTTACCAAACTACTGTTGACAAACAGTAAATATACCACCAAGTTTCTGAACCAAATTGCCGTAGACGTCAAGGTAGGGGCAAAATCGTCCAACTTTTTCTGTAAAATCTGAAACAAAAAACAAACGACATCAGTGCGTTCAGGACGTCAAAATGAGTAAACTGCCCGAAAAAAGCTCGCCGGAGGTCCGGCCGCCGGAGCCACGCGCCGCCGCCAGTCACGCGCCCCACCACAGGGTGCGCCTCCTCCTGCTGGTCATGGTTCCATGGTCCATTTCGCCGGAAAGTCAATCGGTTGGCCGGAAATCAAGTTTTTCAGATTCGGTTAGAATGTGGAAATGGTGATTTCTTGCTGGTTTTTGATCGATTTTTGGACTAATATCACTCCTCCTAGCTCTGATACCAGTTTGTTGGGGATCCTAGGAGTTCAAACAACCAAACCAACAATCAACAAACAAGATTCAAGGCAAAAACAAGAAAAATAAACCGGAAGAATACTCCCCTTCTTTGGCCGAAAATCTGTCCAGCTTTTCTGCTTCGTTTCAGCAGCTCCTTCTTCGATTTATGGGTGTTTTTCCAGGCTCAGGAACAGCCCCATGTTATGCCAATTGCTTTCCAAAGAGAGAGGGGAAAAACCAATGAAGAACCACCACCCTTTTATGAAAAACGAGAGCTCCTACTGCTGGGTCTTCAAGAGACTGAGAGCTACCCCCTTTTTATTTGAAAATGGTAGAGTGTACATAATGAAGGGGTAGGAAGAAAGACCATGCCTCTGCCAAAAGGAAGGGAAGACCTTATTGTGTCAACCTCACTCCCATCAACTCACAACATTAGGTGGTGGGGTTAGGTGAACCATATCTTCACACAATGTTTATACTTTATTCTTTGCCAACCAACAAAGGCAGGAACAGCGACTTGATTTTCTTTATAGCCTAGGAAAGTGCTGATAGTTCATATTCTAAAGTAGTTTCTATCTATCTTTCTCGGTAAGTCTTGGTCGTCCGCCCATTCCCCGACTCTACTCACCTTCCAGAGGGCAAATCCAGCGGCTGATTTCAAGCGACGATCGATGATCAGACGGTGACTATCGTTTTGTTGTGATCTAATTAACATGGTAATTGTGTTCTAGCCTGCCTCATATGATCTTTTGATGTAGATTGCTTTTTCAGACTGTCCTGAGTTGAATTAATGACTGATTATTTCATGTAAAAATGCATTTTGATCAATTATGTGCGGGTTTAGGACTAATAGAAGGACAAATACTGATTACTTGATCGATCTTTGTGACTTCAGATTTTGATACTTTTCTCTTTGCATCTTCTGGTTAATTGATTTAAAGAATTTACCTATAAGTGATTATACTTATCTGTTTAGCATACTTTTATTTTTATTTCTAATTTTTGTAGATCTTCCTGAAAAAACTATACTGATCAGCTCCCTCAAAAGCACTTCTAGAATATTATCCATGTTCAAAAATAATTTTTAAAATTTTAAAAGTAGCTTTTAATTTTTAAAAATCTTGTCAATGTGCTCTTACTATATTCACAAAGTCGGTAATTTTTTAACTTAAAAAAAATAATATCTTCGAAATAATGTTATCTAGCAAAAGTAGTGTTTCAGCACCAATCTAGGTGGTTGCACTATAGTGGTTTATTAACTATATGAATTATATGACTTTTCTTTTGAATAAATATATCATTTAATATCAAATAATTGTCATCTAGATTGATGGTCAGTACTAATGATGGTTAGCATCACACATTTAGCTATTTGATTTTTAAAAATTAATTACAGTGACATAAACTCCATCATAAACCACAATTTTTTGATCAAAATTTAGAAACGCAGTTCACATGAAAAGATTTGAAGATCAAGAAAATGGGAGTTTTGCAAAGTATCTTCAGATCCTGGCGCAGTGGTAGAGAAGATGAAGAAAGTTCAGGGGAGCTGAACCCTATCCTTGATCATTACCAGAAGCCCAGTAATGGAGGTTCTTTTCGTGCATTATTGTGTATTATTTTCAAGAATCTACTGCGGAGGATCTCAAACATCCGTTTATTTTCAAAGCCAAGAAAACCAGAACCTATACTTCCTGTTGTAAATCCAGTAGTATCAACCAGATATCATGGGTCTTCGGCAATCCAAGAGATTTCTTCTGCTAGTTCAGATTCATCTTCGGACTCGAGCCCAGGCGCCACGTATGTCCCCCCTTCAGATTTGGAGAGGCAGAGGAATTACTCGGACATAGAAAATGAATCCCCTCCTCCAGATTTAGTGTTGCAGAGAGACTACTCAAACTCAGAAAATGAAGTGTATGCTAATGCTGCATGGCTGCAAAATCCGCCAGTTTCATCTGCAATCCGGACAGAGTCCTTGGAGGTCGACGATTCAAACTATATCAAACAGCTGAATGTGATAATTGATGTACCTACCTTTAATTGCTCTCTTGCCCACAAAAACGCATTTGACGTAGTGGATTCAGCTGTTTTTATTGAAAACGAGAAAAATCAGCTTGAACCGAGTGACTCCAGAGAGGAAGTTGAGGAAGAGAAGGTGATAAATTGTTTGGTGGCAGAAGGGAAATGGATAAAGCACTATAATAGTTACCACAGGATACTGCTTGTGGGTGAAGGAGACTTCTCTTTCTCTGCTAGTTTGGCTGTGGCTTATGGTTCTGCCTCCAACATGATTGCAACTTCTCTTGATTCTGTTGGTAAGAAATTTTCATAAATTCTCTGCCTCCATTTATTAATTGTGGGATTCGTGTATAAGATAATTTGTTTATCTTTCTGAATATTTACGATACTAGATTAGTTAAACATATTTTTGATTGTCCCATTTGAAAAAAAATAATAAATAATAAAAAATTTGCTCGAGTATGATGAAAAAAGTGTCATGCACAAAGAGATGACTGATATATTGTTGAAAATCTTGGGCAAACTTCGTGTTTTTATGGCATTATTGTCATTCATAGAGTATGGAAATCCATCTTGGATGCACCAGGAGAAAACTTTTATGTAATATTTGACATATATTGTGGAAAATCTTGTGCAAACCTCGTGTTTTTACATTTATTTATATATATTTCAAGATTTGGGTTAAATGTTGGTGGGATTTGCAGATTTTCTGAAGGAAAATTATAAGCGTGCAATGTCCAACATTGGGAAGCTTAGAAGTAGGGAGTGCATTGTCATGCATGGGATTGACGCTACAAAAGTTGCAAGTCATCACTTTCTTGGAGGAATGACATTTGATAGAATAATTTTCAACTTTCCTTTCGCTGGATTTTTCAAGGACTTATCTCGTGAGGCTCAACTAAGGTCGGTTTGTATTATAATTCTTTCGGTTAATGGCTTTCATTTAAGACATATTTTCTGTTTATCTACAGAAAGCACAGAAGACTTGTGAGTTTGTTTCTTAAGAATGCTAAAGAAATGATTGGTGAAAATGGTGAAATTCACATTTCCCACAAAACCAATGGTTTTCATGAAGAATGGATGTTAGAATCAGTGGCTTCTTCCCACAGGCTTGGGCTCATTGAGGCTGTGGAATTCAATCGGTTTGATTATGAAGGTTACAACACCAAGTGTGGATTTGGGGGTGACAAAAATTTCCATTGTTACCCTAGCAAAACTTACAAATTTGGTCTTAAAAGGGCACAATTTCATCTGTTAAGTTAGTCACTTGATACGGTAATGGAAAAAATAAATACTATGATAATGGTATGTAAATATTATTTCTATTTCGTGAGTGTTTAAACAACGGGACAACGTTTGAATTTGGTGTGATCTGCTTCTAATGTCTTGAATGTTTACCTATTTTACAAAACCAATCATGCCACAATGCCATAATACATAACTCTTAATATAATGTCACATTGCATTTCATTATTGAACTGTTTTAAACACAGTTAGCTTTTCCACCAAATCATCAACTTCTAGTTCGAATTATGTCACTGCATCTATTACATTTCTTCTGACAATGTGGCAAAATCCTTACAAGACCAAACCAAGTTTGGTAGATCATCTCTTTTAACGGGTAGGTTCAAAACATTCCAAATATTTTTTCAATTGCAAATATTCCTAATATATTTCTGCATAATATAAAATTTTATGAAGTCTGCTTTATTTATTTATTTATTTATTTTTTTAATATTTTTTTTTTGGTTCTTTTTAATTATTATTATTATTTTTTTTCTTTTTTTGGAGGAAACACTTTGTCCCTTTTCATTTATAGAAAATGTCAAATAATTTTGTAGTCAATGGCTTGATATACCTGGAAGTACTATTCAACCCTCTTCCCTACTAAAATACACATGCTAGTTGTTTCCACTTTCTTCAACATTGACTTTGCAGTAAAAATTTACAATGCGAATTGTATGTGTATGAAGGCTCAATTGGTCTATCCACAGAAACAAACAAATGTATTAAACGAACATATGAATTATTACCCTTTTGCAAGAAGATATATTTGCCTATTGTCTTTCTACCCGTTGATTCCAGCACGAGGAAAGTTGAAAATAACGTGATTGAACTTTGATTCTTTGAGATCAGCATTTTGTTTGGTTACCTCCAGTTCATGTCAAATGGAAGAACCCAAACTTTCAAAATTGACCAATTTGATTTTGCAGTTGTAACATAGCCGAAACCTTAAAACTTAAGAAGTGTTAGCATTAGATTATTGTTTTAAATAAAATCATTAATACGGAAAAATGATTGCTATATTGTTATTATTATTTTTTTTTTATTTTTTTAAAAAGTGGGTCACGAACAAGCCTCGGACTGAACCTCTGAACTACAATTGTTTTAGGGAGCAAGCTTCGATATTTGGGCTTTGCCATTGTAAGTGTTATGTCCTAAGTCCAATCGATTTTGGACATAAACACCTTTTAATATATAGTTGATGCAATTTATGACAAATCTATTATTTAATTAATTAATATTTAATTGAATCAAATCATAGAGTCCGTAGATTCAAATCTTAGTAATTTGTTAATCACAAAGAGTTGTGATTGTAAGATACAAATTATATATAATTGAATCTTAAATCATCCGTGGTCGTAAGTAATGACGAGATACAAATATGGTTATTGCGGATAGACTATCACGTGTGGCATTTCTTGTAAAATAAGTAGTTGATCTCACAAGTTAAAATGTGGTGACACTTAAATGAACACATGGATGTTTTGTTATAGAACAAAATATTGGAGACCCGCTGAGAGATTCCACATGGATAACTATCTTAGTGTCAGCGGTTAATATCTAACGTTTGGTAGTAGGATTGGTCCTTTGACTTGAGGTCGTCATAGTGCCTTATATGATGACAGTCATGCTTTGACGGTGTTGGATGTTGCTCTGCCAAGGGCCGCTAATACGACATCGTTCGGGTACGTTAAGAATAATATGAATGTTGTGAATGACCAATAGAGAATTTGTCACTCTTAGATAGTAAGAGATTATGATATGCATTTCATTCAATTAAGTTGATAACGAAATTCTTGACCAAGGTGTATTCTTAAGTCAAAATAGAATTTTCGATTTATATTGACTTAATAGTGGAATGAAAGATATGATCGATAATCGAGATTGACACACTTTCATATCTTGTAATTGATTGAATCATATTGACAAAGGGATTATAGTTTCACGGAAAACGAACGAGTTTGGTTTTGTCATACCACGTGACATTTTCCTTCACATGTATTGCCTTGATACATTGCTAGATGTCAATTTGGAACGACGAGTGTGAATCGGTGATAAATTAAAAGGGTGTTTTAATTTATCAATTTTGATTAAATCAAAATAATATTTTATATCGTTAGGTATCGTGATCGGGAACCTGATGGGTTGCACACAAAAGGAGAACTGAAAGATTGTGATTTGTCAATTAATTAATTTAACAAGCATTGGATAAATTAATTAATTGGGTTGCTTATTTATAGGTCTAAATTAATTAATTGGATTAATTAATTCACGAACCGAATTTAATTAAATGGGTTAATTAAATATTGGATCGGGTCAGACCAAGCCCTTCGGGCTTATATAAATATGACCAGGGTTTTCAAAATCTGTAAAGGATTCATTCTTGCTAGCACAAGAAGAAAAAAACTCTAATCCTACAATCTTGTTCTCTGTGTGGATCGCTGTTGGAGGCTGGACAATTGGACAATTGTAGGTGGCGAATCAAGATCGCTGGAACAAGGGAAAAGCAAATGAGTTTGCAGATCTAGAAATATGTACAATTTCTATTTAAACACAAAGAGATCCTTGATGGGAATTGAAAATTGTTTTTAATTCCCCTGCGCATGATTAAGTAAATACCAAACAGCCACATCGGATAGGAGCCTCGCCTAGCTTCTTATGAGATGTCATTCCACGTGGAATGCCACACAGGCTACTTGGGGGGGGGGGGGTCTCGGCATCAAGGCTTAACAATAGATCCCCAAATCCATATATGATTTTTCATGTTATGTGTGGACTTGTTTCATATGCGACGTGTTGTTGTAGTTCTTGCAATGGTTAGGTTTTTGACTCAATAAGATAGTCCTCCACTTCATTTGAAATTCTCCAAACGATAGAATCCTATTCGAATGATTGATGTGATCCCTGTAATAAGTAATATATCAAACTCTTGTCAGCATAAGTTATAGGGTGGCTACCTCTTTTAAGAGCATCAAGGGGTTGTTCGAGCCCTATTTATTAAAATGCATTTTGTAATAGTGTTATGATGGAAAATGTGTAGTTAAAAAATAACAAAAAAATTTGGGTTTGTATGTAAAATTATTTTATTGAAAAATGTGTGGTTGAAATATGGTCAAATCATTGTTCAAGACTACATTTTGATGGAAAAATGGGGCTCAAACAAGGGCTAAATGTGCCACAAGCTAGCGAGGTTAAATTGATGCATAGGATATGATGTTTCGATTAAAGAGATAAAGCATCGCGTGCCTCCTTATTCAATGGACATCATTTCATATGTGACACTATTAATACTCTTTCCTTGTATCATTTGAAGGGTAATGCAATATTATACATTGAAGACTAGAGTTATTGCTTCTCTTTGCTTTGTTATTCTCTATTTCTCGAGCTAGATGTTTAACCTTGAGTTTATGCGTTCTTGATTGTTCATTACCATACAATCCTATTTATATATGTTCTCGGAGCTTGAACATCTTTGTCTCGCATTATAAAGTTTCTCCCCTGCTTAAATTCGAAACACCGTTGACTAGTAATCCGTCCAAGCATGTTGAAATAGTTTGTGTGGACACGAGTGGGCTCCATAACACTAACATTTAAATTATTCCTTTTTAGAATAAGATATGTTTGCCTAACCACATGGGAGTGTATTTCTCCCTGTTGAATCTAGCCTGAGGAAAGTTAAAAATAACACGATTGAACTTTGATTCTTTGAGACAGCATGTTGTTTAAGTTTTATTTGTTCACCTCTAGTCCATGTCAAATTAATGGAAGTATCCAATCTTTCCAGAATAATTTTTCTATTATTTTTCCTTGTGGCCGTCTTTGTTTTGGAGTTTATTGTTAGAACTAATTTCTATGCAACGATTTGTAGTTCACAGTTAGCTTCTTATAAATTAAACTTCAGCTGAAAAATGGAATACAGAATTGTTGAATGTGATGCAAGAAAATTATTTGGAAAAATTTTTCTTGGTACTTTGACATATCTAGTCATGCCTTTTTGGCCAGTTTATTTGAATTGAATCATTGGAACCGCTACAGAAGCAGAGAAGTAGACAGGATGCAGAATAATGAACTTTCCAAAAATTGAAAGTAATTAGGCAACTTAGACCAATTCGTAGACACCGGGACAGACCTGAGAGCCTTAGGCCCTTAGCCCTCGATTTAGTTGTTTAGTTCAGTCTTCAACTCCCTTCCCTAAAAAAACCACCAACCAACACTACCTAAAAATTCTAACTTCGCCACTGAGCTTATATTTTAAGTTGGAAATGGAAAGCCTTTGCTCCATTTTGAAGATGTTAAAATACAGGCTTAGCAAATAAGAGAAATCCAGTGACGGTTGCTTTTCTATGACTATGATTTTCTATTACAAGTGTAGCGGAATTGATTTTCAATTGATGGATTCCTGGCTCAGTTTAAACTTACCAACATCAACCACAATCAAACAATCGAATCCAACCCACAACGATGTGTTTTACTTCAGTTGCTCAACTCAATGTGTCCAAAAAGAACATAATAGGATGGCTGCAATACGTAACCAAGAAGAGAGGAAGACAAGTTTCGATTCCTAACTCAAAGAGAGAAAAAATCACAGAAGGATGACTTCCTCTTTTCTTATTGCCCACATACACACAACTTCTTTCAACAATGAGGCCATATATAGATTCGGGGTATCATATAAGTGGGCAATAATAGTGGGCTCATGGACCAGCAAATGGTAAAGGGGCCGAAACATAAAGAGAGCCATCCAAGAAATAATTGGGTCATAAGCAACATTATCTTAATTAAGTTGCTTCCAACGACTCTCCAGTTGTTTTTCGGGTTAAGCCAATTGATTGATGTGTTGATAATAATTTTATTCATTGGCCGAGGCCTATGAAACTTACTCCAAACAGTCTAACATCATCGTCCAAGATTTACTGGGTATCAAAACTCGACAAATCTCTACCTTGATGTCCAATAAACCTGCAAGCAATCATGACACACAATTTGTACTTCCATAATCAAGATAATCAATAAAATTGAAATCACAAACCTTACCTCATGTTTCGAATCCAAAACACATGTCATACCTACTCTATGCACTCACTAGAGCTAAGGTCACTATATATATATATATATATATATATAACATAAGGTAACCCCACATATTTGTTCAAAAATACATTTATATAGAATGACAGATAACACCAAGTTAATGAACAACGGTCAATACATATGCAACAAATGCATAAATGACCCCACAAAAAAATCTCACCACACTTATTCTATCATATTTCGTGTTGCTTACACCTCGAGAACACATATCTTCTTTCATCGCCCACCATACTCACTAGATAGATCACTTAACTCATATCTAACTAATAAATCACGATAGATCCCAAGTCCTTAGGATAATCCTCCATCATCACATAACTTCTCCCAACCTAAATGGATTATGACTCTCCACCTAATAGAAGTAAAAGAAGCATCTCTCTCACACACTTCATCTGATCATGATCTTTACAAATAAAGGATTCTAACATTTGATCACCTCTCCACTCGTGATCCAAATGTCATACTCTACATCTCCGGTACAAACCACCAATGTATCCCTCGGCATCCATACTCCACTTTACCAACATATACACAACACACTCACTGTTAATGCATTCCAACACACTATGCATGCAAACAATTACACAAAATAATCAAATTGCTCTCAAGTTTATGCAAATGTATATATCAAACACATTGAAATATAACATATAATCATGCAACAGAATTAAGCAATCACATACATGAAGAAATTATTACACACAGATGCACATGCAGTAACTAGGTTTACTCACAATAAATCTCACTAGGTGATCAATCGACCCTATATCCATATCTGCCCCACCTCTCATCTTAGCCTTCCATTTATCTTTCTTCTTGGAATAGTTCCTAATAAAAAGCCTTACTACAACTATAACATTGTCTACCATGTCATTTGCCATTCTTTTTATCACCATCATCACTCAAGTCACTACTGTATTGAGCTTTATCCAAATTCATTCGTTTAAACTTCATTCTACTCTTCATCATTTGTGACTCACTACTATCTTTTTTTCAGCCTTAATCCCACCTCCTTACTCTTAAGGAAATCTATGACAATCTCGGATGTTAAGATGTCTCTACTACACTTAATTGAATTAAGTAAAATAATGGCATTATACGCTGCAGACACCTTTTCGTCACAACTAACAATGTTTTGAACAAGCTTATTAAAAATATCCAAATTGTCATCAGGATCTATTTTAAAATTGAAAAATCTTTCAAGCAAGTACAACCTATTAGGAATAGACTTAACTAAAAATAAGTTCCCTAACTTTTGACAAAGTTCTTTCGTAAAATCAAGTTTTTCAACTTTTCTCAAAATAGTGTCAGATGGGTCTAAAATGATTGAAATGCAAGCAAGTTCATCATGTTTTTCTTCTCGTGCTTCCGTAAAATTTGCAAGAAATTTACTATCTATGGCTTTTAAAAAAATTTTTTGAATCAAAATTCCCTTTATCTTTTGTTACCAAATTGAAAAATCTCATTTCCCATTAAAAATTCCAATTTTAAAATGTGAAGATATTTTGAAAAAACAGAACTACCAAAGCGCATATATAGGTTACACAAAGTAATCTTAAGGCCGTGATATAATCCGTTCTAAATTTTTAAGGTTTCGTAAGATTCGCGATCTTAGATCAATGAAATGTTTAAAGGGGTTAAAATCCAAGTGTTCTTAAAGAATAATCAATGCAATACGAAGGTATGTTAATAAAAAAAAAATTAAATTATTGTGTAATGCAGTATCACATAGTGATTAGACGACAATTAGAGCACAAAATCAATTACCAACTTGCAGTGAAATTCAATACTTCAAATATGACAAATAATTTGTAAATTTCTAACACAAACAATGTTAACCTACATAGTAACCACAATCCTAATATCACCCCAAAATGATGCGCTAATGCTGAAATTTAAATTGAAACAAGCCATATGTCATAGCGGACTAATTTGAGTTCGTAAATATCGAAGATACGAATTTACCATATTTTAGGGCCACCATTTTTCGTCCTAAAGCTTTAGTAATAACAACAACCAATCGAGCAAAAAGTGATTCCCGAAAATGTAGGGGTAAAATTGTCCAAGATTCACAACAGCACTCAAAACTGAAACTAAACACTACCACAGGGTCATCTTATCGATTGAAAAACTGTCTGAAGAAATCGTTGTCGAAAGAGGCCTCACGCAACCACACGCGTGGCCTTTGGAGTTTCACACGCCGGTTGTCTCAGGTCACGCTCCAACCATCCCAACGCTGGTCCTTTGTATCCTTCTTGCCCATAAGGAGCTTCATCTAACAGACCTATCTGTCAGATTTGTGCAATCCAAATCATACTACACTAGACTGCTATGAATGATTCAGTTACGCATTTCAAGGCGACTTCCTTATGCTGAACTCGCAGCCTTGGTTACAAAGTCTAATGTAGCTTTTGATCATCAATTATGGGATGCTTATAGTTAGACTAATTCACATGTAACCAGTAATGTAGCAAATTTTACTAATCAGCAATAATTTTGAAGAGCAGATACAATCATAGTGGGCAATTGTACAAATTTATCAATTCAATACATTGGACACACTTTCCTCTTAGTTGATAACCATAACTTTTGCATGAAAAATATTTTACATTGTCCTGATGTTTATGCTAATCTACTCTCTATAAACAAATTTTGTATAAATAATAATTGTTATTCTCTAAGGGCGAGCTGAGAATGGTCTATATTCTCTAGTTGGCAACAAGAGCTCCTCTAATAAATTGCATTATTTTGCTGCTAAATTAGGATCAAAGACAACCAAGGAAGGCTGGCATGATCGTTTAGGCCGTCGTTCAACGATGTTGTGCATAGTTTATTTCAATTATGATATCTTCCTAGCAAGTCCTTCAATAAAACTACCTTCTGTGAGTCTTGTCCTCTAGGAAAGGCCAAGTAGGTTCTCTATGACAGCTCCACATGTCAGACTCAAGATCCATTGGCTCTTATACACTAATGTTTGGGTGTCTCCTATAACTTCAGTTGGTGGATTTCGTTTTTATGTTATTTTCATAGACGATTTTTCAAGTTTTACATGGTTGTATCCCATGCCTCATAAATCTGATGTATTTGAAATTTTTAAGAAATGCAAGATTATACAATTCTAGTAAGATAATGGATGAGAATTTCTCTCGAATGAATTTAAATAGTTTTTAAATACTAATGGACTATGTCATGCCTAACTTGTTTGTGCTCCTCTCCAAAAAATGGCATTACAAAGAGACAGTATCGACATATAAGAGAAATGGGCCTACCTCTTTTTGCAAAATCACATCTACTAATAAGTTATTGGGCTAACTCAGAGTCCTTCCTAAGATTTTAGGTGTCCTGTGCGAGATGTTAAAATGGTGCCCCTTTCAAGTAACTAAAACATATAAAAAAAATATTTCAATAATATTATTTCATTGCAAAAATATGAAATTTAAATATTTGTTTTTTTTTTTCATAAACAAGAAAAACATAAATAAAGTTCAAAAGTATCTCTCGAATTTCATCAAAATTCATATGTCAATATATATATATATATATATATATATATATAAAGCTTGAATTATAACAAATTATGTAAAAACATTTCTTCTTACATTTTTAGAAGCAAACTCACTAGTTAAACTTTCGTAATCAATATTTTCTAGAAAATCTTGCTCAATAGATATCAAAGCTAATACATTCAATCATTCTTGTAACATGGTTGATCGCAAATAAGATTTTAATAACTTCAATTTTAAAAAACTTCTTCCAGCAAATGCAATAGTAACAAGAGTTGTCAATAATATTCTATAAGCAATACATGTATTCGAAAAGCAATCCAATCTTTTCAAATAAGTTAATATATCAACAGCCGTATTTATTCCTTTTGGTAAAAGATTTCGTAAAACTTTTAACTTTTGAAATAAATTTTCGCCATCAAGATCGCAAAAATCTACATGTCTTAAAAGAATATCAAGATAATCACAACATGCTTTCAAATTAGCATAATCCAAAGCGAAGTCAGATTTTAACAAGTTCTTGCAAAGCGAATTCAAATAAGTGAAATCATTGAACGAGATTGACAAAAGGATAATAAAGAAAAGATAACAGGTAATTCATATTTTCAGCGAGGGTTTAATGAAAAATACGAATCGTCAATCGTCGTTTAAGGAAAATAGCGAATTTTTTGAAGTCAGATCAAAGATGAACGGAGAAAAAGACTATTTCTCCAAAAAGACGATTGTTTTCTCTTTTCTCTGCCTCAATTATCTTTGAGGTAATTGGAAAAGACGGTTGGTTTCTTTAGTTCTTTTCTCCAAAAAGGCTATTGTTCAATTTTTTCTTTCTTTTCGACCTAATCTCTTTTGGACTTTTCCCTTTTCCTTCACATTATTTAAGGTAGGAATACTATTTAAGAATATTATATTCGAGGAACGTATAATAAGTTAGTTACATTATTCTTAATTTTAATATCTTATTCATAATAATTAAAAATTTATATTTTAAAATTTATATATTTTAAATATTTAATTATAAATGAATATACAACTATAACAATTTTTTTTTTGGTGCCCCTACAATTTTGAGGCATTGAGCAGTTTTTTAACTCGTACACACTCAAGGCCGTCTCTGGACTGGCTAATTCTTAACATCAGTTTATTTAATAAACAGACTCCCAACCAAGGTTCTTAACAATTTATCTTCTTTCTTTGCACTTAATAAATCTTTCCATAGGTATGGTGACCATTGCAATTCCGAACACCGCTACTCTCGCTTTCTCACACCCTATGAAAAACATAAGCTTTGTTTCAAAAGTAAAAAATGTGTCTTTGTAGGATATTCAGATGATAAAAAGGATATAGATTGTAATGCCCCGAAAATTTTAGAATAAAAATGTATTTGTTTTATATGTTATATTTTTATATTTTGAAAAACTGAGAACTATTATGAAATAAGTTTTAAATTCATATTTTAATTGAGTCCAATAATTAAATTGTGATAGAGCAATATAAGTATATCGATATTGTACTCATTGGATAGCTCGAAATTAATTATATATATTAGGCTTTAGAAAAAGTCGGTTTTGAAAAGTCAATTTCAAAATATTTCAATTAAGAGAAGTTGTTATTAATGAGTTTTTTAATTAAGTTAAATTTTGAATTCAAAGGGAGATAGAGATGGCTGGCAGCCACGTAAATTGAGGGTAGAGAAAGTGATTTTCTCTTATTTGAAGAATGTTTGAATGATTTTAATATAATATATTATATCATGGATATTTCCATGTCATAGTACATACATACCATCAATTTTTGTTGGCAGCCGTAATGTGGGGGTTCGATTTCTGAGATATGAAATTGGATTCCTTGTAGGCGCAGTGAATAGGCAGCTCTTGTTCCCTGATCTATTGGGACACATCTCGCGATTTACCTCCTTCACAAAACTCTAGAAACGGGGTGGTGGGGCCCTCAAGGTTTGGGTTCAACCTTTTTTTTTTTTTTTTTTTTTTTTAAATACCATCAATTCCTTTTAATTTGCTGAGTTGACGTTTTGAGATTTTAGTTGAGAGACACGTGTAAAAGAATAGAAAAGATGGGTTCTTTTACATGGTTTATTTATTTGCTTGATTTTGGGGATAACATGCCATGCATTTGTTGAATATGAAAGGAAGAGAGATTTGTTTGCATGATTACCGGGACTGGGATTCTTTTTGGAGATGGAAACACGGTTGGTAGATATTTAAGTCTTCAATATTCCCTTTTTCCCTTATAAATAACGTACAAATATTCTTATTATTTATCCTAAAAAATTTATATACACATACGTTGGTAGCAGCTATGCATAAAAATAAAAAATAAAGTTTGGAACGTGATTTTGATTCTACCTTTCAAAAAAAAAAAAAAAAAACTGCTATATATCACTAGATAGAATTACGAGGTACAAATGGTTTGTCCCGTTTAAATTATTTCTTCATGTTGATAAATGTTATACTCATGAAAGTTATGATATGATATGGCCATCTAGTACCAAAGATATGATATGATATGACCTCTTACTGAAATCTAAAGATATGATAAGACGATATGACTATTTTGATGCATATTTAAAATTTTATTCGGGATCGCACCGTTATTTGTTTCCTACTAAGTATTCCCATATACTCATCATTTCCCCTAGGGGTGGGCGCGGGTCGGTTCGGTTCGGTTCTAAAGAGAATCGAACCGAACCAAAATTTTCGGGTATTTAATAAATGGAACCGTCGGGTCCAAATATAATTATGAAACCGTTCGGGTTCGGTTCCGTTCGGTTCGGTTCGGATCGGTTCGGTTTCATTCGGTTCTATACTATAATTAAATTTTTTCACATTTATAATGGCATTATATAAATATAACTAATGACACGTTCAATGGTTTTGAAATGTCAGAGATTAGTAGACTACCTTATTCAAATGATCGTTACGGTCAAAATTTCGGTTGGCGGAGGTCACAGTTTCGATCGGAAGTCACAGTGTCGGTCGACGATTGTATAGGTTTTGGAATGTCAGCGAGGCTGCGAGAGTCGAGACAACGTTATGCACTTTAGTATAGGTGTTTAGGGTTATTTAGTGGGTTGGATCTTGTTGGGCTAAAAAATGAGACAATAAAATGGGTAATTTGGCCAAAAATAAAAAAAATAGAAATGAAACAAATTATTGGGCCAAAAATTTGAATTTAGAAATTGTTAATTTGTTTAGAAAAAATTAAAATAAAAATAATTTGATTTATTCAATATAAAAAAAATTAGAAAGATTCGGTTCTTATTCGGTTCTTCGGTTCTAGGTCTAGAACCGAGAACCGAACCGTACCCGTCGGTTCTCAATTCAGATACCCGTTCGGGTATTTAATTTGACAAGAACAGTCGGGTTCGGTTCGGTTCGGGTTCGGTCCGGTCGGTTCGGTTCGGGAGATTTGCCCAGCCCTAATTTCCCCTACTCTTACATGATTGAACGGGTCATTGTTTGGTGGGCGATAGGGCGCAGTCGTGGTGTCAAGATTATTTTAAACACATTGAATCCGGTGTAAAGTGTATATAAACTTTATTTCCAGTATTTGCTTACTTGTGTGGAATAAAACATGTTATATATGCATGCATGATTATGAAATATATATATAGCATCAGTTTACTTCTCTTAAATACACGCATGAGACACCTATTATGTCAGATGGATTAGGGGGCAGTAAATATAACTAAGTGATTGTTTGGTAAGAATTTTGATAATTGATTTTTCGAACGTTAGAAATAAAGTGGGTCCTATCTGTGAAAGAAGAATTCAAAAATGACGACTGTAATAGTGAAATAACGATCAAAAAATTGATTTTAATTGACTTTTTAGCCATATCAAACAAGCTTTAGAATGGGATTTGATTTTACCACACAACAACTTGACCTATAAATTGTTTTTTATTTATTTATGGAATTATTCCTAATATTAAACTGATGGATTATTTTAAGTGAGACTTTTCCCAACAGTGTGACATTACAATATTTACTTGTAGATAATCCATCTTTAATTATATAAAAGGAAGTTTTTGGTGACGATTCATATTTATTTTACTGTAAATTTTGGGTCGTTACATAGATGTTCGGACCTAACCAATGGTAGAGTTTATATATCCCGCAATGTTATTTTTTATGATAATTACTGTAGTTGATATGGTTTTAGACTCCTCGTCCAAATAGGATTTTGTTGTTTTTGGTAAAGTTTCTCAATTTAAATTACAACCACCTAATCACTTGCAATTATTTACTAACACTTCTGTGCATTTGCAATCTTTAAATAGTCCTTTAACCACCATGCAATCATCACATATTCAACATGGTAGTCCAACTGCCGGGCCTACCATCAATATTGCAAGTAAAAATATCACTACTTCTTGTGTAAAACCCACAATCTCAAATCTTATCTTACCATCTTCTTATCCTGATCCCAAAGCTTCATCTCTGACACATCTAGGCAGCTCTAAATAGTATTCTTTGATATCTAAAAAGGACAATTGACTATGGTCTGTATTACTCTCCTTTAATAATGGATCTAAATGCTTTCTGTGACTCATACTAGGTAAGAAATTCGGATGACAGACGCAGTTGCAATGGGTATGTCATTTTTCTAGGCTTGGTTTCATAGAGAGCCAAAAAGAAAAATGTTGTATCTCATTCCATTACAGAAGCGGAATATCGACTCTGGCAATTGCTGAACTCTATTGGATACTTATGCTTTTACCAGAATTGGGCACGTCTCTTTCTAAATGTCCTATGATTTGGTGTGACAATATAGGTGAAATTGCTTCAGCTTCAAACCTAGTTTTTCATGCTAGGGCAACGCATATTGAAGTGAATTATCATTTTGTTAGAGAAAAGGTTGTGAAGAAAGATGTTAGGTTTGTTATATTTCTAAAGAAGACTAAGTTGCTGATGTGTTTACTAGAGGGCACACAGCCTCACGAATTCAATACTTGAGGTCCAAACTAATGATTTGCATGCTACCCATCAGTTTGCCAGGGGGTGTTAGTGTATGTTAGGATAACTGATATTATTGATAGGATAACAACCAAATTTGTTTAGGTTGTTAGACTTCATTGTAAAGCTAGATTTTGTTTATTAGGATAATTGCGACGTCCCGAAATTTTTATAAAATAGACTTTAATTATTTCAGATGCCATATTTTATATTTTGGAATATCGGGGATAATAAAGTGATATATGTATTTATTTTATTTTATTTGGGCCAAATATCTCGATTTTAGGAACAATCTAAACTTTAAAACTTGGATCGTTACAGTTTGGTATCAGAGCACATGTCTACCTTTCTGTAGACAATCTTTTTCCTACATATAAAAAAGAGCGAAGCAAAGGCAGGACACGTGTCGGCCATAGATTTCGTCTTGTACTTTTTCCTTCATCTTTATTGTCTTGGCTAAATGCCATACCGTTTGTGCATTTCTTACACTCCATTAACCATTCTTCTGTTTGTTTGATTGATCTCTGTAACCTAATTTCTCGCTTTCTCTCTTAGTGCTACGAAGATACGAAGAAAATGCGAAGAAAGCAAATTCATCTTATTGAGCGAGTATCATTTCTCTTCTGTGGATAGAGGAATCCTCAAAGCTTCGTTCTTGTGTATCTTTCTTCAACTTTCTTTGACCTTATTGCTTATCTGTTAGATCTTTTTTATTTTTTTATTTAAGTATGTAAACATTCTAAAAAATTGAAAATCTACTTAGAAATTATACAGTGGCAACAAGATCTCCATTGATTAAGGTTTATTTTATTTTGGTGATACCATTCCTTTTGTTTGATTTTTCATCTTTTTTCTTTTTTCTTTTTTAGTTCGAATAGCCTTGTCCATCAAAAGATCATTGAGTGATTATTGAAGATTTCTAGCTGCAAATGTTTGGTATTGTTAATAATTCAAGATTTTCAAATAGTTTTATTTGATTTGTGATTTTGGATTCTTGGAATTGATTGAAATTGTGTTTTCGTAGTTGATGCTTTAGAAAGTGAAAGGTCTTCTCTGCAGTGTTTGGGATTTGATGGACAGAAGAATTCTCTAATTTGTATGTAAATATGTTTTGATTTTTTTGTTCTTTTTAGTTAATCATCAATTCTTGTAAGTTTCATTTGATTACGGGGCATCGTATTAATTTTGTTAGAAGATAGGTGAATTAGCTTCTGAGATAATTCTGTAAAACTATTTATCGAAATTAATTTTTGTAAGACTATATAATGAGCAAAACTTGGGAATATTGATTATCAGACGGGAGACAGGGGTAGACGCTGGAGTTTCTGCTGGTTTTGGATAGAGGAGATTCATTTGAGGATGACGGAGGATATTCGAAGTAATTAGTTCAATACCAGGTTTTTGCTCTTCTCCCTTTTCATTTTAAATTTTAAAATCTCTCTTTTTTTTTGTATATATTTCATTTTTGATTTGTGTTTTACGAAAGTGAAATTTTGTGCATTGTTGTAAGTTATTAGATTAGATGAATAGTCTTAAGAAATAAAAAGAATTTATAATGTTGTTTATGTGCAATGAATTTGGAATTTAGAAGACGTAAAAAAATAATAATAATACAAACATTTAAAAATAATAATAAATTTGGAGCTAAAGCTCCCTTTATTTCATTTTTCATTTGTGTTTTAGGATGGTTGAAAATCTTTTTTTTTTTTGTATATTTCATTTTTCAAGACGGTCGAAAAAAAAATGAAAGCAGAGAATAAAAATATTTTTTTTTAACAAAAAGCAAAAAATAATAATATTTTTTTAGGCAAAAAAAAAATGATAACTGGAGCTAAAGCTTCGTGCAGTGCATGGAGGTATTAAAATTAATAGCTCCGTGCATGCATGGAGTTATTTAGCTTCGTACTGCACGAAGCAAGAAAAAAAATTATTATTATTTTTATTTTATTATTATTATTATTATTATTATTATTATTATTATTATTATTATTATTATTATTATCATCATTTTTGCTTTCTCACGCAACCATTCTTACAGGTGCAAAAAATCTACTTCCATCATATTTTTTCATTTTCCTCTTCAAAACAGATTCTTTTAACACACATTTTTTTTTACTTTTTTTTTAACGATTTCATTTGGTTAAATAAAAACTATTTTTTGGTAAGATTCAGTTGCTTAATTTGACGGGATGCCAGGATGAATTAATAGTTTTTCTTTGGTTTCATGTCTTGCAAATTTCCGCTTTTTAATTCTCTTAACATATTTTTCTCGTGGATATAATAGACTAAAAATAGGTGGGTTGTATCATATTACCAATCAGTTGGACAAATTAACTCTTGACTAAAGACTTATAGAATGTAAGGGAGAATACAATTTAACATGAACATAGAGGGAAAAGCGAGATAGGTTGATGGTGAATGCTCATAGTTTCCCGTAAATCTAGAAATGAATAATAATAATAATAATAATAATAATAATAATAATAATAATAATAAAGAAAAAAAGAAAAGAAACATTTACCAAAATTTAATCCATGCTTGACATCAATTTTTTAAAATTCATTTTTTTTTCCAAACTCATGTTCAATTATATGCATATTTTATGGAATCCACAACTTTATCAATTTTTCATTTACACACTTCATCAACTTAAATCAAAATTTACTAAAAATCTGATGTTTAGTCAAATCATATAGGACTAATTCAAGTACGATTTTTCAAAAAGTCAATTTGTTTTGGCAAAGATAATTCCGCATAATTTATCTGCTAAGTAGATATTAATTGAATTTATTTGGTGAGCGATTCTTATTTTTTTTATCAAGAAATTTTTTCACTAGCTATTGACCTAATGTTCAAAACTTGACCATTAAGAATCACATTTTCATACTTATTCAACCTGCATCAAAATCAACGATCTTAGAAACAAATCATATGTATTGTTTATGATATTCAAAATGGATGCCTTTAGTCACATCATAAACCTTTTCTCAAACCCTCAATACATGTAAATATCAGTAGAGTTGTCCATGGTTATTATTATAAGTAAATCAGAGTTGCAAGTTTCAAATAAATATACATATATTTTAAGTGGTTTAGCTACCATTAACCTCTACTTGCAATTGATTCATATTGTTCTTTCTGTCTAATTCTAACACAAGAATGTTTTTTTTTTATTGCTCTTTAACATGTATGCTTTTGGAGATTTAGTGGCAGTCAATGATTGAGCCAAGTCCAGCTCAGAATGATGCGGTAGGAGATGGAACAACATCCATTCTTCGTAAAGGTTGAGCTTATTTTTATTCACTTCGCATGGTCTGTGTGTAATGTATGTAGGAGATCTACTAATTTAGTTGAATGATCCTCAATTTTGATGCCTTCCACTAATTCACTTCTGATCTTATCTATATATACATATCTGTAATTTATCTTTTCTATTTTTTTTTCTTTTATAATGGTTAGAAGTGAATAAAATATCTTTTTGCACCATACTCAAATTCTTTGTAAGATGTGAAAAGATTGAAAATTGAGCTATTGGCCTTTAAAATATTTTCTTGAGTTCAAAATTTCCTAAGCTATTGGAAAGTTCCTGAGTTTGAAATTTATCCTCTCAAATAGTTTCTTTGGTACAAAATTTCTTAACAGTTTCTCAAATAGTTAGAAAGCACTTCTACGTCTCTAAGTTAGCTTCATTTTTTTTTTTTTTGGGTCTTATGGGATGTGATGGTTCCTTTAGAAGTATTTATAAAATAATTGCTAATTTCTGATTTTCCATAAGTGAGAAAGAGAGAAAATTGCTTGTTACAGTCTATATCTTCTGGAATTCATATTTCTAATTTAAGGAGTTTATATTAATGAAGTAGTTGCAGAGAAAATTGTTCGTTACAGTCTATATCTTATGATTTTCCATAAGGGTTTACGTTGCTGGGATTAATGGACAATTGAAATTGTGATTAGCAATTACTGCTGTGGAAAGTCAGAGGAGGAGGGCTTTTCAGTATATGGGATTGGGTGGAGAGAAAAGCTCTTTCGGACTTGCTGTAAGCAAATATTGGATTTTTCTACTTTAATTTCTTGTCCAAGATATTAATGTGGGGTTGGGAAGATTGAATAAGATGAAGTTTGGGCACTATTTTCGTGTTTGCTCATGTTTCTAATTCCTCTTTGTTGTGGAGGATTTCCTTTTGTTAAAATTGTTAGATGGTGATTGCTCAAAATTCAGTAGTTTTTAGTTGAGTCTATAATTTCGAGGGAGCATAATTAATGAAGTAAATTTGTTCGAGCGAGAAACCTTTCATGAGAATTTACTGCTTACAATTTCAGTTTGAAAATTAATTGTTGAATGTGTATGAGGGATCGACGTTCAATGAAAAAAGAATTTGATTCATTAGAGTAGCATAAGTTAGAGTTAAAGAGCAAGCTGAAAGAAAAGAGTAAAATCATTCTTCAATTGAATTCGAAGGTGGAAGAAATGAAGAATCAAAAATTGGAAAGTGAGCAAACTGCAGTGAAGTACGAGGAAAGAATCAAGTCAATGAATGATGAGGTTGAGAAGTTGAATTGTGAAAAATTGGAGACTAAACATGCTGTAGAAGTGTATAAGAAGAGATTTGAAGAACGTAATGAAGTGAAATATGAGGAAAAAAATTAAGTCCTTGAGAGGTAGAGAAGTTGAAATGTGAAAAAATGCAGGCAAATACTGTAGAAGTGTATAAGAAGTGTAGAATTCTACAGCTTGATCAGCCTGCAATTTTTCACATTTCAACTTCTCTACCTCATCATTAAAAAACTTATTTTTTTTCCTCGTGTTTCACTATACTAGGATCTTCAAACTTCTTCTACACTTCTATAGTGTGTTCAACCTCCAATTTTTCACAGTTCAACTTCTCTATCTCATCATTCATTGACTTAATACTTTCCTCGTACTTCACTGCAGTTTGCTCGCTTTGCAATTTTTTATTCTTCAATTCCTCTATCTTTCAATTCAGCTGAAGAATGATTTTGCTATTTTCCTTCGACTTGCCCTCTAACTCTAACTTATCATGCTCCAATGAATCAAAAAAATTTCATTCAACGTCGTTCCCTCATACACATTCAACAATTAATTTTCAAACTGAAATTGTAAGTAGTAAATTCTCATAAAAGGTTTCTCTCTCGACCAAATTCACTTCATTAATTACGCTCCCTCGAAATTATAGGCTCAACTAAAACTATTGGATTTTGAGCAATCACTATAAAACAATCTTAACAAAAGGAAATCCCCCACAATAGAGAGGAATTAGAAACATGAGCAAATAGGAAAATGGTGCCAAAACTTCATCTTATTCAATTTTCCCAATGCCACATTAATATTTTTGACAAGTAATTAAAGCAGAAAAATCCAATCTTTACTTACAGCAAGTCTGAAATAGCTTTTTAGTTACCTGTAATGTAATTTACCATGCAGTATAAAGGTTGGATCCTGTAGCCTGTGTCTACCATAAGTTTATCTCTTATTGCAATACTTTTGTCTAATTTTACGTATTCTTTTAATAGACATGGTTTTTTTTGTTCATTTGTATTATAAGGCTTTTATGATCGTGATTTAGGGTGTGCCGAGAGAGGTATTGATTTATTACACAATCAAGGTAATATTTAAAACGTACCATTTTAAAATATTACTGAGTAATCCTTTGGTTAATTTTGTTACTCGCCAATATGTTTTTACTTTTTAAGCTAGCTAAATAAATAGTTACAAGTTGACTTACAATCCAGTTGATTTAATCAGTATTTTTCTTTAACATCGACCCCATTTATTACCTCCTTTTATTTTTTTTATTTTTTATTTTTGCAAAATTTGCTGCCACTATAAAATTTTTGCTTTACTTTCTAATTCTCATGATTCTAATTGTTTCTATTTTGTCGTTGTTGTGGGTATGTTGAACTTTTTTGTGGAAGACCGAGTAAGTGAGTGCTATTGGATCTGGAAGAGGAGTGAAGGAAAAGTTGATACTTTTAAGTACAAGCTAGAAAATTGGCAAATGATCCAAATGACAGAGGTCAACTTTTTCTTCCTTTTCTTCGCGTACTCTAGAAGTTGAAATATAAGCATATGTGTTTATTCAAATTATTCTACTTCATCACTACACCAACACATTTGTTCTATGTATTCATTAAGCAATCACCACACACTTATACTTAACGTTCACCCCAACTAAACCAACTAATGTGCACCCAATTAAACCAACTAACGTGCAATGCACGTTGCCACACTAGTTAAAAAAAAAGGAAAAAGAAAAAGATTTCATCAGATGCAAAATATAAATAAATAAATTGTGAACAGTGCATGTCAATGTTCATCGTGAATAGTAATGTACTGTTCACCATGAACAGTGCAAAATACTGTTCATGTGAACATTGGAAAAAAAGAAATTTTTGAAAAAAAGGGGAAGATTTTTACATAGTGTATTGAAGGTTAATGTTTGTTTCAAATTGACTTTGAATTGTGTAGTTTAAACTTTAAATTTTTATGGTTCAATGCTCATGTTTTAAGATTTTACATGTCATGAATATTTATGTGTTTAGCTTTAATCTTTGGAGGATGTTTTAAAATTACCAAAAAAAAAAAAAAAAGAAACTAAATTTATATTTTAAGAGATTTCACGTTCCACTTATTCTTTAAGTGTTCTTGATTTGCGCAGTTGCAAAATTGAAAAACTTTGTCAAAAAGACCTAAATTGTCTACGAAGAGTTTGAGATTTAAGTGGCCAACTTGTGACCCCCCTCATCTGGAAGCCTTTTGATTGCGCGATATTTAAATCAACAAGACGAAAAATAATATTTCAGACCATCTTAGATCTAAGAAGATTCTAGTTTTAGAAAATTCTAATTTGAAAAAATTCGATTTTGGGAAATTTCAAAAATTAAATAAAAAAATAAAAAAAATGAAGGTAGATCCTTTTTTTCCCCATAAAACATTAGGACAATGATTTTTATTTTTCATTTATTTATTTATTTATTTATTTTTTAACCTTAATCATGTAATGGGATGAAGAATTATTGGCATGCACCGCTCACTACTTAACCACTCTCCAAATGATCCCAAGTATGAAATGTAATATTATACTTTTAATAGAATTATGAGCCATCTTGTTCATGTTATGAAGTGCATAAGTATGTTTACTTTACACACTTTATTAGTCAATTTTTTTTTATTGTCTATACGGGCATGAAATAAAATAATATTGTCACTGATAGATTAAGCATAATTGAGGTTATATTTGTCACATGAATAGAACTTGACAAACAACTAGGATGACTAGGAATAGCCCAACATATCTTCATTGTACTGAAATGGTCATTGATAATTACATAAATTATGAAGTAAGATGGGATCAAACCTTTGTTGAACATGTTGAGAGTTTCGTTTCTAAGTGGGAGCAAGCAAGATAGTTCGGATATAATTAGGGGATAATCCTTTCGATATACCATATTATAAGCACTATGAAGCCTCAATGGAGAGATGTAGCTTCGTGAGGGATATGAACTACAAGCTATATTTGTAAGAAGATTGGGATATGATTGACTTTAAGGGATACTGTGAGGACATCATCTTGTAAAACCACAGACAACAAGAGCTAGTGCCAAAGCCCAAGCCCAAGCCCAAGCCCGAGCCTGAACCAGAACTAGAGCCAGAGAAAAAGCCTGATAAAGACCTAAAGGAAGAGCCTGATAAGGGCTCAGAGGAGGAAATCGAACAAGAGCCAAAAGAACTTGAGAAAGAATTCGAGCCATAAAATTTCATTGATTTGGTTACTGATTCTAAGCCAAAGCAACGCATTACTTCAAACAATGAGACTTTACCAAAAGAGGATTCTTAGGACTTATAAAAAATTAGAAATAGATGTCATTTGCTTACATAGGAAAAGTTTACCCTCTTTTTTTTTTTTTTTTTTTTTTTTTTTTTTTTTTTTTTTTTCATATGAAAATTTTTCCCTCTTTTTTTTTTTTTTTTTTTTTTTGCTTAGTTGGTACTATACTATATGCGTAGCAACCGAAAATAAATTTTCATCTATTTCATCTTGATGTGTTTTGTTAATTTGAGATACCGAGGGAGAAATTTAAAAAAAAAGTCTGTGTCAAATTTTTAGTTTTTGGTCAAATAATCAAGTATTCTTCTAGCGAGAAATTTAATATCGATATTGGACTTGTTTTGAAACTCAAATTAAATGGCAAATTTTTTACTCAAGAAAAAGTTATTTCTAATAAGCTAGGCCTAAGTTGTTATAGTTAGAAAGAAGTTATATTTCAACTAAGGTTAGTTAAGCATTTAACAAGCTTTGGGCAGCCACACGTGTGTCAAATATTTTCATCTTTTAATTTTTGTTTTGTTTTGTATTGTTTTATTAGTTTTATTATTATTTTCTTGTGAGACTAGAATGAAAGCAAATTTGATTAGTTTATTAGATTTTGTTGGGCTGTGATGCCAAGGTCCAGTCCAACATAGGCTGTGATGATGAAAAAGGCCCAAAATGGAATGAGATGGCCCACTTAACTGAGCCCAATAGTTCAATCCATACTTAGTCACTCTGGGACCGTTGGATCGATCCACTGATCAATGGTTGTTGGATTGAATTGTCATTTTCTGTTCTCTGATTTCTTCGTGTCTTCTGGAACCTTCAAGGGTTTTCGTCTCTGTGACTCTTTCATCTTCTCTGTGTGAGATTTTCTGGTGATTATCTTGGTGATAATCGTGTCCTTGTGTGAGTCTCCTTTGTGTGAGTAAACTGCTGTGAGAAGTGGTCTGTCCATTTCGGGTTCCATTGAAGCGACTTTTACTTTGAGATTATGAGGGCTTGGGGTTGAGTTCGGTGCCTCTATGAAGTTTATGGGGCATATGGTCTGAGCCTATAAAAGATCTAAATTTTGATGTTGTGGTTTAGGTTTTTCTTGTAAAGCTGTTGTATATTTTTGGTTGTATAATTTCAGATCTTGGATTAATAGTGGTATCAGAGCCTATTCTTGTCAGTTCTTGAGTCTTTGATCAAAGGTTCGAACACTGGAAAATTAATTTTTAGGCATTTGATTGTAGATCGCGAAACCATAGGTCTAGATTTGTGTCGATCTGGTGGTTTGTTGAGCTGATTCGAAGCTGGACTGTGGAAAATGAGAAAGTTTTGTGACTTCTCGCCTCGATTTGTAAAAGGACCCTAAAATAAGAGGTCCTGTGGGTCGATCTTGAACTGGAACCCTAACTTCGAAGCTGTAAGGGCTCGGTTCGTGATTTGGTGATCTGGAGAACACTTACCCCTTGTTGCGATAACTAATTCCTAATTGGTGCTGGTGGTTAATCGTTTAATCACACTTCGGTTTGCACTTCTTGATCCCTACATGATCACACACACACGTAACACTGTGTATACTTGATTATACCTCTATCTTGATATGGTTAATTGTTGTATACTGTAACTTGTTACATTAATTAGTGATATCTCGTTATATTTGTCTGTGATCGTTTAAGTTTGGGTGATTCAAATTGAGCCTTGACCTGAGAACTTGATTCTCACAAAATCCTGGTGAATTTGATCAACCCTAGGTTCTGCAGATATTGTTTCTTAATACTGAGTTATTGTTTCTGCCTGCATTGTTGTAATTTCTGGCTCTTGTGAAGTTTACACTAGACTATGTATTGATCTTGTTATTGTTTTGAAATTATTTGTAATTAAAAATAATTGTGACTCATTCATTTGACTGTATACTTTTTGTGTGATCTAAAACATAATTTTTTGCGAAGGTCAAATTCAACAAATTTTTCAAAAGTTGATCATCTGTCCTTTTCTTATTTCTTGAAAATATTGTGTGTTATTTTTCAACAATAAAACATGACAAAAGCATCTTTTGAACTTGGTGTTTTTGATGGAAAAGGGGATTTTCCTATTTGGTAACAAAATATGCGAAGTATTTTAGTTCAGCAAAAGGTTTCTAAAGCAATAACAGATGAATTTCCTGATACCATGACAGATGATCAAAAGGAAGAATCTGATGAACTTGCTTATACCTCCATTATTTTGTATTTGTCTGATCAAGTTTTAAGAAAAGTAGGCAAACATGATACTGCTAAGGCCCTATGGGATGAATTAGAGAAGCTTTACCTACCTAAGTCTCTGCATAATAAGTTGTTTCTGTTAGAGAAAGTTTTCAGCTTTAGGATAGATCCTACTAGAGACTTAGAAGACAGCTTAGACATTTTTAATAGGTTAGTTCAAGACATTATTAATACAGGTGAGAAAGCTTCTGATGAGTATAAGGCTGTAGTGCTACTTAATGCTATACCTGATGCCTACAAAGAGGTTAAAGACGCCATTAAGTATGGTAGAGATACTCTTACACCTGATATTGTCATAGACTCTTTAAGAAGTAAGGAACTTGAATTTAAGTCTGAGAGAGGTAATAGTGGCCATGAAAACTTGTTTGCTAGGGGGAGGACTTTAAGTAGGTCTAGTGGTACTCAGGAAAGCCATAATAATCAGGGAAATAACAATAGGAGAAAGTTTAGAAGTAGAGGCAGATCCAAGTCAAGGACTAGGACTAAAAAGTGTTATGGGTGTGGAAAATCTGGTCATTTTATTAATGACTGTTATAAGAAGAAAAATGAACAGAAAGGTAAGGGTGTTAATGAAGGTAATGTGGTAGAATCTAAAGGTTCTTCTACAGTTGATGTATATGCTGTGACTGAAAATTTATCTAACTCTGCAAATATTGTTGATGAGAGTCAAAACCAAGAATGGATCTTGGATTCTGGTTGTACCTTCCATATGACCTCTAGGAAGGCATATTTAGAAAATTTGAAGAAAATTGATGGAGGAGAAGTGGTTATGGGCAATAATATAGCTTGCAGAGTTGAGGGAGTTCGGAATGTCACTTTGAAATTTGATAATGGATATATTTACACTCTTGAAAGGGTGAGGTATGTCCCTGAATTAAATAGGAACCTGATTTCTATGGAAAATCTGGATGATATGGGGCTACAAGGAAAAATAAGAGATGGTTTTTTGAAGGTGATAAAAGGATCACTTGTTATTTTTAAAGGTGTTAAAAGAAATGAGATTTATGTGATCAAAGCTAGTACACTGTTTGATCACATAGGTGAGTCTTTGAGAGTTGAAGTTGATGCCACTTTAAAATGGCACAAGAGATTGACCCATATAGGTGAAAAGGGCCTACACATCCTTTATAAGAAAGGTGTGTTTGGAAAAGACTCTATATCTAAGGTGTCCTTTTGTGAAAACTACACTTTAGGTAAGCAGCATAGGCTACATTTTAACACAGGAAAACATAGAATCACCTCAATCCTTGAGTATATATACGCTGATTTATGGGGACCTTCATCCACCATCACTCAAGGAGGAAATAGATATTTCTTGTCCTTGATTGATAACTATTCTAGGAAGGTTTGAGTCTACTTGTTGAAACATAAATCTGAAGCCTTTGAGAAATTTAGAACTTGGAAGATTCTGGTGGAAAATGAAACTGGGAAGAAAATTAAGGTCCTTAGGACAGATAATGGTCTTGAGTTTTGCAATGCTGAATTTGATCAATTGTGCAAAAGTGCTGGGATTAAAAGGCACAAAACAGTACCTTATACACCTCAGTAGAATGGAGTGGCTGAGAGGATGAATAGAACCTTATTAGATAAGATGAGGTACATGTTGATAGGCTCAGGAGTTCCTAAGGTTTTATGGGGTGAAGCTGTAATAACAGCTTCATATGTTGTTAATAGAACCCCCTCAAGTGCTCTAGGTGATAAAACACCTGAAGAGTTATGGACAGGACATGTCCCTGATTATTCCCATTTAAGAATCTTTGGATGTGTTGCCTATTCCCATCACTTGAACCTAGGGCCCAGAAATGTGTTTTCTCGGGATATCCTGATGGGGTTAAAGGTTATAGGCTTTGGAGTAAAGAGGTAAGTAAAGAGGTAAAATGTTTTAGAATCATCACCAGTAGAGATGTTACATTTGATGAGACAAAAATGCCTTGCTTAGAAATTAAGGAGCCAAAAGGGCTATCTGGTGATGAAAATTATGATAATACCAAGCTGCAGGTGGAGCTTGGCTTGCCTACTGAACCTGTTGGTGATGAACAGGTGGAGGAAGAAGCTGAAACAGCTTCTGATCCTCAAGAAAATGAAGAGGGGAGTGTTCAAGAAAATTTGGAAAGTCAGCCTGATGAATTGGGGGATTACCAATTAGCTAGAGATAGGACTAGGAGAGAAGTAAGAGAGCCTGTGAGGTATGGAGATTACCTTTCACTTGCTTTTTTGTCCTGTCAAGACTTAGTGTTTAAAGAACCAAGATCTTATGAAGAGGCTATAAGCTGTAAGCAATCTGAGAATTGGCATACAGCTATTATAGATGAGATGGACTCCTTAATAAAAAATAAGACTTGGACTTTAGTTCCTAAACCTGCAGATAAAACCCTTGTTGATTGCAAGTGGATTTTTAGTGTTAAGGAGGGAAATACTGAAAAGATGCCCATAAGATTTAAGGCTAGACTTGTAGTAAAAAGATTTACGCAAAAAGAGGGCATAGATTATAATGAGATTTTTTCTCCTGTGATAAAGCACACTACAATTAGAGTTATGCTTGCTCTTGTTGCTCATTATGATCTTGAACTTGAACAAATGGACGTGAAAACTGCCTTTTTGCATGGTGACCTTGATGAAATGATTTATATGAGACAACGACTTGGTTTTATTGATGAATCTAAATCTGATCATGTGTGTTTGTTAAAAAGATCATTATATGGTTTGAAAAAATCTCCACGACAATGGTACAAAAGGTGTGATAATTTTGTATCTACTATTGGTTTCATAAGAAGTGAATTTGATCATTGTCTTTATTTTAAAAGAAATGACGAAAATGCTATTGTTGTTTTTATACTTCTTTATGTGGATGATATGTTGCTAATTGGTCAGAATATGCATGTTATTAATCAGATAAAATAGTCTTTAAGTGCTGAATTTGAAATGAAAGACCTAGGACATGCAAAGAGAATTTTAGGGATGGAAATCACTAGGAAAAGGCACCATAGGTTACTGTACTTGAAGCAAACTACATATATAGAAAAAATGTTGACTAAGTTTGCCATGCATAACTCTAAATCTGTTTCATTACCATTGACCAGCCATTTTAAACTTAGTAAAGAGCAATGTCCTATAGAAGAATCTGACATTAGACAGATGGAAAATGTACCCTATGCTAATGCTGTAGGATCTGTCATGTACACCATGGTATGTACTAGGCCTGATGTAGCTCATTTCATTAGCACATTAAGTAGATTTATGGCCAATCCAGGACCTGACCATTGGGTTGCTCTAAAATGGCTGTTGAGATATTTGAAGGGATTTTCACATCTTGGTTTGATTTTTAGTGCCTGTAATGAAGGTGTTGTACTTAAGGGTTTTGTAGATTCAGATTTTGCAGGAGATAGAGACAATAGGAAATCTACCACTGCTTATATGTTTACTTTGTGTAATACATGTATTAGTTGGAAATCACAACTTCAATCTATTGTTGCTTTATCTACTACTGAAACTGAGTATGTTGCTGCAACTGAAGCAATAAAAGAAGCCTTATGGCTTAAGGGCTTGTTATCTGAAATAAATGAATTAAGTAACCCTGTTGTCTTATATTCAGATAGTCAAAGTGCAATTCACCTATGTAAAAACCCCGTTTTTCATGAAAGAACCAAACATATTGATGTTAAGTTGCATTTTATTAGAGATGTTGTTTCTAAAGAACTTATTTTACTTGAGAAAATTGTAACTCAGTTTAATCCAGCTGATGTAGGGACTAAGGTAATACCATTAAACAAGTTTAAGTCTTGTTTACAAATTTTGAACATTGATGCTGGTTAAATTTTTTGGTTCTGTATAGGTGCTGAATCTGATGCTTATTGGAAGTGCTGGGAAGCTGCATTCTTTGAAGAGATATAAACTGTGTTTTACATTTATTAGGCTTCTTGTATGACCATTGGCATTAAGGTGGAGATCTGTTGGGCTGTGATGCCAAGGTCCAGTCCAACATAGGCTGTGATGATGAAAAAGGCCCAAAATGGAATGAGATGGCCCACTTAACGGAGCTCAATAGTTCAATCCATACTTAGTTGCTCTGGGACCATTGGATCGACCCACTGATCAATGGTTGTTGGAATTTCGTATAAATAATATCTTTCTCTCTTTCTTGGCGGATTGAATCGTCATTTTCTGTTCTCTGATTTCTTCGTGTCTTCTAGAACCTTCAAGGGTTTTCGTTTATGTGACTCTTTCATCTTCTCTGTGTGAGATTTTCTGGTGATTATCTTGGTGATAATCGTGTCCTTGTGTGAGTCTCCTTTGTGTGAGTAAACTGTTGTGAGAAGTGGTTTGTCCATTTCGGGTTCCATTGAAGCGACTTTGTACTTTGGGATTGTGAGGGCTTGGGGTTGAGTTCGGTGCCTCTATGAAGTTTATGGGGCGTATGGTCTGAGCCTATGAAAGATCTAAATCTTGATGTTGTGGTTTAGGTTTTTCTGGTAAAGCTATTGTATATTTTTGGTTGTATGATTTCAGATCTTGGATTAATAGTGGTATCAGAGTCTATTCTTGTTTGTTCTTGAGTCTTCGATCGAAGGTTCGAACACTGGAAAATTAATTTTCAGGCGTCTGACTGTAGATCACGAAACCGTAGGTCTAGATTTGTGTCGATCTGGTAGTTTGTTGAGCTGATTCGAAACTAGACTGTGGAAAACGAGAAAGTTTTGTGACTTCTTGCCTCGATCTGTAAAAGGACCCTAAAATAAGAGGTCCTGTGGGTTCGATCTTGAACTGGAACACTAACTTAGAAGCTGTAAGGGCTCGGTTCGTGATTTGGTGATCTGGAGAACACTCACCCCTTGCTGCGATAACTAATTCGTGATCAGTGCTGGTGGTTAATCGTTTAATCACCCTTAGGTTTGCACTTCTTGATCCCTACATGATCACACACACACGTAACACTGTGTATAGTTCATTATATCTCTATTTTGATATGGTTAATTGTTGTATACTGTAACTTGTTACATTAATTAGTGATATCTTGTTATATTTGTCTGTGATCTCTGTCTGTGATCGTTTAAGTTTGGGTGATTCAAATTGAGCCTTGACCTAAGAACTTGATTCTCACAGAATCCTGGTGAATTTGATCAACCCATTAACTCATTTCTTACACTCCATTAACCATTCCTCTGTTCGTTTGATTGATCTCTGTAACCTGATTTCTTGCTTTCTCTCCTATTGCTATGAAGATACGAAGAAAATGTGAAGAAAGCAAATTCATCATATTGAGCGAGTATCATTTCTCTTCTGTGGATAGAGGAATCCTCAAAGCTTCGTTCTTGTGTATCTTTCTTCAACTTTCTTTGACCTTATTGCTTATCTGTTAGATCTTTTTTTTTTTTTTATTTAAGTATGTAAACATTATAAAAAATTGAAAATCTACTTAGAAATTATACAGTGGCAACAAGATCTCCATTGATTAAGGTTTATTTTATTTTGGTGATACCATTCCTTTTGTTTGATTTTTCATCTTTTTTCTTTTTTAGTTCGAATAGCCTTGTCCATCAAAAGATCATTGAGTGATTATTGAAGATTTCTAGCTGCAAATGTTTGGTATTGTTAATAATTCAAGATTTTCAAATAGTTTTATTTGATTTGTGATTTTGGATTCTTGGAATTGATTGAAATTGTGTTTTCGTAGTTGATGCTTTAGAAAGTGAAAGGTCTTCTCTGCAGTGTTTGGGATTTGATGGACAGAAGAATTCTCTAATTTGTATGTAAATATGTTTTGATTTTTTTGTTCTTTTTAGTTAATCATCAATTCTTGTAAGTTTCATTTGATTACGTTGCATCGTATTAATTTTGTTAGAAGATAGGTGAATTAGCTTTTGAGATAATTCTGTAAAACTATTTATCGAAATTAATTTTTGTAAGACTATATAATGAGCAAAACTTGGGAATATTGATTATCAGACGGGAGACAGGGATAGACGTTGGAGTTTCTGCTGGTTTTGGATAGAGGAGATTCGTTTGAGGATGACGGAGGATATTCAAAGTAATTAGTTCGATACCAAGTTTTTGCTCCTCCCCTTTCATTTTAAATTTTAAAATCTCTTTTTTTTTTCTTTTTGTATATATTTCATTTTTTATTTGTGTTTTACGAAAGTGAAATTTTGTGCATTGTTGTAAGTTATTAGATTAGATGAATAGTCTTAAGAAATAAAAAGAATTTATAATGTTGTTTATGTGCAATGAATTTAGAATTTAGAAGACGTAAAAAAATAATAATAATACAAACATTTAAAAATAATAATAAATTTGGAGCTAAAGCTCCCTTTATTTCATTTTTCATTTGTGTTTTAGGATGGTTGAAAATATTTTTTTTTGTATATTTCGTTTTTCAAGACGGTCGAAAAAAAAATGAAAGCAGAGAATAAAAATATTTTTTTTTAACAAAAAGCAAAAAATAATAATATTTTTTTAGACAACAAAAAAAAAATGATAACTGGAGCTAAAGCTCCGTGCAGTGCATGGAGGTATTAAAATTAATAGCTCCGTGCATGCATGGAGTTATTTAGCTTCGTACTGCACGGAGCAACAAAAAAAAAATTATTATTATTATTATTATTATTATTATTATTATTATTATTATTATTATCATTTTTGCTTTCGCACGCAACCATCCTTACAGGTGCAAAAAATCTACTTCCATCCTATTTTTTCATTTTCCTCTTCAAAACAGATTTTTTTAACACACAATTTTTTTTTTTAACGATTTCATTTGGTTAAATAAAAACTATTTTTTGGTAAGATTCAGTTGCTTAATTTGACGGGATGCCTGGATGAATTAATAGTTTTTCTTTGGTTTCATGTCTTGCAAATTTCCGCTTTTTAATTCTCTTAACATATTTTTCTCGTGGATATAATAGACTAAAAATAGGTGAGTTGTATCATATTGCCAATCAGTTGGGCAAATTAACTCTTGACTAAAGACTTATAGAATGTAAGGGAGAATACAATTTAACATGAACATAGAGGGAAAAGCGAGATAAGTTGATGGTGAATGCTCATAGTTTCCTGTAAATCTAGAAATGAATAATAATAATAATAATAATAATAATAATAATAATAATAATAATAATAAAGAAAAAAAGAAAAGAAACATTTACCAAAATTTAATCCATGCTTGACATCAATTTTTTAAAATTCATTTTTTTTTTCCAAACTCATGTTCAATTATATGCATATTTTATGGAATCCACAACTTTATCAACTTTTCATTTACACACTTCATCAACTTAAATCAAAATTTACTAAAAATTTGATGCTTAGTCAAATCATATAGGACTAATTCAAGTACGATTTTTCAAAAAGTCAATTTGTTTTGGCAAAGATAATTCCGCATAATTTATCTGCTAAGTAGATATTAATTGAATTTATTTGGTGAGCCATTCTTATTTTTTTTTATCAAGAAATTTTTTTCACTAGCTATTGACCTAATGTTCAAAACTTGACCATTAAGAATCACATTTTCATACTTATTCAACCTGCATCAAAATCAACGATCTTATAAACAAATCATATGTATTGTTTATGATATTCGAAATGGATGCCTTTACTCACATCATAAACCTTTTCTCAAACAAAAGAATTTACATTACATCTTCTTTTTATGTATTTGATTGTAAATATACGGCTGTACAACTTATTCGCCCAAGACTGTACGGAATGACCATGTTTATACTTATTCTGTGCCAACCAAAAAAAGTAGGAACAGGGATTTGATTTTCTTTACAGCCTAGGAAAGCATTGATGGTCCAATTTCTAAAGTAGTTTCTATCTATCTTTCTCGTTAAGTCTTGGTCGTCCTCCCATTCTCGCACTGTACTCACCTTCCGGCCGGCAAATCCAGCGGCTGATTTCAAGTGATGATCGATGATCAGACGGTGACTATCATTTTGCTGTGATCTAATTAATATGGTAATTGTGTTCTAGCCTGCCTCATATGATCTTTTGATGTAGATTGCTTTTTCGGACAGTACTGAGGTGAATTAATGACTGATTATTTCATGTAAAAATGCATTTTGATCAATTATGTGCGAGTTTAGGACTAATAGAAGGACAAATGCTGATTATTTGATTGATCTTTGTGACTCCAGATTTTGATACTTTACTATTTGCATCTTGTGGCTAATAGATTTAAAGAATTTACCTACAAGTGATTATACTTATCTGTTTATTTTTTCTTCTAATTTTTGTAAATCTTCTTGAAAAGGCTATATTAGGTAAGCTTCATCTAAAACACTTCTATAATATTATCAAAACATGTTCAAAAAAGGTTTCTTAATTTTAAAAACAGCTTTTGATTTTTAAAAATCTTGTCAATGGGCTCTTACCATATTCACAAAGTCAGTAATTTTTTTATTTAAAAAAGTATATCTTGAAAATAATGTTATCGAGTAAAAAGTGGTGTTTGAGCGCACCAATCTAGGTGGTTTCACTTTAATGGTTCAACTAAATGAATTATATAGCCTTTCTTTCAAATAAATATATCGTTTAATATCACGTGGTTGTCATCGAGACGGGTGCTTAGTCCTAGTGATGGTAAGCATTACTCATTCAGTCATTTGATTTTTAAAAGTTAAGTACGGTGACATAAACTCCATTATAAACCACGGTTTTTTGATCGACATTTAGGAACGCAGTTCAGATGGAAAGTTGAAGATCAAGAAACAAATTATCTTCGGATCCTGGGGTAGTGGAAGAGAAGATGAAGAAAGTTCAGGGGAACTGTGCCCTATCTTTGATCATTACCGGAAGCCCAGTAATGAAGGTTCTTTTCGTGCATCATTGTGTATTATATTCAAAAATCTACTGGGAAGGATCTCCAACATCCGTTTATTTATTTTTTTGATAGGTAACATCCGTTTATTTTCAAAGCCGAGAAAACCAGAACCTATACTTCCTGTTGTAAATCCTGTAGTATCAACCAGAAATCATAGGTTTTTGGCAATCCAAGAGATTTCTTCTCCTAGTTCAGATTCATCTTCGGACTCGATCCCAGGCGCCACGTATGTCCCCCCTTCAGATTTGGAGTGGCAGTGGAATTACTCAGACAGAGAAATTGAATCCCCTCCTCCAGATTTAGTGGGGCAGTGGGACTGCACAAACTCAGAAAATGAAGTGTATGCTAATGATGGATGGCAGGATATTTCTTCTCCTAGTTCAGACTCATTTTCGGGCTGGAGCCGAGGCGAGATGTATGTCCGCCTTGCAGATTCGGGGTGGCAGACGAATTACTCAGACATAGAAATTGAATCCCCTCCTCCAGATTTAGTGTTGCAGAGGGACTACTCAAACTCAGAAGATGAAGTTTATGCTAATGCTGCATGGCCGCAAAATCCGCCAGTTCCTTCTGCAATCTGGACAGAGTCCTTTGAAGATGAAGACTCAAACTACATTCAACAGCTGGATGTGATCATTGATGCCTTTAATAGCTCTCTTTCCTACAAAAAGGTATTTGACATGGTGGATTCCGCTGTTTTTATCGAAGACGAGAAAAATCAGCTTGGCCCGAGTGAATCCGGAGAGAAAGTTGAGGAAGAGAGGGTGATAAAGTGTTTGGTGGCAAAAGGGAAATGGATAAAGCATTATAATAGTTACCACGGGATACTGCTTGTGGGTGAAGGAGACTTCTCTTTCTCTGCTAGTTTGGCTGTGGCTTTTGGTTCTGCCTCCAACATGATTGCAACTTCTCTTGATTCTGTTGGTAAGAAATTATTATAAATTCTCTGCCTCCAGTTATTATTTGTGGGATTCATGTATAAGATAATTTGTTCTTCTGAATATTTAGGATACTAGATTAGTTAAACATATTTTTGATTGTCCCATTTGAATAAAGATGAATTTTTATGTATTATTTGACTGATATGTTGTTGAAAATCTTGTGCAAACCTCATGTTTATATATATATATATATATATATATATCATGATTTGTGTTACATGTTGGTGGGATTTGCAGATTTTCTGGAGGAAAATTATAAGCGTGCAATGTCCAACATTCATGAGCTTAGGAGTAGGAAGTGCATTGTAATGCATGGGATTGATGCTACAGAAGTTGCAAGTCATCGCTTGCTTGGAGGAATGACATTTGATCGGATAATTTTCAACTTTCCGTTTGCTGGATTTTTCAAGGACTTACCTCGCGAGGCTCAAATAAGGTCGGTTTGTTTTATAATTCTTTTGGTTAATGGCTTTCATTTAAGACATATATTCTGTTTATCTACAGAAAGCACAGAAGACTTGTGAATTTGTTTCTTCAGAATGCTAAAGAAATGATTGGTGAAAATGGTGAAATTCACATTACCCACAAAACCAATGGTTTTCATAAAGAATGGATGTTAGAAACAATGGCTTCTTTCCACAGGCTTAGGCTCATTGAGGCTGTGGAATTCGATCTGTCTGATTATGAAGGTTACAACACCAAGTGTGGATTTGGAGGTGACAATAATTTCAATTGTTACCCTAGCAAAACCTACAAGTTTGGTCTTTAAAGTGCACTTCGCCTTTTAAGTTAGTCACTTGCTATGGTGATGAAAAAAAAAAAAAAAAAAAAACCATCGATATTGGTATGTAAATATTATTTCCATATTTTGTGAGTGTACTTTAAACACTGGGACAACGTTTGAATTTGGTGTGGTCTTCTTCTAATGTCTTGAAAGTTGACACATTTTACAAGACCAATCCTGCGACAATGTCATAATACATAATTCTTAACGTAATGTCACGTAGCATTTCATTATTGAACTGTTTTAAATACAATTAGCTTTTTCATCAAATCATTAACTACCCGCTTGAATGTCACTGCATGTGTTACCTTTCTTCTGACAATGTGGCTAAATCCGTACAAGACCGAACCAAATCTCTTTTAATGGGTAGCTTCAAAACATTCAGAAAATATCTTTTCGATTGCAAGTATTCATATATTTTCACGTAATACAAAATTTTATGAAGTCCACTCTGTTCTTCCTTTGAGGAAACACTTTGTCCTTTAATTTGTAGAAAATGTTAAATAATTTTGTACTCAATGGCTTGATATCCCTGGAAGTAAAATTCAACCCTCTTCCCCACTAAAATGCATATACTAATTGTTACCACTTTCTTCAAAATTAACTTTGGAGTAAAAATTTAAAATGCAAATTGTATGTTTGGTTTCAATGGTCCACCTATGGAAACAAACAAATGTATTAAACAAACATTTTAATCCCTTTTGCAAGAAGATATATTTGCCTAATGTCTTTCTACCCGTTGATTCCAGAATGAGGAAAGTTGAAAATAACGTGATCGAACATTGATTCTTTGGGATCGGCATGCTGATTAAGTTTTGTTTGGTTACCTCCAATCCATGTCAAATGGAAGAACCCAAACTTTCAAAATAGGCCAATTTGATTTTGCAGTTGTAAAATATCCTAAACTTCAAAAACTTTAAGAAGTGTTATCATTAGATTATTGTTTTAAATAAAATCATTAATACGGAAAAATGATTACTATATTATTATTATTGTTGTTGTTGTTGTTGTTGTTGTTTAAAAAAGTGGCTCACAAACAAGTGTTGGACCTAACCTTCGAACTACAACTGTTTCTGTGAGCGAGCTTCAATATTTGGGCTTTGCCACATCGAAGAGGAGCCTCGTCCAACTTCTCGTAAGATGTCATTCCATATGGGATGCCACATAGGCTCGTCGGGGGGTCTTAGTGGTGAGGCTTAACAATAGTCCCCCAAATCTATTTATGATTATTCATGTTATGGGTGGACATGTTTCTTGTGTGATGTGTCTTTGTTTTGGCGAATGTTTTCTTGCAATGGTTAGGTTATTGACACAATACTATAGTCTTCCACTTCCTTTGAAGATTTCCTATTGATAGAGTCCTATTAGAATGATTGATATGATTTTTGTAACGAGTAATATGTCAAAATCTTGTCAACATAGGTTACAGGGTGGTTGTCTCCGCTAAGAGCATTAAGGGGTTGTTTGAGGTCCTTTTTTTAAATAGTGTGATGATGGAAAATGTGTGGTTAAAAAAAAAAAATTTGGGTTTGTATGTAATATTATTTTATTGAAAAATGTGTGATTGAAATATGATCAAATCATTGTTCAAGACTACATTTTGATGGAAAAATGGAGCCCAAACAAGGGCTAAATATGCCACTAGCTAGTGAGGTCAAATTGATACCTAGAATATGATGTTTCGATTAAGGAGATGAAGCATCGCGTGCCTCCTCATCCAATGGACACCATTTCATATGTGACACTATAAGTACCCTTTCCTTGTATCATTTGAAGGGTAATGCAACGTTATACATTGAAGACTAGAGTTATTGCGTCTCTTTGCTTTGTTATTCTCTATTTCTTGAGCTAGATGTTTAACCTTGAGTTTATTTTCTTGATTGTTCATTACCATACAATCCTATTTATATATGTTGTTGGAGCTTGAACGTCTTTGTCTCACATTACAAAGTTTCTCCCCTGCTCAAATTTGAAACGTCATTGACTAATAATCCGTCCAAGTATGTTGAAATTAGTTTGTGTGGACACGAGTGGGCTCGATGACACTAACATTTAAATTATTCCTTTTTGCAAGAAGATTTGTTTGCCTAACAACATGGGAGTGTATTTCTCCTTGTTGAATCCAGCCTGAGGAAAGTAGAAAATAACATGATTGAACTTTGATCCTTTGAGATAGCATGCTGTCTAAGTTTCATTTGTTTACCTCCAGTCTATGTCAAATTAATGGAAGAATCCAATCTTTCCAAAATAATTTTTCTTTTCATTTTTCCTAGTGGCCGTCTTTGTTTTGGAGTTGATTGTTAGAGCTAATCTTTATGCAACCATTTGTAGTTCATAGTCAACTTCTTATAAATTAAATTTCAGATAGAAAATGGAATGTAGAATTGTTGAATGTGATGCTGGAAAATTATTTGGAGAATTTTTTCTTGGTACTTTGACATATCTAGTCATGCCTTTTTGGCCAGTTTGTTTGAATTGAATCATTGGAACCACTAAAGATGTAAGGCTGAAGCAGAGAAGTAGACAGGATGCATAATAATGAACTTTTCAAAAATTGAAAGTAATTAAGCAACTTAGACCAATTCGTAGAAACTAGGATAGATCTGAGAGCCTTAGGCCCTTAACCCTTGATTTAGTTGTTTAGTTCAGTCTTCAACCCCCCCCCCCTTCCTCCACCAAAAAAAAAAAAAAAAAAAAAAAAAAAAAAAAAAAAAAAACCACCAACAACCACCACCTAAAAATTCTAACTTCGCCATCGAGCTTATATTTTAAGTGGGAAATGGAAAGCCTTTGCTCCATTTTGAAGATATTAAAATACAGGCTTAGCAAATAAAAGAAATCCATTGATGGTTGTTTTTCTCTGACTATGATATTTCTATTACAAGTGCAGAGGAATTGATTTTCAATTGATGGATTCCTGGCTCAGTTCAAACTTACCAACATCAACCATAATCAAACAATCGAATCCAACCCACAACGATGTTTTACTTCAGTTGCTCAACTCAATGTGTCCAAAAAGAACATAATAGGGTGGTTGCAATATGTAATAAAGAAGAGAGGAAGACAAGTTTCAATTTCCAACTCGAAGAGAGAGAAAATGACACAAGGGTGACTTCCTCTTTTCTTATTGCCCACATACACACATGGCTTCTTTCAACAATGAGGCCATATATAGATTTAGGGTATCATTTAAGTGGGCAATAATAGTGGGCTCATGGACCAGCAAATGGTAAAGGGGCGGAAACATGAAAGAGAATCCAAGAAATAAATGGGTCATAAGCAACATTAAATTAATTAAGTTGTTTCCAACGATTCCTGAGTTATTTTTCGAGTTGAGCCAATTGATTGATATGTTGATAATAATTTCATTCATTGGCCAAGACCTATGAAACTTAATTCAAACAGTTTAACATCACCGTCCAAGATTTATTGGGTATCAAAACTCGACAAATCTTTATCTTGATGTCCAATAAACCTGCAAGCAATCATGACACACAGTTTGTACTTGCATAATTAAGATAACCAATAAAATTGGAGTCACAAACCGTATCTCATGTTTCGGATCCAAAGCACCTATTATACCTACTCCATGTACTCATTAGAGCTAAGGTCACTAATAAAATATTCAAGCAGAAATAGATAATCACAATGAACAAATAATCATACGATGAAAATATATCATAGGATAACCCCCAGATTTTATCAAAAATATGTTTATATAGAATAACATATTAACACCAAGTTAATCAATAACGGCCAATACATATGCAACAAATGCATCAATGACCCTACGAAAATTTTTTACCACATTTATTCTATCTCATTCCATGTTGCTTATACTTCGAGGACACATATCTTCTTTCATCGCCCACCATACTCACTAGATAAGTCACTTAACTCATGTCTAACTGGTAAATCACAGTAGATCCTAAGTCCTCAGGATAATCCTTTATCACCACATCACTCTTCTTAACCTAAATGGATTATATGTTTCCACCTAACAGAAGTAAAAGAAGCATCTCTCTCCCCACTTCATTTGATTAGGATTTTTCCAGATAAAGGATTCTAACATTTGATCACCTCTCCACTCGTGATCCAAATATCATACTCGACATCCCCGGTACAAACCACCAATGTACTTCTTGGCATCCATACTCTACCATACCAATAGATACACAACACATTCACTGTTAATGCATTCCAACACACTATGCATGCAAACAATTAAAAAAAAATCAAATTGCTCTCAAGTTTATGCAAATGCACATATCAAACACATTAAAATGTAACATATAATCATACAACAGAATTAAGCAATCACATACATGAAAAAAGGATTACACACAAATGCACATGCAGTAACTTGGCTTACTTACAATAAACCTCATTAGGTCATCAATCGACCCTATATCCATATCCGCCCCACCTCTCATCTTAGCCTTCTGTTTATCTTTCTTCTTGGAACACTTACTAATAAAATGTTCAGGCTTAATACAACCACAACATCGTCTACCACTAGATTTCTCCTGTCTTTTGCCTTTCTTCTTACCACCCTCACCACTCAAGTCACTACTTGAATCACTACTGTATTGAGATCTACCCAAATTCATTTGCATAAACTTCATTCTACTCCTCATCATTTGTAACTCACTACTCATCTTATCTTCTTTTTCAACCTTAATCTCACCTCCTTACTCTTAAGGAAATCTTTGACAATCTCGAGTGTTAAGGTGTCTCTACTATATTTAATTGAATTAAGCAAAATAATGGCATTATACGTTACAAACTCCTTTTCGTCACAACTAACAATGTCTTGAACAATCTTATTGAAAATATCCAAATTGTCATTAGGATCTGTTTTAAAACTGAAAAATCTTTCAAACAAGTACGACCTATTAGGAATAGACTTAAGTAAATATAAGTTCTCTAACTTTTGACAAAGTTCTTTCGTAAAATCAAGTTTTCCAACTTTTCTCAAAATAGTGTCAGATAGGTACTTCTCGTGCTTCCGTAAAATTTGCAAGAAATTTACTATCTATGGCTTTTGAAAATTTTTGTTGAACCAAAATTCCCTTTATCTTTTGTTGTCAAATTGAAAAATCTCATTGCCCATTGAAAATTCCAATTTTGAAATGTGAAGATATTTTGAAAAAACAGAACTACCAAAACGCACACATAGGTTACACAAAGTAATCTTAAGACCGCGGTATAATTAGTTCTAAATTTTTAGGGTTTCGTAAGATTCGCGATCTTGGATCAGTGGAACGTTCAAACAGGTTAAATCCAGGTATTCTAACAGAATAATCAATCCAACACGAAAGTATGTTAATAAAAAATTTAAATTCTCATGCAACGCAATATCACATAGTGATTAGACGACAATTAGAGTACAAAATCAATTATCAACTTGCAGCCAAATTCAATACTTCAAATATGACAAATAATTCCTAAATTTCTTGCACAAACAATGTTAACCTACATGTAAACCACAATCCTAATATCACCCCCACATAATGACGTGTTAATTTTGAAATTTAAATTGGGATAAGCCACATACCAGAGCGAACTAATCTGAGTCCGTAAATATCGAAAGATGGGAATTTACCATACTTTAGAGCCACAATTATTCATCCTAAAGCTTTAGCAACAACAGTAACCAATCGAGCAAAAAGTGATTCTTGAACATGTAGGATTAAAATTGTCTAAGTTTCACAACAACACTCAAAACTGAAATCGAATACTACCACATGGTGGTCTTATCGTTTGAAAAATTCTCGTCAAAAGAGGCCTCGTGCAACCACATGCGTGGTCTCTAGAGTTTCACACGCCGGTTGTCACGTGCCATCATGAACACACCGATGATCTTCGTTCATCCAACAAGTAAGTGCTCATGATGGTAGTAATGGTCTCCGGTTACACCCTAACCATCCCAACGTGCTCATCCTAGTAGTAATGGTCGAGGTTAGTACGTTGGTCCTCTATATCCTTTTCCCCCACAAGGTGCTTCATTCAACAGACCCATCTGTCCAATTTGTGCAAACCAAACCATACTGCACTAGATTGCAATGAATGATTCAATTACGCATTTCGGGCTTGACTTCCTTATGCTGAACTCCTAGTGCAGTATGGTTTTGATCATCAAGTTTGGTATGCTTATAGTTGGGCTAATTCACACATAACCAGTAATGTAGCATATTTTCTTACTCAGCAACCATTTGAAGGAGCAGACCCAATCATAGTGGGCAATTGTACAAATTTATCAATTCAACACACTGGACACGCTTCCTTCTTAGTTGATAACCATAACTTTTGCAAGAAAAACATTTTACATTGTCCTGATGTTCATGCTAATCTACTCTCTATAAACAAATTTTGTATAGACAATAATTGTTATTCTCTAATTGTGAGCTGGGAATGGTCTATATTCTCTAGTGGGAACAAGAGCTTCTCAAATAAATTGAATTATTTTACTGCTAAATTAGGATCAAAGACAAACAAGAAAGGCTGGCATGATCGTTTAGGCCACCGTTTAACCATGTTCTGTATAGTTTATTTCAATTATGATATCTTCCTAACAAGTTTTTCAATAAAATTACCTTATGTGAGTTTTGTCCTCTTGGAAAGGCCAAGTAGGTTCTCTATGATAGCTCCACACATTAGACTCAAGATCCATTGGCTCTTAACACTGATGTTTGGGTGTCGCCTATAACTTCAGTTGGTGGATGTCATTTTATGTTATTTTCATAGATGATTTTTCATGTTTTACATGGTTGTATCTCATGGCTCATAAATCTAATGTATTTGAAGTTTTCAAGAAATATAAAGTCCTTGTTGAAAACTGGTTCTCTCACAAGATTAAACAAATCTAGTTAGATTATGGAGGAGAATTTCTCTCGAATGAATTTAAACAGTTTTTAAATACTAATGGAATATGTCATGCCTAACATGTTTGTATTCCTCTCTAGAGAATGGCATTACAGAGAGACAGTATCGACATATAAAAGAAATGGGTCTATCTCTTCTTGCAAAATCACATCTACTGTTAAGTTATTGGGCTAACAAAAAGCCGACCCTAAGATTTTAGATGGCCTGTGCAAGATTTTAAAATGGTGGCCCCTTCAAGTAACTAAAATATATATTAAAAAAAATATTTCAATAATATTATTTCATTGCAAAAATATGATATTTAAATACTTTTTTTTTTAAAATACATGAACACAAAAACATAAATAAAGCTCAAAAGCATCTCTTGAATTTCATCAAAATTCATATGTCATCAACAAAGAATTATCCAAGCCACTAGCCTATTCGTACAACTCCATATAAGCAAACCTTGAAAAAAATATATATCGTGTAAAGCTTGAAATGCAACAAATCATATAAAAATATTTATTCTCGCATTTTTAGAAGAAAATTCACTAATTAAACTTTTGTAATCAATATTTTCTAGATAGTCTTGCTCAGTAGATAACAAAGCTAATCCATTTAATCGTTCTTGTAACATGGTTGACCGCAAATAATATTTTAATAACTTCAATTTTGAAAAACTTTTTTCAAGAGATGCAACAGTAACATGATTTGTCAATAATATTCTATAAGCAATACATGTACGGAAAGCAATCCAATCTTTTCAAATAAGTTAATATATCAAAAGTCGTCTTTATTCCTTTTGGTAAAAGATTTCTCAAAACTTTTAACTCTTGAAATAAATCTTCGTCATCAAGATCGCAAAAAATTACATGTCTTAAAATAATATCAATATGATCAAAACATGCTTTCAAATTAGCATCATCCAAAGCGAATTCAAATCAGTGAAATTACTGAACGAGATTGACGAAAAGAGAATAAAAAAAAGATAACAGGGAATTTAGATTTTCAGTGAGGGTTTTATGAAAAATACGAATCGTCAATCGTTGTTTAATGAAAAGAGAGAATTTTTTGGAGCCAGATCAAAGATGATTGGAGAAAAAGACCGTTTGGTTTATCTCTTCTCCGCCTCAATTATTTTTGAGGCAATTGGAAAAGACGGTTGATTTTTTTAATTATTTTCTTCGAAAAGGTGATTAGAAAAGATGGTTGTTCAATTTTTCTTTCTTCTTGACCTGAACTCTTTTGGACTTTTTCCTTTTCCCTCACATTATTTAAGATATGAATACTATTTAAGAATATTTATTTAAGGAAAGTTTAATAAGACAGTCACATTATTATTAATTTTAATATTTTATGCATAATAATAAAAAATTTTATACTTTGAACTTAATATATATTTTAAATATTTAATTATAAATAAATATACAACTATAACAAAAAGTTTTTTGGTGCCCCTGCTCAACTCACACACCTTCAGGGTCGTCTCTGGGTTAACTAATTCTTAATATCAGTATATTTAATAAACATACTCTCAACTAAGGTTCTTAACAATGTATCTCCTTTCTTTGCACTTAATAAGTCTTTCCATAGGTATAGTGACCTATGCAATTCCGGATGTAGCTACTATCCTTTTCTCACACCCTATGTCAAACATAGGCTTTGTTTTAAAAAAAAAAAAAGGTGTCTTCATAGGATATTTAGACGACAAAAGGGATATAGATGTTTGGACCTAACCAATGGTAGAGTTTATAAATCTCGCAATGTTATTTTTGACGATAACTCTTTTACTGCAGTTGATATGGTTTCAGACTCTTCGTCCAAATAGGATTCTGTTGTTTTTGGTGAAGTTTCTCAATTTAAATTACCTCCACCTTATCAGTTGCAATTATTTTCTAACACTTCTGTGCGGTCGCAATCTTTATGTAGTCCTCTAACCACCATGCAATCATCACATATTCAACATGGTAGTCCAACTATCGGGCCTACCATCAATATACCAAATAAAAATATCACCACTTCTTGTGCAAAACCTACAATCTCAAATCTTATCTTACCATCTCCTTATCCTGATCCCAAAGCTTTATCTCTGAAACATCTAATTCAATAGTTGGTAACTAAATCCAAAATTGAAAAACTTAAGCCCAAACAATTCCCTGGCTTCAAAAGTTTTTTATCCACCAAACACTCTCTTCGTGTGTTGTCTAGTATTTATCATGAACAAGAACCTAGTTGTTTCACATAGGCTATGTCTAGCTCTGAATGGCGGGATGCTATGGAAGGTGAGTTTGATATATTAATGGCCAATGGTACTTGGTCCTAATGTTCACGACTACTTAGTAAACTCGTGGTTCATAACAAATGGGTATACCAAATAAAAAGAAAGCAAAATGGCAGGTAGAGATGTAAAAGACACGATTGGTTGCCAAAGGCTTTGATCAATGTGATGGTGTAGATTATCATGAGACATTTTCTCTAGCAATTAAATCTTCAACTCTTCATTTAATTCTAGCCTTGATAGTTAATTTTCATTGGCCTATTTGGCAACTGGATGTTTCAAATGCCTTTTCACATAGCATATTGGATGAGGAGGTGTTTATGGAGCAGCCAAAAGGATTTCTTGATGAGTCCCAACTATATTTTGTCTGTAGACTTCATAAATCTCTCTATGGGCTAAAATAAGCTCTAAGAGCATGGTTTTGAAGACTCTCACAACAACTACTTGAATATGGTTTCCTTGAATCTTCCATTGATTCATCTCTATTTGTTTATGGTAAAAATCACTTATAAATCTTTGTTCATGTCTGCGTAGATGATATCATCGTATCAGGGACAAATGTAATGGCTATCACTCAGTTTATTACTACATTGGGAAGTCAATTTCAACTCAAAGATCTTGAAAGTTTTAGTTACTTTCTATGAGTCCATGCTTGCCATGACTCTCATGGTATTCACTTGGGTCAAGGAAAATACATTATTGAACTCTTGCATCGAAACAATATGGCTGGAGCAAAGCCACCATCCTCTCCAACGATAAATGATCGAAATTGTCCCCCAAGATGGTTATTTACTTTTAGATCCTAGTGAACACAGAATGATTGTTGGTGCATTTTAATATTGCATTATTACATGACCAGACATTTCTTATGTTGTCAACCAACTTTGCCAATTCATGCATTACCCACTCGAAGGACATTGGTTAGCTCTAAAAAGTATTCTTCGATATCTAAAAGGGACAGTTGACAATGGTTTTTATTACTCTCCCTTAATAATAGATCTAAATGCTTTCTATAACTCAGACTAGGTAGGAAATTCGGATGACAGATGCGGTAGCAGTGGGTATGGCATTTTTCTAGGAAAAAAATTGGTTTCATGGAGCACCAGAAAGAAAAATGTCGTATCTTGTTCTAATACAGAAGCTGAATATTGATCACTGGCTCTGGCAATTGCTGAACTCTATTTCTATTGGATACGTATGCTTTTACGTGAATTGGGGATTTCTCTTTCTAAATGTCCTTTGATTTGGTGTGACGACATAAGTGAAATTGCTTTAGTATAAACCCAGTTTTTCATGCTAGGACAAAGCATATTGAAGTGAATTATCATTTTGTCAGAGAAAAGGTTGTGAAGAAAGATGTTTATGTTTGTTATATTTCTACAAAAGACTAAGTTCCTAAGGTGTTTCTAGAGGGCATACAGCCTCATGACTTTAGTTCTTGAGTTCTAAACTAATGATTTGCATGCTACCCATCAGTTTGCCAGGGGTGTTAGTGTACGTTAGTATGACTGATATTATTGATAGGATAACAACCAAATTTGTGTAGGTTGTTAGACTTCTTTGTAAAGCTGGATTTTGTTTATTAGAATAACTGTAACGTTCTGAAAATTTTATAGAATATACTTTAATTATTTTAGAGGCCATATTTTATATTTTGGAAAATTGGGGAGAATAAAGTGATATATGTATTAATTCAATTTTATTTGGGCCAAATGTCTAGATTTTGATAGAGCGATGATAAATATATCAATATAGGACTCGTTGGATAGATCGTATTAAATCATGCATTTTAGACTCGAGAAAAAGTTAGTTCGAATAACCGAAGCCCAAATTATTAAAGTTGAAAGATTTTACTTTGATATGATAATGCATTCGGTTTAGTTATTAATCAAACTTCCCATGGGCTCGACGTGTTGCATTCTTAGGATTGATGAAATATTTTGATATGATCTTATATTACTTTTTGTTGTGCTTTAAAATAAATTATATGTTTTAATAACTTATGGAGCCACGTGTAGGAGTTGTTGGAATTGAGTGAAAGTAGATTATTTTATTTGACTTGGATACAAGTTTTGGGTAAATTGAACTTTCACTTTCTATAGGATACTCCTATATTTATTTATCCATTTATGTAACCAATTTCTCCATGGAAAAAGTCCAATTTCTTTCACCACAAAAATAATTTTATAAACATGGTAGCACACTAAAAATAAAACTGGAACGTGATTTTTGGTTTTGTATCCTCAAAAGTTCATTTGATCTGACAACGTAGGATAACGAGGTGCAATTGTTTTATTTAGTTTAAATTGTTTATTTTCATATTGTTGAATTATTGTGCTTATGAAAGTTTAAAGGTATGATATGATATTTACATTATGGTTATCCGATACTAAAGATATGATATTTATTGAGCTCTTACTAGTTTCTAAAGATATGATGACGGTATGATATTTTGATACATTTAATGTAATTATATATTTTTATTTGGGACCGCACCATGATTTTTTGTGTCCTATGAGTATTTCAATGTACTCACCTTTTTTCCCTACCTCTCGTAGGTTAGAACGAGTTGTTGGTTGATGGGTGATGATGTGCAGTCGTGGTCTTAGAATTCTTTGGACTCAATAAATTTAAATCCGGTGTAACATGACTCAATGATTTTATTTCTAGCAATTGTTTTCATTTTATTATTATGTAGATATGTGATTTAGAACATGATTCATTTGTTATGTTTCCATATGATTTATTTTTATTATTTTATATTGGTGGAATTAAAATTTTATTTTTGTCCATTAAACATGATATGCACGAGTATTTTTTATTTTTTTATTTTTTTTTTAAGTATTAGTTACTGGAAATTATTATGAGAAAGGTTATGAAGTTGCAGTATAATGGAAATTGATTGTAAACCCATAAATAGTATTACGTGTATCGGCTTGATTAGTAACTAATTGAATTATATATTAATTAGAAGAAGTTTAGGTCAGAAACCATTATTCTTTTCTTACCAGCAAACTAGCATAATTACGAAAAATAAAAAAAATTGAACAGTGCATGTCACTGTTCATCGTGAACAGCGATGTTACTGTTCACAATGAACAGTGCCAAATACTGTCCATGTGAACAGTGGACAAAAAAGAAATTTTTGAAAAAAAAGGGGAAGATTTTCATATACTGTATTGAAGGTTAATGTTTGTTTCAAATTGACTTTAAGATTGCTACTGTTCACGATGAACAGTGCAAAAATATTGTTCATGTAAACAGTGGGAAAAAAAAAAGAAATTTTTGAAAAAAGGGGGAATGATTTTTATATACTGTATCGAAGGTTAATGTTTGTTTCAAATTGACTTTGAATTGTGTAGTTTAAACTTTAAATTGTTATGGTTCAATGCTCATGTTTTAAGATTTTACATGTCATGAGTATCTATGTGTCGAGCTTTAATCTTCAGGGGATGTTTTAAAATTACCAAAAAAAAATAATAATAATAAATTTATATTTTAAGAGATTTCATGTTCCACTTATTGTTTGAGTTTTCTTAATTCGCGTACTCGCAAAATTGTAAAACTTTGTCAAAAAGACCTAAACTGTCTACGAAGAGCTTGAGATTTAAACGGCCTACTTGTGGCCCCCTCCTCATCTGGAAGCCTTTTGATTGCTCGATATTCAAACCAACAAGAAGAAAAACCTTTTGATTGTGCGATATTCAAACAAACAAGACGAAAAACAATATTTCGGACCATCTTAGATTTAAGAAGATTCTATTTTTAGAAAATTCTAATTTGAGAAAAATCCTATTTTGGGAAATTTCAAAAATTAAATAAAAAAATAAAAAACATGAAGGTAGATCCTCCTTTTTTTTCCCCCCATAAAACATTAGGACAATGAAATTTTTTTCACCTTAAACATGTAATGGGATGAAGAATTCTTGGGATGCACCGCTCATTGCTTAACCACTCCCCAAATGATTCTAGGTATGAAATGCTTAACCGAATTATGAGCCAACTTGTTCATGTTATGAAGTGCATAAGTATGTTTGCTTTACACAATTTATTAGTCAATTTTTTTATTGTTTATACGGGCATGAAATAAAATAATATTGTCACTGATAGATTAAGCATAATTGAGGTTATATTAGTCACATGATTAGAACTTGACAAAAAACTAGGATGACTAGGAATAGCCTGACATATCTTTATTGTACTGAAATGGCAATTGATAATTACATAAATTATGAAGTACGATGGGAGCGAACTTTTGTCGAACATGTTGAGGGTTTCCTTTCTAAATAGGAGCAAGCAAGATCATTCGGATATAATGAGGGGACGATCCTCTCGATATAACATCTTATAAGCACTATGAAGCCTCAATGGAGAGATGTAGCTTCGTGAGGGATATGGACTACGAGCTATACTAGGAAGAAGATTGGGATATGATTGACTTTAAGAGATACTGTGAGGACATCATAATCTTATGGAACCACATACAACAAGAGCTAGCGAGCCCGAGCTTGAACCAAAACCAGAGCCAGAGGAAGAGCCTGAGGAGGACCGAGAGGAGGAAATCGAACTAGAGCTGGAAAAACCTGAGCAAGAATTTGAACCACAAAATTTTATTGATTTGGTTACTGATTCTGAGTTAGAGTAATGCATTACTTCAGACGATGAGACTTCACCAAAAGAGGATTCTTAGGACTCATAAAAAAATCAAAAATAGATGTTATTTGCTTATATAGGAAAAGTTCACTTATTTTTTTGCTTATTTGGTATTATACTATATGTGTAGCAACCGAAAATAAATTTTCATCTATTTCATCTTGACGTGTTTTGTTAATTTGAGATACCGAGGGACAAATTGAAAAAGAAAAAATGTCTTTTTGTAAAAATTTTAATTTTCGATCAAATAATGAAGTATTTGTCTAGCGAGAAATTTCTTATTGATATTGGGCTTGTTTCGAATCTCATATTAAGTGGCAAATTTTGTACTAAAGAAAAAATTATTTCGCATAAGCTAGGCCTAAGTTGTTATCGTTAGAAAAAAAGTTATATTTTAACTAAGGTCAGTTAAGCATTTAACAAGCTTTGGGCAGCCACATGTGTGTCAAATATTTTCATCTTTTAATTTTTGTTTTGTTTTGTTTTATTATTATTTTCTTATGAGACTAGAATGAAATCAAATTGGATTAGTTTATTAGATTCCCATGTGAATTTTGGTGCAATTCAAATTACTAGATAGAGTCCTACCTAGGATGAAAGCAAATTGGATTAGTTACTAGATTTCTGTGTGAAATTCTGGTGCAATTCAAATTTGCCTACTTTCAAAAGGAGACCTTCCAAACTACACTGTCCACATTAAAATAAAGTTTCTTCCATTAGTGTAATTTTTATACAGTACACGCGCCTTCATTCAAAGGAGAAAAGTTTGGAAAAGAATTTGGTTCTACGCAGTCAGTACATTATCATCGTGAACTAACATAGGATCTTTACGCGAAGTTGTCATTATATGAAATTAACTTTCAATTAAGCATGTATTCGTTATATTTGCATAAAGTACATAAAGTGCCTTTAGAGCTTTCTCTTAAGTTTTGATGAAAGAAAGTTTTATACATGTTTAAACTGATAGTCGTAGAGGCTCATTAAAACTTTAAGTATATATGTTAAACTGATGGTCACAGAGGCGCATCAGACCCCTAATTAGATCATTTGATTATCAATTTACTTATTTATGGAGAAACATGTAAGAATGCATGATTAAAAATATGATTATTATGTTTATATGGCATGTGTAGCCTATTGAGTGTTCCTTTGATATGCTTATTCCTATTTAACCATTTTTAGAATAATCGAAGATCCGGCATTAGATTGGCATGAATGGCATGTACTATTTTGAGAGAAATTTATTCTTAAGTTTTAGGTTGCTACTTTTATGTTTAATAATCATTGGAAGTCCCTGAAATTGTAGTTTGAATTCATGTTTTGAGATGGAAAGGGTTTAACGTTCACGTGTGTGTTTTTTTATGAAGATTTCAGAATTATGCAATTATTTTTAACACTATGCTATGGTCCAGAAATTTGGGGATATTTTAAATTAGTGTTTTCTTAAAAGCTTGAAGACTGAATTGATGATGAAATTGTTTGATATTTTTATGGCGGTATTCAGTCCATTTGAGTTACAACACTGGGATAAAAAAAATTTCAGCTTCTACCCTAAGTTTAAAAATTCACCCAGACCTAAATACTTGAAATTTTGATGTGATTCCAATTGCAGACGATAGCCATATGAGTTATCTATCTCTCAAATTCTGAATCACAAACTTTGGATGTATGAAACTCAAGTTATGAATGTTTTTCCGAGAGCTGCTAGAAAGTGCCCTAGAACAAATAGATCCAGTTTTGAAAATAATTCTGACCAACTTATCGATTAAATTTGTACTCGAAATTTTAACCTGAAATTCTCCTAGGTGTAAGATGTCTAGAGTTTAAATTTTCTACATTTTGGATTTCATTATTTGTCGAACGAGATTTATTTCAAGAAATCGTACAAGATAAAAATCTAAACTTTTCGAAAGAAAATTTCTTTAATTTTGTAACATAATCTCTGAAGTGTTAATGCTTTTAGTACAAGTTAAATTTCCGCATTTTATGAACTTTTAAAGTCTTTTAATGTCACGAGCCCTGAGAGCTTGAGGTGTTACAATATGTAAAGATTTGGAAATTTTTTAAGTTTTTCGCCATTATAAAGATTATTATTATTATTATTATTATTATTATTATTATTATTATTATTATTATTATTATTATTATTATGGTTATTTTTGTGTTATCAAATATTTCTAAATTAAAATTTTATTTGTGTTAAAAAAATGACAAGGCAATAACAAAATCAATCTACAGCCAGTAGGGATTTGTTGAGGGCTGTATAAGATCTAGGTACACAATAAGCACAAGGTGATCCCATAATGCAAACACTAACAATACCAACTTAATTGTGGAACAATTTCGTCACTATAAACCCCCAACATTCGATGGCAAGGCAGACTCATTGGCAGCTGAAGAATGGATAAGAGAAATGGAGCGAATCTTCAAATATTTTTCTTGCACTGATGCTCAAAAAAATATTATGTGAAGAATTCACGTTGGTTGATGTTGCAAGCCACTGGTGGGAGTCAGCATCGTGTATTAGAACAAAAGCGCAACAATGTGCTCTGACTTGGACACAATTCAAGGACGAAGTGATTGGAAAATACTTCATCCAAGCTCTGAGGGATCAAAAAAAGACAGAATTCCTTCAACTTAAACGAAGAAAAATAAAGCTCGAGGATTATGAGAGAAAATTCAAACAACTCTCAAGGTATGCACCATACCTAATGGACACAGAAGCAAAGAAATTAAGAAGGTTCGAAATAGGATTATGTCCTGAGATTGGTGGAATATTAGTATCCTACCAATTTACAACCTATAGTTGGGTATTGCAGACTACCCAGGCAATCTCAAATAAGTTAGAGGTTGATCAAACTCCTCAGCAAATGGCCGAGCCTTCAGAAAAGAAGAAACTGAATGAGTCCAACAAAGAGAAAGGAGAAAGACAAAACAAGAAGGTTAACTTCAGATCAAGATTTAGACAAGTCGTTTCATCCTGTCCAAAGTGCAACATAATGCATAGGAGTGAATATCTGTTTGAGAAACATGTGTGCTATTGATACGACAAAACATTGCATATTTTCAAAAATTGCAAAGGAGACCCTTAGAAGAAGAATGATGAGCCAAAAAAGAAGGGAAAAGCTCGAGTTTTTGCTTTAGCCCAAGGACAGGCCACAAAAGACCCGAACGCTAGTAATTTTGAGAATGAAATTCTTTTAAGGAGGGGAGATTGTAAGACACACAAAAAAAATAGAATAAAAATTTATTTGTTTGTTATATTTTTAAAAGTTGCGAACTAAAATGGAATATGTTTTAAATTCCTATTTTATTTTGGCTAAATAATTATATAATGAAGATATTATTTTTAGGATAACAATTGAGTTTGTTTAGGTTGTTAGACTTCTTCATAAAGCTGGACTATGTTTGTACTGTAAGCCTATAAATATACAAGTCATTCAGAGGATAAGATATCAAAACCTACTCAAACAAAGTCTCTATCGTATTTATTTAATTCAGTATTATTGAAATCTTACATCTTTCTTGATCGGCTCTTGCTGTAGTAAAACATTTCTGGTGTCACACTCTGTTGGCTCCAAGATTGTTTCGATAAGACAATCAGATAGAGAGGAGATTGTTTGTATTTCTTTTAGTGAGGTGGTATGAATGGTGGGGGTAGTGGTTTGCCCTAAAATGGAACTTAATTCATGTTTGGTTCTTAAAAGGCAAATTAAAATTTTAGTCTAAATCAATAACTAATTTTAATCATACAATTAATGGGACCCACACTTTTCAACCACATATTTTATATACTTTTATTAAAATTTACTAAAAGTTTGATTTTTATCTAAACAAAACATGTGTTTAGTAAAAAGGCATATATTCGAAATGATGAAATTTTGAATTTAAATCGTATTAAGTGCACCTAGTTGTTGTCTAGATTTGACTTGGATGCGAAGCTCGATCTTGTCACCTAACTTGCTTTATGCTTTGTCTTGATCCCCATAAAAATTTGAATTTTGGCCTGGTTGCTTAACCACGTTTATATATTATTATTATTATTATTATTATTATTATTATTTATTGTTTATTACATAAATAAAATTACACTAGGATCTCTTTGTAGTGGTACTCTACATAGAAATAACGCCAGGTAATAATGAGAAATTTTGGTTTCAACTTGCGCCAACTATAAATAAGAATAAACTTAACATAGTAACAACTCATATTCTTTCTAGGTTTCTCATAAAGAACTCGTCCCTCTATTGTAATAATTAAATGAATATTGTAAAATATTTATGTCATATTAAATTAAAAGTTAAGACGATTTTGCATAATTTCAACACTACATAGATACATAACTAGTTTTTTTAAGCTGTCTCTCTCTTTTATCAATGTTTATTCCTGAGAAGCAAACCCACCTACAAATTAACCAAAACAATTGATTAGTGTAAGGATTTGCAAAGTAAATTGAAGAAAATCAAGACCAAAATCTGAAAATAAAAGGAACGGTTTTCCCCTTTATAATTCGGCTTAGAAACTTGATCCACACCACAAAGGTCTCTCCAATTTGAAGGCCATTATCAGTCACACAGATAGATTCACAAAGAAAAGGCAAGAAAGGATTGGTTTGCACTAAGCAGGGAAGTTTTTCTTCCTCTTGTTTTTTGCTCTTGGTTTTTGGTGTGTATAATGGAAGGGAAGAGTCTCCTATTTATAGGCTTATAGGAGTGAATGAATTTCACAGGAGTCTTCAAGATTAGATTGAATAAAAACTGTAAGATTATATCCAAACTGAAAGATAGAGCTCATCCAACAAAAATGAGATAAAATTGGTTTGACAAAGATAACGATAATATTTATCCATCTTTCATGTGAATTTCAAATTCCCTCCAAATTGGGTATTGGGCATCTAACCCAATGGGCTGATTACCTCTAAATACCTAACATAATTGGGCTACTTCAATTGTGGTATGGATTTAATTCTTCAATCTTGGGCTTATAGCCTATGAAGTTAAAACGGGCCTCGATTTTTCATCATAGCCTAGGGGATTTGAGCATCACTTACCAATCATGCCCAACAATTCCTTCAATTTGACATGTCCATAATTAATTTTTAATGTAGTTTTAAAGTTAGTTTGTACGCATTAAGTAGTTTTAAAATTAGTTTGTCCCATCTAATGTGTACATCATCCTTCACATCATTTTTTACACTCAACCATGCGACGATACACCATTGGCCAGTCAGTGTAGAGTTTTGACAATTTTCGTCCAACCAACACTTGACACCACTTGTAATGTCAACAAAAGAATTTACATTACATCTTCTTTTTATGCATGTGATTGTCAATATATGTATGGCTGTACAACTTATTCGCCCAAGACTGTACGGAAATGACAATGTTTATACAGATTATACTTTATTCTGTGCCAACCAAAAAAAGTAGGAACAGGGATTTGATTTTCTTTACAGCCTAGGAAAGCATTGATATTCCAATTTCTAAAGTAGTTTCTATCTATCTTTCTCGTTGAGTCTTGTTCGTCCTCCCAATCTCGCACTGTACTCACCTTCCGGCCGGCAAATCCAGCGGCTGATTTCAAGTGATGATCGATGATCACACGGTGACTATCATTTTGCTGTGATCTAATTAATATGGTAATTGTGTTCTAGCCTTCCTCATATGATCTTTTGATGTAGATTGCTTTTTCAGACTGTACTGAGTTGAATTAATGACTGATTATTTCATGTAAAAATGCATTTTGATCAATTATGTGCGAGTTTAGGACTAATAGAAGGACAAATGCTGATTATTTGATTGATCTTTGTGACTCCAGATTTTGATACTTTACTATTTGCATCTTGTGGCTAATAGATTTAAAGAATTTACCTACAAGTGATTATACTTATCTGTTTATTTTTTCTTCTAATTTTTGTAAATCTTCTTGAAAAGGCTATATTAGGTAAGCTTCATCTAAAACACTTCTATAATATTATCAAAACATGTTCAAAAAAGGTTTCTTAATTTTAAAAACAGCTTTTGATTTTTAAAATTCTTGTCAATGGGCTCTTACCATATTCACAAAGTCAGTAATTTTTTTACTTAAAAAAGTATATCTTGAAAATAATGTTATCGAGTAAAAAGTGGTGTTTGAGCGCACCAATCTAGGTGGTTTCACTTTAATGGTTCTACTAAATGAATTATATAGCCTTTCTTTCAAATAAATATATCGTTTAATATCACGTGGTTGTCATCGAGATGGGTGCTTAGTACTAGTGATGGTAAGCATTACTCATTCAGTCATTTGATTTTTAAAAATTAAGTACGGTGACATAAACTCCATTATAAACCACGGTTTTTTGATCGAAATTTAGGAACGCAGTTCAGATGGAAAGTTGAAGATCAAGAAACAAATTATCTTCGGATCCTGGGGTAGTGGAAGAGAAGATGAAGAAAGTTCAGGGGAACTGTACCCTATCTTTGATCATTACCGGAAGCCCAGTAATGAAGGTTCTTTTCGTGCATCATTGTGTATTATATTCAAAAATCTACTGGGAAGGATCTCCAACATCCGTTTATTTATTTTTTTGATAGGTAACATCCGTTTATTTTCAAAGCCGAGAAAACCAGAACCTATACTTCCTGTTGTAAATCCTGTAGTATCAACCAGAAATCATAGGTTTTTGGCAATCCAAGAGATTTCTTCTCCTAGTTCAGATTCATCTTCGGACTCGATCCCAGGCGCCACGTATGTCCCCCCTTCAGATTTGGAGTGGCAGTGGAATTACTCAGACAGAGAAATTGAATCCCCTGCTCCAGATTTAGTGGGGCAGTGGGACTGCACAAACAATGAAGTGTATGCTAATGATGGATGGCAGGATTTTTCTTCTCCTAGTTCAGATTCATTTTCGGGCTGGAGCCGAGGCGAGATGTATGTCCGCCTTGCAGATTCGGGGTGGCAGACGAATTACTCAGACATAGAAATTGAATCCCCTCCTCCAGATTTAGTGTTGCAGAGGGACTACTCAAACTCAGAAGATGAAGTGTATGCTAATGCTGCATGGCCGCAAAATCTGCCAGTTCCTTCTGCAATCTGGACAGAGTCCTTTGAAGATGAAGACTCAAACTACATTCAACAGCTGGATGTGATCATTGATGCCTTTAATAGCTCTCTTTCCTACAAAAAGGCATTTGACATGGTGGATTCTGCTGTTTTTATCGAAGACGAGAAAAATCAGCTTGGCCCGAGTGAATCCGGAGAGAAAGTTGAGGAAGAGAGGGTGATAAAGTGTTTGGTGGCAAAAGGGAAATGGATAAAGCATTATAATAGTTACCACGGGATACTGCTTGTGGGTGAAGGAGACTTCTCTTTCTCTGCTAGTTTGGCTGTGGCTTTTGGTTCTGCCTCCAACATGATTGCAACTTCTCTTGATTCTGTTGGTAAGAAATTATTATAAATTCTCTGCCTCCA
>NC_036242.1:10149541-10175804 GCF_002742605.1 Olea europaea var. sylvestris | reverse complement strand
TATATATATATATATATATATATATATATATATATCATGATTTGTGTTACATGTTGGTGGGATTTGCAGATTTTCTGGAGGAAAATTATATGCGTGCAATGTCCAACATTCATGAGCTTAGGAGTAGGAAGTGCATTGTAATGCATGGGATTGATGCTACAGAAGTTGCAAGTCATCGCTTGCTTGGAGGAATGACATTTGATCGAATAATTTTCAACTTTCCGTTTGCTGGATTTTTCAAGGACTTACCTCGCGAGGCTCAAATAAGGTCGGTCTGTTTTATAATTCTTTCGGTTAATGGCTTTCATTTAAGACATATGTTCTGTTTATCTACAGCAAGCACAGAAGACTTGTGAGTTTGTTTCTTCAGAATGCTAAAGAAATGATTGGTGAAAATGGTGAAATTCACATTTCCCACAAAACCAATGGTTTTCATAAAGAATGGCTGTTAGAAACAGTGGCTTCTTCCCACAGGCTTAGGCTCATTGAGGCTGTGGAATTCGATCTGTCTGATTATAAAGGTTACAACACCAAGTACGGATTTGGAGGTGACAATAATTTCAATTGTTACCCTAGCAAAACCTACAAGTTTGGTCTTTAAAGTGCACAAGTTCATCTGTTAAGTTAGTCACTTGCTATGGTAATGAAAAAAAAAAAATACATCGATAATGGTATGTAAATATTATTTTTATTTTGTGAGTGTACTTTAAACACTGGAACAATGTTTGAATTTGGTGTGGCCTTCTTCTAATGTCTTGAAAGTTGACCCATTTTACAAGACCAATCATGCAAAAATGTCATCATACATAATTCTTGACTTAATGCCACGTAGTATTTTATTATTGAACTGTTTTAAACACAGTTAGCTTTTTCATCAAATCATCAACTACCAGCTTGAATGTCACTGCATGAGTTTCATTTCTTCTGACAATGTGGCTAAATCCTTACAAGACCAAACCAACTTTTGGTGGATCATCTTTTTTAATGGGTAGCTTCGAAGCATTCCAAATATTTTTCCGATTGCAAATATTCGTAATATATTTTCCATGTAATATAAAATTTTATGAAGTCCACTCTGTTGATCTGTTTTTTTCTTCATTTTTTTTCTGAAACACTTTGTCCTTTAATTTGTAGAAAATGTTGAATAATTTTGTAGTCAATGGCTTGATATCCGTGGAAGTACAATTCAACCCTCTTCGCCACTAAAATATATATACTAATTGTTACCACTTTCTTCAAAATTGACTTTGCAGTAAAAATTTACAATGCAAATTGTATGTTTATGAAGGTTTCAATGGTCTACCTACGGAAGCAAACAAATCTATTAAACAAACATTTTAAATTTTTAATCCCTTTTGCAAGAAGATATATTTGCTTAATGTCTTTCTACCCGTTGATTCCAGCATGAGGAAAGTTGAAAATAACTTGATTGAACTTTGATTCTTTTAAATCGGCATGCTGATTAAGTTTTGTTTGGTTACCTCCAATCCATGTCAAATGGAAGAACCCAAATTTTCAAAATAGGCCAATTTGATGTTGCTGTTGTAACATACAAAACTTTAAACTTAAGAAGTGTTAGCATTATATTATTCTTTTAAATGAAATCATTAATACGGAAAAATGATTACCATATTATTATCATTGTTGTTTAAAAAAGTGGCTCACAAACAAGCGTCAGACCGGACCTCTGAACTACAACTATTTCGGTGAGTGAGCTTCGATATTTGGGCTTTGCCACATTGGAGAGGAGCCTTGTCCAGCTTCTCGTAAGATGCCATTCCATATGAGATGCCACATAGGCTCGTCCAGGGGGTCTTGATGGTGAGGCTTAACAATAGTCCTCCAAATCCATGTATGATTATTCATGTTATGCGTGGACTTGTTTCTTGTGTGATGTGTCTTTGTTGTGGCGAATGTTTTCTTGCAAGGTTCTTGACACAATACAATAGTCTTCCACTTCCTTTGAAGATCTCCTATTGATAGAATCCTATTAGAATGATTGATGTGATTTCTGTAACGAGTAATATGTCAAAATCTTGTCAACATAAGTTACAGGGAGGTTGCCTCCTTTAAGAGCATTAAGGGGTTATTTGAGGTCCTTTTTTTTTAAATAGTATTATAATGGAGAATCTATGGTTAAAAAAAAAAGGATTTGTGTGTAATATTATTTTATTGAAAAATGTATGATTAAAATATGGTTAAATCACTGTTCAAAAATATATTTTAATGGAAAAATGGGGCCCAAACAAGGGCTAAATCTGCCACAAGCTAGTGAGGTTAAATTGATGCCTAGAATATGATGTTTCGATTAAGGAGATGAAGCCTCGTGTGCCTCTTCATCCAATGGACACCATTTCGTATGCGACACTATAAATACCCCTCCTTGTATCATTTGAAGGGTAATGCAACATTATGCATTGAAGATTGGAGTTATTGCTTCTCTTTGCTTTGTTATTCTCTAGTTCTTGAGCTAGATATTTAACCTTAAGTTGATATGTTTTTGATTGTTCATTACCATACAATAGAGATGGCAGAAAAATCCATCTCGTCCTGCACACAAAAAATTAAAATTAATTACAAAAGAACAAAATGCAACCCTAACATAATATCAAATTTTGGATAAGAAATGATATTGGTGTTGTGAGTTTGAGCATTAATTGCTTTGGATTTTAAAATTTTGAATTTGTATTTTATTCTCTAATAATAGAATAACTTGAAAATTAAAAAAAAAAAAAAAAGGCCCTGCCTACGCCCGAAACTGACCCACTGTCATCCCTACCATACAATCCTATTTATTTATATGATGTTGAAGCCTGAATATCTTTGTCTTGCATTGTAAAGCTTCTCCCCTGCTCAAATTCGAATCGTCGTTGACTAGTAATATGTTGAAGAATGTTGGAATTAGTTGGTGTGGACACGAGTGGGCCCGATAACACTAACATTTAACTTATTCCGTTTTGCAAGAAGATATGTTTGCCTAACAACATGGGAGTGTCTTTCTCCCTGTTGAATCCAGCCTGAGGAAAGTTGAAAATAAAACGATTGAACTTTGATTCTTTAAGGCAGCATGTTGTTTAAGTTTTATTTGTTTACCTCCAGTCCATGTCAAATTAATGGAAGAATCCAATCTTTCCAGAATAGGCCAATTTAAACCCCTATTTGATGGCCTTTAAATTCAATTTCTTTTTTCATAGTCATTTTCACATACACACACATAATAAAATATTCTATATGCAAACATAAAATTTTTTTCCTACTTTTTAACCACACATTTTTCAAAAATTCACAATTTAAAGCATTGTTTTTTGAGAAATAATGGCCATGCAACCAGGGCTAATTTTGTAATTGTAACATGTCCAAAACCTTTAACTTTGAAGTGTTAGCATTAGATTATTGTTTTAAATAAAATCATTAATATGGAAAAACGATTGCTATATTATCATCATCATCATCATCATCGTATATCTTATAAACTGAAGACTTTCATTAATAACAACAATTGGAGTAGAACTTTGTACTTAAAATGATCTAAATATGAAACCTAATAAACTTTTGTGAACTCTAATTTATCAAAAAACTAACATGAAAGAAGATCTCTAATGTGAACAAAATATAATTAAAAGTTTGTTGTACATTATTTCAGAAAAAACATGTGTTTTTTTATGGATGAAGAGGATCTGCACGTGTGAAAGTCCATGACTCACACTATCGTTCATACGGCTAACCGAACTTCCAACTGAAGTCATACATGATTAATCTGTTTCGGAATTAAATGCCTATTTGATTCCCTTTAATTGGAGAGAAAATGAGTTTTAAACAGTATTTTTAGAAGAATGTGTGGTTAAAAAATAGGAAATTTTTTTGGGAGAATGTGTAGAATATTTTATTATTTGTATGTGCGGTTGCAAATGATCCTATAAAACCCATAAACTAAAAGAATGCGAACCAAACAAGTCCTAAACATCCCATAAAGGAGGTAAGCACCGTTGCAAGTCGTGAAAAAACGTCTACCCATTGTACTAAGGCTTCAGTTTACCCGTCTTCGGAACATAACTCTGATACCACCTAATGCAAGCAAGGTTTGATAATGACTCAAAAAGAGTGATCAATAATTGCAAAACCACATATTAACAATCAAAGACCAATTTGGGAATGAATCTCTTTGTCTTTAATTTAATCAATAATCAACTGGCTTCAACAATGACAATAGAAGCATATAAATACCAAAATCTTACGAAATCAATAAGAGGAAATTATCCTTATTAAATAAATTTAAAAAAAAGAACTGAAATAATTATTAAGTCGACTCAGGCCCATATGATCCCAGGCCACAGTCCTTTAAGTGCATGTTTCAGATAAATTATAAGTTCCGAAGTCAAAATCAAATATTAATTGATCCCAAGCCTTAGTTCTTAGTGAATATTTGAGATAAATTATAATGTCCTTATAATTGATCCCATCCGACTTGGTCTATGTTTGTTTAATACACTGTTTCCTTTGTCCATCATAGCTGGTGCAGTTTCATCCCAATCAACATCTTAATTGCATATAATATGAACGTCAGTTCAACATATTCTTCTACGACGGTACGTAATGAAAATATTAATTCTAAGGAAAATGTCATATGTACAGTGCCAAATAACAAACTTCAGTGCCGAAAAACAAAAGTAGCACAGCAAATTGATTTTCTCATTAGCCTGATTATAATCATTATTTAGTCAAAAGTTTGAAGTTTTTAAGAATTAGTTTGGTGGGATTAAATCAGATTTTTAGTAGATTTTGATAAAAATTGACAAAATATATACTTGAAAAGTTGTGTTTTATATAATTAAAATCAATTATTACTTTAATTTATATAAAAATCAAGATTTTAATCTCCACGTACTAAGTCTTGGTCTTCCTCCCCATCATCGGACAATAATAGATGTCTATGTTTTCCTTTCTATTCTCGGCCAGCGAAATCAAGTGTGGCTGATTTCAAGCGATGATGATCGATTTGATGTGACATGATCATCATGTGGTGACTATCATTTTGCTGTGGTCTAATTAATATGGTAGTTTTACCCTCATCATCTTCTTTACTAGTATTTAAAAAAACAGATTTGATATTTGTAGAAAACCTGAAATTATCTTGATGGAGATTGCTTCACCAGTCTGTACTGAGCTAAATTAGTGAGCCGTGACTGATTATCTCATGTTTGGAGCTGATAAGTTTGATACTTTCGAGTTATAGCTCAAGATTTAGATTTTTGAACTACATATTTCGTCGAGGTTAAAGAATTTACTTATAAAGTAATTATACTTTTACATAAAGTTATAAGTATGTATGTGTGTGTATATATATACACACCGAAATGATTTCCTATGCACCGGTGCTTAGCTTATGTTAAGCACCGGGATGATTTCCGTATTTGTTAAATGAAAATTTAATGAATGCTTATTTAGTGAGATTCCCAATTTCGACTTCACCATTCACAATTCTTGGAAACAAGAATAGGAAAAAAGTAGAGGTAAAGATTCTTGGGAACTTGCATAGTTACTTTCAAGAAGAGAAATATGATTTCTAAAAATTAATTCAGAAACTCCATTAGAAACCACATATTTCTGATCGAAATTTAGGATCTTTCACTGCACATTTAAAAATATTTGAAGATCAACAAAATGGGAATTGTGTATAGTTTCATCACATCCTTGGGCAGTAAAGGAGAAAATGAAGAAAGGTCGGAAGAACCATATTCATGTTCTTTCCTTGCATCAGTGTGTAAGATATTCAATAATCTATGGAGGAAGATCTACTGTACTATTTTATTTGCAAAACCAAGAAAACCAGACCCTATACTTCCTGTTGAAAATCGTGCTGTTTTACGAGAGATTTCTTCGCCTACTTCAGATTCATCTTTGTACTCATGCCAAAGTGCTGCCTATGTCCCCCCTTTAGATTTGGAGTGGCAGAGGATTTATTCCGACGTAGATATTGAATCGCTGTTAATGCTGATACATATTCCCCTCCTCCTGATTTGGAATTGCAGAGGGATTACTCAAACACAGAAAATGAAGCGCATGCTATTGCTGCATGGCTGCAAAATCCTTCAGTTTCTTCTGCTATCCGGACAGAGTCCGTCGAGGATGAAGACTCAAGCTATATTAAAAAGTTCCATGTGATAATTGATGCGCCTACTTTGCAATGCTCTCTTACCCACGAAAACGCACTTGACGTAGTGGATTCTGCTGTTTTTATCGAAAACGAGAAAAATCAGCTTGGCCCGAGAGACTCTGGAGAGAAAGTTGAGGAAGAAAAGGCAATAAAGTGTTTGGTGGCAGAAGGGAAATGGATAAAGCATTATAATAATAACCACAGGATACTGCTCGTAGGTGAAGGAGTCTTCTCTTTCTCTGCCAGTTTGGCTGTGGCCTTTTGTTCTGCCTCCAACATGATTGCAACTTCTCTTGATTCCGTTGGTAAGAAATTTTCATAAATTCTCTACCTCCATTTATTATTTATGGGATCCATGCCTAAGATAATTTGTTTGTCTTTCTGAATATTTAGGATACTAGATTAGTTAAACATATTATATATATATATATATATATATTCAAGATTTGTGTTACACGTTAGTGGGATTTGCAGATTTTCTGAAGAAAAATTATAAGCGTGCAATGTCCAACATCGGGAAGCTTGAGAGTAGGGAGTACATTGTCGTGCATGGGATTGACGCTACAAAAGTTGCAAGTCATCACTTGCTTGGAGGAATGACATTTGATCGGATAATTTTCAACTTTCCGTTTGCTGGTTTTTTCAATGACTTATCTCGCGAGGCTCAACTAAGGTCAATTTGTTTTATAATTCTTTCAGTTAATGACTTTTATTTAAGACATGTTTTCTGTTTATCTACAGAAAGCACAGAAGACTTGTGAGTTTGTTTCTTAAGAATGCTAAAGAAATGATTGGTGAAAATGGTGAAATTCACATTTCCCACAAAACCAATGGTTTTCATGAAGAATGGATGTTAGAATCAGTGGCTTCTTCCCACAGGCTTGGGCTCATTGAGGCTGTGGAATTCAATCGGTTTGATTATGAAGGTTACAACACCAAGTGTGGATTTGGGGGTGACAAAAATTTCCATTGTTACCCTAGCAAAACTTACAAATTTGGTCTTAAAAGGGCACAATTTCATCTGTTAAGTTAGTCACTTGATACAGTAATGGAAAAAATAAATACTTTGATAATGGTATGTAAATATTATTTCTATTTCATGAGTGTTTAAACAACGGGACAACGTTTGAATTTGGTGTGATCTGCTTCTAATGTCTTGAATGTTTACCTATTTTACAAGACATTTAGTCACTTGATACGGTAAAGGAAAAAATAAATACATTGATAATGATATGTAAATATTATTTCTATTTCGCGAGTGTACTTTAAACATTGTGACAATGTTTGAATTTGTAAGGATCTTCTTCTAATGTCTTGAAAGTTGACCCATTTTGCAAGACCAATTATGCTACAGTGCCGTAATATATATGACAATGCCACGTGACATTTCATCATTGAATTGTTTTAATTATGGTTTGTTTTTCCTTCAAATCATTTGCTGCCACCTCGAATTATTTCAGTGCATCCGTTACATTTATCTGACAAAGTGACAAAATCCTTACAAGACCAAATTAAGTTTTGTAGATCGTCTCTTTTAACGGGTAGTTTCAAAACATTCCAAATATTTTTCAATCGCAAATATTCCAAATATATTTCCACGTGCTATAAAATTTTATGAATTCCACTTTGTTCATTTTTTAAATTATTTTTTTGAGTAAATACGTTGACCCTTTTAATTTGTAGAAAATGTCAAATAATTTTGTAGTCAATGGCTTGATATCCCTGGAAGTGCCATTCAACACTTCCCCACTAAAATACATATAATAATTGTTTCCACTTTCTTAAACATTGACTTTGCAGTAAAAATTTACTTGGCAAATTGTTTGTGTACGAAGACTTCGATGGTCTATCCGAAAGAAACAAACATACGAATTAATTCTTTTTGCAAGAAGATTTGCCTAATGTCTTTCTACCCGTCGATTCCAGCATGAGGAAAGTTGAAAATAACGTGATTGAACTTTGATTCTTTTAGATCAGCATGCTGATTAAGTTTTGTTTGGTTACCTCCATTCCATTTCAAACGGTAGAACACCAACGTTTCAAAAATGGGCCAATTTGATTTTGCAATTGTAAAATATCCCAAACCTTAAACTTAAGAAGTGTTAGCATTATGCTATTGTTTTAAATAAAATCATTAATAATGAAAAATGATTGCTATATTTTTATTACTATTATTATTAAATATCATAGAACTTATAAATTAAAGAGTTTCACCAATAATAGCATTTGGGGTTGAACTTTGTACTTAAAATGATTTAAATAAGAAATGTAATAAGCTTTGGTGAAATCTAATTTATAAAAAATCTTTGTACCATGAAATGACATGTCTAAAATGATGTGATCAAAATATAACTAAAAGTTTGTTGTACATTATTTCAGAAAAACATGTGTTCGTTCTATTAAAACTAGGTTTAGATAATTTCAAAACTAGATAAACAATATTTTTAGAACGATACTAAATTCATCACTTCATTACTTATCTACGATATGTTGTGAGATTTCAGGGAACAAGTTTTGTTCACGGTTGTTGTTGGGATTGTTTGTATTTAGTTTGAATTTACTAAATTCAATTTCTTTAATCTCTTTAATATCTCAGTGCTTTTGTTTGTTTTTATGAATTTACTTGCATCCTTGACACGCGAAGACAAGACAAGAAGAACATCAATCTTGAGCCAAAGGATTCAAAAGTAGAACACACTCTCCGACAGCTAAGAAGAGAATAGAGAGAAGCACAACAAGAAGCTTTCACAATGGTACTCAATCAAGTAATCTAACCCACCAATGGCCCTAGCAATTGTTATAAATGAAGAGGATCTACGAGTGTGAAAGGTCATGACTCCAATTATCGTTCAGTTGATTAACGAATTTGCTGAAGCTCATTATCATGACCGCCTTTGTCTCCTCAAACACCACGACCTCCTTCATAAACCATCTTTGGAATATATGTAACACGCCAAACTTTTTTTTACTATTTTTCATATGGGTCTAAACTTAATATGGGTCAATTAGCAAATGAAATAATTTATGTTTAGATTCGTCGTCACCCTAAAAGTTCAAAGGTTGAAGATTTATTTTGCTCACTTGTACTTAGAATTTATCGTAAACTATTTGGATCGAATATTTAAGTGTTTTTAGATGTTGACGAAATATATAAAATATTATATTCATTTTGTAGCTCATATTAAATTATATAATTTGGACTCAAGAAAAAGTAATTTTGAGTCAGTACTGTCCGAATTATTCCAATAAAAAGAAAAGGGCTAACCTTTAATATTTTATTAACATATCTAATTTCTAATAAAAAGCGGAATGAAGGTCTACTATTCATGCAATATTAATTGAATCCAATTTTATTATGCATGATGTCATTTTTTATTTTTCATTTTGTTTATGTAAAAAAAAAGTTCTTCCACACATCATCCCACTAGCATTAAAAAAATAATTATGTCAAACAAATATTTTTCTACACATCATGCCACTGGTATTAAAATAATAATAATAATTTTAGTAAATATAAACTGCCATGAAAAAAAAAACTCTTCGTCCATGAGCTTTAAAAAAATAAAAAAAATAAACTCTCTGCACAGTGCGGAAAGACGGCGAACCTTCTGTGGAGTAAAAAGAAAGAAAAAACTCTCCACACAGTGCGGAGAGATGACAAATCATGTGCGAAGAGTTGGCAAACTCTCCATACGGTGTGAAGTAAAAAAAAATAAAATCTCTTCGCACAGTGCGGACAAATGGCAAACACCATGTCGAAATTCTCCGCACAGTGCGGAGAGATGGCATTCTGTACGGACACTGTTCTCACAAAGTGTAAACTCTCCATACAGTACGAAGTAAAAAAGGCCAAAAAAAACTTCGTACAATGCGGAGAGTTGGTAAAGTCTCTGTACAGTGTGAAGTTTAAAAAAAATCTCTCCACACAGTGACTGTCACATGTATTGCACGAATTTTGTATTTATCGTATTTTTATTAGTATATGAATTTTAGTTTTTTGGAAAGTTTTTGAAACAATATCTAAAAATATTTCCATGATATAAGAAAGTAATTGCAAATTATTTTTACGATTGCATAATAGTATTGTGTCATCTAGAAAAAATATACTTATATATTTCATACTTGAATAAGAAATATACGAGATTATATAAATTATTTTGCGTGTATTCTTTGATAGTGTTGATATAATTGAGTTGAATGTGAAGATTATATTTCTAAATTTTGTGTAATTCAATATTGAAAAATTGAAGATTGAGCATCATATTCATATATATTTATATTTTATGCTTCATATATATATTTAATATTTATTTTATGCTTATATTAAAAAAATAAAAATTTGAAATTTTTTTTGAAATTCGATTTGGTAAGTGAATGTACGGTGTTCTGCATTCTCAGTATTTGTAAGTACAAAAATCGGTATATAAAATTATAGTAAGCTACAAATATGGTAGACAACATATACAGTAAGTTGCAAATACGGTAGGCAGCATATACGGTAAATTGTTTGCAAATACGGTATGCTGCAAATACGCTAAGTTGTAAATACGGTAAGGTACAAATACAGTAAGTTATTTTCAAATACGGTAGACAGCATATACGGTAAGCTGCATATATGGATTTATAATTTGTTATAAATGTATAAAATTTATTTAATATTGAATTTCTTAAGTATTAAATGTTGTAATTCAATATTGTTTCCTTTTTTATAATTGTATTTTCGAGAATTAAAAAAAATGGTTATGAAATTGCTAATTTTTAAATGTGTTTTTTTGTTGAAGATAAAAATAATTTTTTTATGTTACTTGTTAAAGAAAAAAATTATTGTAACTTTATTAGCGTAATATGAAGATTTATTATGCATTTTTTTTTTTGCATTTTGTGAAGAATTTTGTTTATGGTGATTGACAAATATTCTTTCACACATGCATCAAGCCAATAACATTAAAAAAAATAAAAATATTTTAATATATATAAACTCCATGAGACAAAAAATCTCCTCATATGAGTAAAAAAAAAAAAAAGACTCTGCAATGTGCGTAGAGATGACAAACTATCTCTCCACACAGTGTGAAGAGCAAAACAAAAACTCTCAGGATTTTATCTGCAAGTTCCAATAGGTTTTTTCTCAAACAATTTTTGAACAATGCATTGAACACTTTAATTCCTGCCTTACAACCCGAAATTATAATTTCATTGAAAATTGTATCCGCTTCTAATCTCCAAGAGTTGTTATCGAGCAAGTGTAAAATATTGAATTTGGGTGGTACCCTAGAGCCTTCGTTTGTGAAAGTAATGTCATGGTACTATCAATATCCCCTTCTTTGCACAACTCACATATTGTTTTATTGTATGAATCACGAGAAAGCTCATTTCCAATACCATAAATATGATTTGCATGCTTAGAAATTGAGCTGTGACTGGAATTTAAAGAAGACATAATTGATTTTGAGCCATGTTTTTCGACTCTGTTTCGTTGTATATACAAAAAATTTACAATCTTGAAATTTAACTTGTAATTAAGGAATTTGAAAACAACTTTCCGCACTGTACGGAGAGTTTTTTCTCTCTGTACTGTGCGGAGAGTTGATTTGTCATCTCTCCGCACTGTGCAGAGAGTTTTTTTTTTTACTCCACACTGTGCGAAGAGTTTGCCAACTCTCCATACATGATTTAACTCTTTCCGCACTGTGCGAAGATTTTTTTTTCCTCTCCACACTTTCTTTTACTTCGCACATGGTTCAACTCTCTACGTATTGTGCGAAGAGTTTTGACATGGTGTAGACCAACACTCCGCACTGTGTGAAGAGATTAACTCTCTCTGTACAGTGCGGAGAGTTTTTTTTTTTTTTTTTTTTTCTTGCATTGTTCGAAAAGTTTGCCAACTCTCCGTACATGATTCAACTCTCTCCACACCTTTTTTTATTTTTGTATAATAATAAAAGAAAAAAAAAGGACGAAAACTTTCAGGTAGGAATATGAGAAGATAGTAGACAAAATTACCATTAACTTTGATAATAATAATCAACTTAATTAATTCTTAATTATCGTGGAATGCATTGGTTTTGAATTATGTCACCAACCTTTTTAAATTTCTTGAAGGTTGTGCTAGTGATTTATATAGGGTGTGAGGTCAAAGTATTTTGTGTCAGAAATTTTATAAGTTCATTTTTATTTTAACACACACACTCTATTTACTTCCATATTGTCATTTCAAACCACTTTTTCAGAATTTTGGGTGTCATTTGAGGTAAGAATATATCGTGCAAAGTGGTACATTCGTATTCCTTGATATTTGTATAATTTTTGACATAAAATCCTTCGGGTCGAACTTTATGTTAAATCCTTCTAAATGGATTGTTGGGTCAAAGATGTTAAATCCTAAGAGATGGACCATTTGTTCAAATATGTTAAATTCTACGGGATGTAGGGATTCCTAAGAAATTCCCTGAGTTCTAAATCTAATAAATGTCGGTATGTTATATCAATTTTATATTTATATCATGTGAATAATAATGTATATGTATTCTTACCGAGTATTTTCAAAATACTTACTCTTGCAATATCTTTCAGATGAGAACGGGTCGTTTGGACACTTGGAAGATTGATCGAGTGATGATTATGAGATCACCAAGTAAACTTTTTAGAAAAGATAAATGTCAAACTTTTATTTGAAGAACATTTTCATATTGAATATTATGAACATTTTTCAATGGTTATTTTTATGCATTTACAACACTTAATGAAAGTGATATTTCCGTTTAAATTAGATAAAGAAGGTGTTAGTAACACGTCGAGCCTATTTTTATAAAAGAATAAAATAATGAAGATAAAAAAGATTTCGGGACGTTACAATATAGTCTAATACCACCTAATGCATGCAATGCATGATAATTACTAAACAAGAATGATCGACAAATTGCAAAACCACAGATTAACAATGAAATACCAATTTGAGAATAAATCTCTTTGTTTGTACTTTAATCAATTAATCAGCGTCTTCAACAATGACAATATAAGAATATAAATATTAAAATCTCATGAAATCAATGAGACGAAATTATCCTTATAAGTATCTTAACAAAAATGAACTGGAATAGTTATTATAAGTTGAGTTGCCCATATGATCTATGCCATAGTGCTTAGTGCACGTTTGAGATAAATTATAAGTTCCATATAACTTGAAGTCAAAATCAAATATGAAATTTCCTCTTATTCTAATCCAATTATAATCTCTACCAAACAAGCATATGCCATGGAATCAACCAGGAGCCTGTCTCCTCGAGCGTTCACGCCATCCGATTTCGTCTATCCTTGTTTAATACACCGTTTCTTTTGTCCATCAAAGCTGGTGCAGTTTCATCCCAATCAACTCCTTAATTGCATATAATATGTACGGTCAGTTCAATATATTCTTCTAAGGTACGGAATGAAAATATTAATACTACATACCGTGCCAAATAACAAAAGTAGCAACAACAAATTGCTTTTCTCTTTAGCCAAATTATAATCACTATCTAGTCAAAAGTAGCAAGTTTCTCAAAGTATCTTCATCACTAAGTATAAGTTTGATGTGATTAAAATTGGATTTTTAGATTTTGATAAAAGTTGATGAAATATATGGTTAGAAAGTCGTGAACTCTATTAAATATGTAATTAAAACTTCAATTTATATAAAAATCAAAATTTTGATCTCCACAAACCATGTCTTGATCTTCCTCCTCATCATCCTGACAGTAATCGCAGTTTATGCTTTCCTTTCTATTTTCGGCCAGTGAAATCAAGTAAGGCTGATTTCAGGAGATGATGATCGATTTGATGCAACAAGATCATCATCTGGTGACTATCATTTTGCTGTGATCCAATTAATATGGTAATTAAGTTCTACCCTCATCTTCTTCCTTACTAGTATCTAAAAAACAGATTTGACATTCGTAGAAAACCTTATATTATCTTGATGGAGGTTGCTTCAACAGTCTGTAATGAGCTAAATTAGAGAGCAGTGACTGATTATCTCACGTAAAAGTGCATTTTGATAAATTATGTTTGGGTTTGATGAATTTGATACTTTACTAGCTCAAGATTTTGAATTTTTAGTTATATATTTCGCAGAGCTTAAAGAATTTACTTACAAAGTTATAAGTAATTAATATACTTTTGCACAAACAAGAAAATTTTACGATAATTTTTTTTTTTCTGGTCGACAGGCTAATTGATGAATGCTTATCGAGTGAGATTCCCAATTTCGACTTCGCCATTCACAATTCTTGGAAACAAAAATAGGAAAAAGCGGAAGTAAAAATTCTTGGGAACTTGCATAAGTGGCTTTCCAAAACAGATTATGATTTCTAAAAATTAATCCAGAAACTCCATTAGAAACTACATATTTATCTTTTCGTTATTTATTTATTTTTATCGAAATTTAGGATCTTTCACTGCAGCTCAAGTGAAATTATTTGACGATCAACAAAATGGGAATTGTGTATAGTTTCATCAAATCCTTGGGCAGTAAAGGAGAAAATGAAGAAAGGAAGGAAGAACCACATTCATGTTCTTTCTGTGCATCAGTGTGTAAGATTTTCAAGAATCTATGGAGGAAGATCTACTGTACTATTTTACTTGCAAAACCAAGAAAACCAGGCCCCATACTTCCTGTTGAAAATCATGTAGTTTTACAAGAGATTTCTTCGCCTAGTTCAGATTCATCTTTGGACTCGGGCCAAAGTGCTGCCTATGTCCCCCCTTCAGATTTGGAATGGCAGAGGATTTATTCCGACGTAGATATTGAATCGCATGTTAATGCTGATACATATTCCCCTCCTTCAGATTTGGAATTGCAGAGGGAATACTCAAACACAGAAAATGAAGCGTATGCCAGTGCTGCATGGCTGCAAAATCCGCCAGTTTCTTCTGCAATCCGGACAGAGTCCGTCGAGGACGAAGACTCAAACTACACTAAAGGGCTGGATGTGTTAATTGATGTACCTACCTTTAATTGCTCTCTTGCCCTTAAAAACGCATTTGACATTGTGGATTCTGCTGTTTTCATTGAAAAGGACCAAAATCAGCTAGGCCCGGATGACTCTGGGGAGAAAGTTGAGGAAGAAAAGGAGATAGAATGTTTGGTGGCAGAAGGGAAATGGATAAAACATTATAATAGTAACCACAGGATACTGCTTGTGGGTGAAAGAGACTTCTCTTTCTCTGCTAGTTTGGCTGTGGCTTTTGGTTCTGCTCCCAACATCATTGCAACTTCTCTCGATTCTGAAGGTATGATATTTTAAAAAATTCTCTCCGAGGTGCATTTACAAAAATTCAGTTTCAGCTGGTAAATTCAATTATATATGATCTGGTTATGTTGATAGTAAGATGTGCTAGATTTTTATGTCAATTGGTGTAACATTTTGAGGATCTTAATAATAATTTGAGGAAATTTATGAAGAAAGCATAATCTCAGATATATTCTTGAAAATGTTATACAAATTACAAACCACATCTTGCAGTAGATTGCCATGCTTAACGTCAATGCCAGTTCCTATTTTAATTCATATTGAGGCCTTCCAATAGAATATCAAAGTTCAACCCCTAGGACAAAGAGAGATGAAAATAAATGAAATCGTACTCCTCAAAAAGAAACTAATGCTTGAATAAAATTTTTCTTACAACCTTGTCTCTCCAAAAGATTAGTTGGATCACCTTCTACTGTTCAGAAGATGTTTTGCTTTTTGTAACAAAAGTATAATTACCTAGACGATATGAAATTTGTATGTCGTGTTTGACAATGACTTAGATTGGTATCCCAGTGTGTATATTTAACGTTTAAGGTTTCGCGTGTTAAATTTCCAGATTTTCTGAAAGCAAATTATACGCATGCAATGTCCAACATCGAGAAGCTAAGGAATAGGGAGAGCAAGGTCATGCATGGGATTGATGCTACTAATATTTCAAATCATCACTTGCTCGGAGAAATGAAATTTGATCGAATAATTTTCAACTTTCCATATGCTGGTTTTTTTAAGCATTTATCCCGCGAGGCTCAACTATGGTGAGTTATCATTAATTTGTTATTTCACCGAGAATTTTATCCCTCGTCCTTGATTCAACTTCTTGTAATTCTTTTGGTTAATGACATCATTTTTCGACTTTATTGTAATAACATGTATAAATCTTCAATTAAATGACGTTATTTTTCTTCCTATGCAGTAAGCACAAAACACTTGTGAGTCTTTTTCTCAAGAATGCTAAGGAGTTGATCAGTGAAAATGGTGAAATTCATATAACCCACAAGACCAATAATTTCCATGTTGAATGGAAGTTAGAATCCATGGCTTCTTCCTATGGACTTGGACTGATCGAGGCTGCGAAATTTAGTCACTTTGATTATCCAGGTTATCGCACCAAATGTGGCTTTGGTCGTAACGATAATTTTTTATGTTACCCAAGCAAAACGTACAAGTTTGGGCTTAGAAGAGGCTCAAGTTCAGCGTGTTAATTAATTTACTTGATAATGTAGGCAAATAGATTTCGTGTATCTTTAAGGAATGGGACATAGTCCAATTTTGGTGATGTCTGAGTGTCGTTAAAATATGAAAAAGTAATGTAGTGTATATAGTTTTTATTTGTTAGTTATTTGTAATTTCATATGTACGTCTGTTGTTAAACTACTTTGTTTTCTCTTCATTCGAAGAAAGCATAGAAGTCGAAAATGGTGAGTTAGTTCTTGAAGAATGCTAAAGATATGATGAACAAAAATGGTGAAATATCCACATTTCCGACGAGATCAATGATTTCCATATCAATAACAGATTCTCCACCAATGTGTTATTGACCATTATGCCTTGAAATTTTTGAGGTACAATGTTTTTTCATAAAAATGCAGCGTAGTAAGTTCTGGTTTTATGGAATAGGTATATATAACGCTTGCCAACAATTAAATTTAGCTACAAAATTTTATCGGTCTCATAATTTTTTAATTACATATTTCATCGACTTTTATCAAAATATACTAAAAATTTGATTTTAATATTTATGGAAGAAGGGCATATTTTATATATTTATTCAAATTTGGAATTATTATTTATATTGAAGGTCCAACTGTCCAAGTCATTTTTTCCTTAGTAAGAACCGAAAAATCGTTACGACAAAATCACCCAATGTCCAAACCACACGCCCCATCAAACCCATTACTCGAGAATGGCGATGCAATCCACGCCATTCTTTTGAAACGTCCTTTCAAATAATTGCATAAGGTGAACACCTGTTTAATTCTCTCTTCATCAAGAATAGATCCATGTCTTCATTGGATACTAGTAAACCAGAAAGAAAGTATGGAAACTGAGGAAGAAAAATGGATCAAACACTATTCATCGCTTCATCAAATACTGTTAGTGGGGGAAGGAGACTTTTCGTTTTCTTTGTCTTTGGCTCTCGGTTTTGGCACTGCATCCAACATTACTGCTTCTTCCCTCGACTCCTATGGTTTGCCCTTACTCCCCTTTCTTTTTCTTGAGAAACGGCGTCATTAGATTGGTTTACTCTCTACTTCTTTCTCTCTGTAGTTCTATGTTCTGCCGAGGGACTGAGGGAATCTGTGAATGGATTCACATGTTTACCTGATGTTTTTGTGCTTTCATTGATTGTTCTTAATTTTATTTTATTTTTGCTTGTTTATAATATATTCTGTGGTCCATATGGTTCAAAGAATTTATTGGAACCCACAACTGCTCTTGAATGTAAAATGCTTCTTACTTCTGTGGTTTTTTGTTTCCTCGAGGTTAATGCTTTTTCACTTGTTTGTATGTCCTTTAGCTAACTTTAATCTATTTCTTGTGCTTTGATCACTGTTACCTTTCAATTTTTTGTGGGCTATCTAATGTCCGAGTAATTCCTTTTGTTCAAACAGGTGAGTTAATCATAAAGTACAAGAATGCAAACGCAAATCTGTTTGCTTTGAAATTTAATGGGGCTTCCATTTTACATGAAGTGGATGTAAAGAAAATGAAGCTTCATCCAGGTCTTGAAAAACGGAAATTCGACCGAATTATTTATAACTTTCCTCACGCAGGTTTCCATGGGAAAGAACACAAGCCCAAAGTTATCAAGTAAGTCTATGTATCTCTCAATGAAGAAAATAAGCTGAAGTTCACAGTTTGTGCTATCTATAGTTTAACCATTCCTAGTTGGGTTGCTCTATTAGTTTCCTTCTCATTATGACATAGTTCAAAATCACTGTGACTGCACAAGTGATCATCACTTTCTCTGCTGCAATTCTTTTAGTATTTTTCTTGTACAGGTTAGAGGATTATGCTTTCGTAAATCTTATTTGCAGGTTGCACACGAATCTTGTCTGTGAATTTTTTAGGAATGCTCGTGACATGTTGCAAGAAAATGGCGAAATACATGTTAGCCACAAGACGACGTATCCGTTCAACAAGTGGAAAATTGAGGATCTTGCATCAAATTATGCTTTAGAGTTGATTGAATGTGCTGATTTCAAAATTGAGGACTACCCAGGTTACACCAATAAAAAGGGAGCAGGTTCCAAGTGTGACGAGCCATTTCCATTGGGTAAGTGCAGTACCTTCAAGTTCATGCTCTGCACTGCTGGGGCTACAAAATTGGCGAGGGTACGGAAGAGGAAGTTAGACTTAGTAACTGTAAAATATCAAGAGATCCCAATCCAGATTGAACATCAGCCAGCAGCATTATTTGATAGAGGACTTCCATCTTGTCCGTTTACATTTACAAATGACATGCCTTTGCACAATGGACTAACACGGCACTCGTCCATTAGAAATGAATGCAGGAGAATATTCGGTGGTTATCTTAATCATGTAGAGCAAACGTTTGGAAGGATTGGTTATGATGTTCGTGGTTCTCTTAATGATGCTCTGAGGCTCGGTTTTGAAAGATACACCTGTGAAGTCCGTGGACGACCCTTGAGCGGTTATATTGATATTTTGGAAGAGCTACGCCACCTGAGCGTTTTGAGATCAGAATGGTTGAGACAGATGCTAGCAATTCTTGATATGCAGAGGTGAAGAAGCTGCTGTGTATACAATTCACTGGCTTTTTTGTCAATATTAACACTTTACAAGAAGGATGCTTCCCATTTTAGAAAATGGTTGTGACTAATCGGGTCTTGGACTCTTGTTGATTTTTGGCTTCTGTATTTTTGTTAATATTTCTCGATTGTGAAGCGTTACTGTAACTATGAAATTTTTAATTTTACTTGCTATTTTGGCTGTTGCTTCGTCCTTTGCAAAGATGCTATATGTACTAAATCACTAATCGGGTCGTGGACTCTTGTTGATTTTTGGCTTTTGTATTTTTGTTAATATTTCTCGATTGTGAAGCGTTTCTGTAACTATGAAATTTTTAATTTTACTTGCTATTTTGGCTGCTGCTTCGTCCTTTGCAAAGATGCTATATGTATCAAATCATTTACCAAATGAATGATCGAATTGACAAGTGTTGCGTCCTTATTGGATTGGACAGGCGCCCCTCCAAGAGGGGGGAGTCACTTGTCAATTCGGTCAAAAATTAGATAAGATATTTGGTACAAATAAATTAATTCTTAGCCAAAATAGTACTTTAAGGTCCATGCCCTTTGTTCTTCTTAGCCGAAATAGTACTTTAAGATCCATGCCTATTGTTCTTCTTAGCATCCATTATTTAGGCACAAATTTTTTTGATTCTTAAAAAGTAACACTATGAATTTCTATTTGATCAATTTATCAATATACAGCTGATAAAAAGAATAATTTTATTATTATTATTATTATTATTATTATTATTTTTGTTGATTATGATTTTGTGTGATAAAATATCATATTTGTTGTACTTTTGAGATTGAAAATTATCTTTTGAGATTCAAAAGTATTTTGTTTTTTATGGGACTTTTCAGTCTCCTGTCTTTATTATTATTATTTTTTTTTTTGTAGGACCAGTTCTTTGGTTATTTTGATTGACTCATTTTTCTAAATACAATAGTTGATAAGTATTTCGTGGAAATTACATGATCGAATTCAACATTTTTATGGACGTAAAATCGGTGGACTTGAACATTTCTCTCGTTTCTGTCATATAATTTTTGGTCCAAACCAAAAGATATTTGTTATTTTGCTTTGGAAATATTCTCCCAGTTACAAATTATTCTAGTTGATTATCTTAAACGTAATTCTTATAGACAAAATAATTAATTCACGTTTTCTTTCTTATACATTATTTTTTTGATTAAATAAAAATATAATAATTAAAAAAGTAATTTATAAGCAAAAGTAACTTTATAACTAAAAAAATTTCTTATAAGACAAAAATTTATTTCATGTAAAAAATTGTTTATAAAGTAAAAAAAAAAATACTACTAGTAAGATAAAAATTCACCTTTATAAAAGTTGTAAGATCATTCATTTGCGTAAAAAAATTATCTATAAATATAAAATTAACTTATAACTGAAAATTTACTTATAAGTAAAAAATTACTTATAAATTATATGTAAAAAATTCACTTTTAAATTAAAAATTAACTTATATATAAAAATTTAATTATAGGTAAAATATCACTTATGAGTAAAAACATACAAAAAAGTATACATTGAAAAATTTCATTAAGTGACACATTTACTTCATATTTTTTTACATATACATACATTTTTTTTATTTATGAACATATATGTAGCCTTTAATTTTTTAATTTCTAATTTTTATTTTTACAAACTGTTGGATAAAATTATTACGAGTTGGACTGTTTTGAAAATCGTTATTAAAAAAAAATAAAAATTATATTTTGATTTCAATGTATACATTTGGGGTCAAAGTTTGTTCAATTCCAACTAAATCCTTTAACTCAACTTTCTGTGAAACTGCCCAATAGAGACAATAATTTGTGATCTTCGTTGTAAAGGAGGATTTTGTCAGGCTTACAGATTGGACTCATCTCAATGTTTGGTATTGAACTCATGTCAAATGCCATATTTTATAATTTTAATTTAGCAAAACCTCTATAAAAATAATAATGTTGAGATCAAGAAAAATTATCATTTTAGAAAGATTATTAATTTATCGATAAATGAAGAATTTATTAATTTATAAATTATCTTATATTTGTATAACTTGTATTATATTTTACCATAATACATATAGGAAAAAAAAATATGAATGTGGTGAAATTTTAAATTTTTATCTGTGAGCACACAAAAAGACTTTAGATGCGTATTTTTGAAAGAGGCGAATTAACAAAAAAATGTTGAAAATTAAAAGTTTGTTAATTTGTATAATTATGAACTTTTATAAATTTAAGCAATTATTATTTTATATATTCATTTGGCCTTAAAGGATCTAAAAGAAATTATTATCTTGTGCATTTAACAGGGTTATTAATTTAATACACTGACTCAAGTTGGGATCTAAGAATTTTATTGTTTAAACAAGATCATCAATTTATCGAACATTCACTTATTGAGGTTTTCCTATATTTAGAGTTGAACAAATTTGTATGCCAAAAAAAGAAAATTGTAATGATTTATTTCTTGTTAACCTTGAACTGCAAACTTATTTGGTTTCATTTTATTTATCAGCGTTTGGAGGGAAAAATAAAAAATTAAAAAAATCATAGTTTGCAAGGATCTATGACAAAGTCTTTATACGACCGTTCTACTGAAATATTTCTCCTTATGTACTTTGTATTGGAATCTCGACATAGTCAATATGTTTACTTTTCCTCGTTCAACTCATTAGGAATCTTCGTGTGTCTCTCGATTTCCACAAAGCGAGTTGTAAATGTTGTATGGCGACGGAAAGACCTAAACACGGTGTATGATAATGACATCGATCACCTCAAGCATATGTTGCTGTATAAATAAAAATGATATCCCATTGGAGAGATCGTTGCCATAAAATAAATTATTGAACACAGTTCCTTTTCGTTTTTTAGCGCAAGAGTTTCGGTAATTTCTCGTGCTTTTTTCTCTCGTCTGTCTCAATTCCACGGTGGTGCACAAAGGATCCTCCGCTCTGACGTCAAAGAAGAAGCAACAATCATGGCAGAAACTGCTATTTCTTCAGCATTTGTTTCACTTCAGATGGCGCTCCCGGCCATCAGCCTACACCTTAATCGCAAGAAAGGTGATCGTGATGAAGGTGATATGAAGAATAAAATTGAGAATATCATACGTTTGTTGAGGAGGATGAAGGCCTTCATAGAGGATAATGACGACCTTATCGAGCACGGCAGTAGGTTGCGCAAAGATCAAGTCGAACAAGTTCGAGACATTGCTTATGAGATGGAGGATGTTCTTGAGGATGTTTCCCTGCACAGCATGTATGAATTTCGCAGCAATAAAATCATTCGGAAATCTTTCAAGGTGAGCCATAATATCAAGCATGGCTATCCTCTTCGAGAGATCTCCGACAAGATCACAAGCATCAACAAAATTATCGAACTTATGGGCTCACAAATGAGAATCTTCGATCCCGCTGGATACCCCCCTTCAAGAGATACAAGGAGTTCTGGCACAAGCACTGCTCGAGTTCAATTGAGTCCTCTTCTCCTTGACGATGAACTGGTTGGGTATAAAAAACCCAAGGAAGAATTTATTCGTCAATTGATAGATGATCGCATCATTCCAACACCTTCGGGGGGAGAAAAGGGACTAGTCAGAATAGCTGTGGTCGGCCCTGGTGGCTCTGGGAAGTCGACATTCGTAAAGAATGTGTTCTGGAAAAGAAACATTTTTGGACAATTTGATTGCCATGCTTGGGTTCATGTGTCTCGGCACTTTGATGTCAAGGAACTCTTAAGCGGTATGCTAGATCAATTTCGTACATCTAGAAAGGAACCATATCACCGTGAAGCTGGAGATATTCTGACTAATCTAAGAAATTACCTGATGGAAAAGAGTTACGTTGTTGTTCTAGATGATATTTGGAGAGTAGAACACTACGAGTGCATTATGAATGCTCTGCCAGATGATGTCTTTGGTAGCAGAATAATTGTTACCACCAGGGCTCATGACGTGGCGTCTTCGTTTGCATCCTCAAACCGATTTATACATAACCTGAATGGTCTGGAATGGCTAGATGCTTGGACACTCTTCTGTAAAAAGGCCTTCCACGATAGCAATGGGGAATGTCCTTCAGAGTTGAAGGATTGTTCTAACAAAATTGTGAAAAGATGTGAAGGACTACCCCTTGCTATTTCGGCAGTAGGTGCTGTGCTATCACAGAAACCCAAGTATCCAGATGTGTGGGAGAAATTTCACGCCGGCCTTGGATATGAAATTGGAAGTAGTTCCTATCTGTCAGGTATTGGGAGTGTGCTGTTGTCTGGCTACAAGGATCTCTCAAGTGATCTTAAGAGTTGTTTCTTGTACTTCAGCATTTTCCCGGAAGATTACTCTGTTGATTGTGGGAGGCTCGTACGCTTGTGGGTAGCGGAAAGATTTGTGATGGAAACAGATGGGAAAACAGCTGAAGAGGTAGCCGAGGACTATCTTAACCAACTGATTATGAGGAATTTGGTTCATGTTTCCGGAAGGAATTTTGATGGTCGACCAAAAAACTGTCGAGTTCTCAACCTTTTGCGTGAATTTATTGTTCAGAAATGCAAGGACGAGAATTTTGTATCAGTTTTCTCAAAGCAAAACAGTCCAAACCAGAAAGTACGTCGCCTATCTGTTCAGAGTGCTTCCACTTGTTCGTCAAGGAACATTCAGATGGATTTCCCTGGTGTTCGTTCCATGTTCCTCTTCAGCAACGACAATAGTTCTCTCACTGCTATTGAAAACAAATTTCAGGATTTCAGATTGCTAAGAATCTCGGACTTGCAAGGTTCAACTCTGAAAGAATTTCCAAAAAAATTTGTTCATCTCGGCCTCCTAAAGTATCTTAGTTTCAGGGATACTGAAATAGAGGTGATTCCCAAGTCCATAAAGAAGCTTTATTACCTTGAAACATTGGATCTTAAGCGGACTAATGTGATCCAGCTTCCAAAAAAAATCCGTGTCCTGAAGAATCTCCGGCATCTCTTCGCTAGCAAAAAAACTGTGAAGAATTTTACAGATTTTGACTCTATACGAGGAGTTAAGGTGTTTGAAGGGATTAAAAACTTAACTAATCTACAGGCATTGTCTCTTGTGAAGGTTTGCAAAAGTGGTAGGATCATACGGGAGTTACAAAATTTGAGCCAACTCAGGAAGCTGGGACTTACTGGGATCCCGGAAGAATTTAGCAGAGACTTGTGCGAATCTATTGAAAAGATGAAGAATCTTAATAGTTTGGATCTAAGTACAACCACTAAGAAAGAGTATCTTCAACTGGGTGAATTGGTCAATCCTCCTAAATTTCTTCAGCGGCTATACTTGAAAGGACGCCTCGAAGAATTCCCGAGATGGATCTCCTCTCTTGATAATCTGTTCAAAATTGTTCTGAAGTGGTCCAAGTTGTACTACAGTCCACTGAATTCTCTTCTAGACCTGCGTAACCTCATGGAGCTTCAACTGGTCGATTGTTATGTTGGCAAGGAGTTAGTATTTGAAGATTCGAGCTTCCAAAAACTAAAGAAATTGGTTATTGAAGAACTTCCAGAGCTAGACAAAATAGTGTTTGAAACGAATGCTTTGCCTGAACTTCAACAAATATCACTCCGTAGATGTCAGAATCTGAAAATGCCTCCATTGGGCATCAGCAAACTTGCCAATGTTGAAGAGCTGACAGTGTATGATATGAACCAGGAATTTATGGCTGCAATTAGAAAGGGTGGTGAAGGCCGTGTTATGATCGAACATATTCCCGTGATTCATTCTTTCACCCATATTGGCTCATTTGAGAATCTTTCTTATTTTCCTGGAGTATGAAAACCATGCAATGTGTTCTGCAATCAATTTTCTCGTTTGATCTATGTATCATGTACTTGTAATGACTCTCTTTTATCAATATTGACCTTTTTCAGCAAATTTGAGTTTTTGGGATCTTGTTATAGAAATTCAGCTACTTTTCGTTAATGCTTACTAGTTTTGAAGATAATGCCTTGCCATTTATTTTCTTCTTATTTAAATACCAAGCCCCCCACTATACAATTTCTTCCATGTAAGTCCCTTGCCTTTGATTTTGTCAACTTAAGCCTTCAACTTTCGATAATCCCAAGTTGGTCCCTCATCGAGTCATCATTCGTAGTTTCAATATGGGTTTAGTCCATCAGCTCATGTTTCCATACACTTTTAGTCCTTCGACTTCTATTTTCTGCAAATTTGATCCTCTAAAGTGTTGAGAATGTTCAAGTTGGTAGCCAAACTTCTCCAAAAATAGAATTTGGTACCCAAAACTTGTGAATTCATCCAACTACACTTTCAAAGCTTCCAATCAAGTTCCCAACATCCTGATAGCTCCTCTATTCCATCCTTAAGCTCCAATTTAGCTTCAAATTCATTTTGCTCAATTTATCTTCAAATTGGGTATTAGAGAGAAGAAATTTCTCGAATTTAAATTAGACATCGATCTGAGAACTAGAAAAGCTTGTAAAATGCCATTATCAATAATTACCCGTACTTCTATATGAGATTATTAGATAGGATGAATTGTATTGGCATATCTTAAACTTAATTTTACAAAAATATGAAGCTGACAAGTAGGTGAAGAAGAGATAATAGAAGGAATTAAGATATACATTTCGGTGCGATGCCAAATTGATAATTCAAAGGCACAATCACTTGACTTCCAAATTTGGGTACATGCACCCACAACTTCTATATTAAAAGTCGTCCTTATTTGCCTCTCAGGGCACATTCCAATTGGCAAAGATGAGGGCGTTTCAAGGCTGGTAGATCAGAGGTCGTGAGTTCGATTCTTGAAAGGCTCTTAGAAGACAGATATTCTCCTGGAAGGCAAGGTGCAAAAATGGGAAACGACTTGCTTGGCACTTTGACAGATCAGTTGGGGGACTCTTGAGCACTGATCAGTTTGGAGCACAACCTGCTGTTTAACCTGTCTGTAGCTTGAGGGGCCAAGGTGTAGACTCCAAGGTTTAGTCACTGTAAGGTGGATACCTGGATATATAAAAAAAAAAAAAAAAAAAAAAAAAAAAAAAAAGCCCCCTTTTTTTCCCAATTTTTT
>NC_036242.1:10144026-10149531 GCF_002742605.1 Olea europaea var. sylvestris | reverse complement strand
AAAAAAAAAAAAGAGTCATCCTTATTTGCTCAATTGCTTTTTGTGTCTTTGAGGATCGATGTTTTCTTGAACAGTCTTTGAACCAAAAAAAGGACATTCCAACAGTATTTCAAAGAACTTTTTTACTTTTACAGCATTAGACATTGAGATCTTAGTATATTTGGTACACTTAGAGCGTGTTTGATTGACTTAATTTTTATGGAAAATATCATTTTTCAATCAAGTTTCTACTTTTGGAGTGTGCTTGTTTGACATTTTTTCCGTGAAAAATATTTTCCAAAAGTTGGTAATTCGACCATGTTTAAGAAAACATCGTCTAAAATGTGGTATGTTTTTATTTTCTGAGAAATTCACACTTCCCCGGCTAAAACTCATTTTTATGAAAAAAATATGTTTTTTAGGTTGAAAAATAAGTTAATCAAGCACAGTCAATTAACAATTTTCATGCAAATAAGTAAGGGTAATTATTTCAAGAAAGTATTATTTTGATTTGAGCTCTTGGCTCATTAACTAATTCTTAGGGAGCTGGTACAGGAACAGGAGGCTGACCGCCTCCCTGACCGAACTCCACAAAAAGGGGGAGGTGGTCTCATTTTTTTGGGGTCCCACCCTCATTTGTGGGGCTCTTGTCAGGGAGGCGCAGCCTGTTACAGGAGCAAATTCCATGCATTTAATATGCAAATTGCATATTGGGCAAGAGTACGAATGTTTTAGAAACCATTTGATTCAACTCGTTTTCAGAATATGACTATATAAAACAAGCCCTGACTGGGCCACTTGCCAAAACCAGGTCAACTTTATTGCTCAATTGACTCTGAACAGTGGTCAGTCAACTTCAAACAATGGACTCAGTCACTCAATAAACGAAATAGAGTCCAGCTCCAATAGAAACATGCATCTACTCTCTAATATCATAATCAAGTATTTCTAGGCCATAGATATTTTCTTTCTTTTCTCATTAATAAATTGACAAGTGTTAAAATTTGAAGTTCCATATTGAAATACCAATCTTATTAAGGGGAGTAATAAAAAAATCTTTATAAAATGATTTATATTTTCATCTTTATTCGATATAAAATTATATCCCTTAACATGGCTTGCAAGATATGACTCTTTTGAGCAAATCAATCTTGAAATTTGTGTGCTCATTTGTTGAGTTTTAATCATATCGAATTTCTTGTTAGAACTTAATGGATTGTGATACCATGTTAAGATTTGAGTTCCATTTTAAAAAAAGTCAGTTTGATTAAGAGAATTAGTCCAATCTTTTTTATAAGTTTGTCTATCCTTTCATTTTTAATCGATATGAGATTTTTATCCCTTGACAACAAGAACACAGGTAGTTTTTGCCATTTTTGGATGCAACCAGAATTAAATCAAAATTGTTGCTTCAAATCAATAAATTTTATTTTTATGTTTTTACATCTTTCCAGAATTTTATTCCAAATGTTCAGTGAATATTCATGATTCCGAATCCATTATTTGGGTTTTACATATTATTTCTAGAATGATAACTAATCAGTCTTGCATGCAAGTCAAGAACGTGGGCAGTAATTTTGAAATGTAATGCACGTTACAGAGAAGAGAAGAGAAGAGAAGAGAAACTCGAGAATCGGTCTATTAAAGCGCGGGAGGACATTGTTAAGGAAGTTTACTTTTCAAAATTCATAATTCTTTCGTGTATTTTGGTCACTAGGTTTTCACTATTTCTTCCCATATATAAATACACATTCACTTAAAGGTCTTAAGCTTGTATTATTTTAGCAAACGGAGGTTTACCAAATATAGTGAATTAGCTTGGGGATGTCAACGAGCCGGCTTGCAAGCCCAAAAGTCTAGGCTCAGGTAAAATATTTGAGCTTTTTTCTGGGCTCGAGCCGGGCTGAGCAAAAGCTCGACAAAAAAAAAAAAAAATTAGGTTCGACCCGAGCTTTCGACTCGAGTTTTGTTTGGTTTTGGATTTTTTTATTATTATTATTATAAAAAGGCAAGCAACAATGGCTGCCAACAAGGCAGCAACCTGCTGCCTATTTCTGGTAGCAGCGCGCTGCCCCTTTAATTTTTTTTTTTTTTAAATATATGCTCGGTTCTCCCGAGCCGACAAGCCACACGGGCCGACTGGGCTTTGCCTAGCACCTAAAAATGGGGCTTGGCTCGAGTCTAAGCTCGGTTCTCCCGAGCCTTGAGTTGGGCAGACTCGAGTTTTTTCTGAGCTGATCCACGGACGGCCCGAGCCGACGAGCGCGATTGCTATCCCTAGGTTGGCTACATAAATGTTCCAAGAATGTGACTATTAATTATTGCATATATGTTTATAACTTTATTTACTACTTAGGTCTTTATTTATTTATTATTTTTTTTCAGTTGCAATGAAGCAAAAGATTGTTATTTATGTCCCACTAAATGAGGAAAGTAGTAGATCAAGAGCGATGAAGATTGCTTCAAATATTAATGGTATGCATGATCAAAGCCTAATACGAGCTATGGATTAAATACACGAGTACTGATCGTTGAACTTTTAGCAGAATTTTATTTTAATCACTAAAGTTTACTTTGTTTTAATTACTTTTAAGTCAGGTGATTGAAGTAAAATATTTATTAATTAGGGTTTTTTTTTTTTAATTTGTTTATGGTGCAGGTGTGATGGAAATAAATTGTGAGGGAGAAAAATCATTTGGTGGTAATTGGAGAAGGCATTGATTCCGTTATCTTGGCCGTTAAACTAAGGAAGAAATTCTGCTTCGCAAGAATTGAAACGGTCGAGAATTTTGAATCAAAACGTGAAATGTAGGAGTCGGACCAGAGCCAAACACATTACAACTATACAATTGTGAGACAACTTCAAGATCCAAATTATATTACCACCTATTCAATTTCTGATCCACATCCGTCTTGTTGTTCAACTATGCGGTCAAAATTAAGTTTTGCAGATGTATGCCCTCATTTTGTAGCAATTTTTGACCCAAAAAAATCAAATTTTGATCGTTGTTTCACTATTCTAATTGTCATTTTTTATTTCTTCATTTACAGGTAGGATTCACTTTCTCTCTAACAGTCAAAAAATCAATTCATATGATTACTACCAAACAAGCCCATATGTAATCATAATTATAATATGATTTTTATTTTCTATTAAACAGAATTATCGTTTAGTTTATTTATGAAGAGTGGTTTGGCATTTTCCCGTGTTAAACTTTATAGTGTATGCATATTTCTTTTAATTTTCAGCATGTTGAATAATACGTGCTTGGCCTTGTTTGAAAAGTACGAATGGAGTTTTAGCTTTATGATTATAATGACAATTTTTTGGCCATTTTCTAATAATATAAAATCTTATTCCGAGTAACTGCACTCTTTTTCCATTTCGTGGGGTGACGGGTTCCTATACGAGTGTGGAATGAATCAAAGACATTGGTGAATCTAGGGTTCAATGTCAGATAGGGGGGACCTTTGACCATAGGGCAGACTGTTGACCATTGACATGTGACCATTGACAATCAAAGATCATAATAACGAGTTTATTTATTAATATTTAATTAAATAATATAAAAAATTCTTCAATTTTTATATAAATATACCAAAACGTAAAAATTATATAAATATGAAAATATAATTCAATACAACTCAAAGTACTAAAATAATACATATACAACCTTACTCTATAAATGCGAACTTAGATAACTGTATTATACAGGGTCTCATATTTTGAAAAGTTAAAAGTTACCTTTCCATTGCAATCAAAGTTGTATATTTTGAAGATAACTAAGACAACTTTTATAAATTGATGAAGTATCTATTAAGCTCCAATATCAAATTATTGAATTTTAAACACCAAGAAAATAGAATTTTATTGATGAAATGAATTTTACACAATTTGAACACAAACTCACACTTATTTTATTTGTAGGACACCACTCTCACATTTAATTCTCACTATCTTAATTCACTCTAATTTCATAGATTCTCTCCGCTCACTCTCTCAGTCTTTCTCCACTAACATTACTTCCTCAGCTTCTTTCTATGATCCACTCTCTATCTCTCCTCACTTTTCCTCGTGCTCTCTTTACACCCACACACTTTCACACTCACACAAAATACAAGTAGCAAGGATGTGTGTGTGTGTGTGTGTGTGTGTATATATATATAACAATTCAAGGTGGAAAATGGGGTTGCTCCCTCGTTGGATAAAGTTGACCAGCCAAAAAGACCCCAGAAATGGGTTCTAAAAGAGCACGAAGAATATGATCTACCAGCAACTTTCAAAGGTCGGCGACCGATTCTTCTACCTAATTATAGTATGTTGGTGAAGGTGGTTGCATTCTAGAGAATCATTTGATGGCAGTGGACTTTGTTTACAGCAACTACTTATATTTATACAGTCCGATTGACGTCAGTGGACGGTGGCAACGACAACAGTAACCGGGTAGAAGAAGTGGAGAATGAAGAAGAAAGGGTTTGTTTGCTTGTTGGGGTTGGATGTTTCAATTGCTACCGGTATTATTTATCCATCTCTAGATCAATTGGTTGAGCCAATTTTATTTATTTATTTATTTTTATTTTTTAAAGGCCCAACTCTCGGAGTCTCAGCCCAAACAATAGGGCCAAAAATACCCAAAATTTTCATTCATCTTCTTCCTTGGTTCCTTACCTTTTTCAGTTCTTCCGGCTCTGCAACTTCCACCGACGGTCTCGATGGCTATTGAAGACTCCAACGGAGCCAGCACGCACGGTCGCATCCTGTCACTGGGTACTGGTTCCGCGCCTAATCAAAAACTTATGGACTATGTATTTAGGAGTTTAGTTCCTTGTGTGGCTCACTTTTTCTAAGAAACAGGGAAGAGAATAATGCTCAAATTACGGACAATGGTTGATGCGAAAAATTCAAGAATTTGAATTTAGTGATGTGGCCTGAAAATAAAGAGGTGACGTGAGAATTTTTAAATAAAATAGTGTGCTTCACGGCCTAAATATATGTAAATTCATTATATTTTTTATGTTTGATCTTAATTTTTGGGATCATTATGAGATATTAAATAAATTCAAAATATTGCATTCTTAATATCATTTTTGAAGTGCTCACGACCGCTTATTTTATATAATTAACTATGCAAAATGGTCAATTGCACTGAATGTTACAATTTCGTCAAAATAGGCAATTCTAAACTAATATTTCGAGAACATGCTAATTTTAAAAAATTTTCAACGATCGTACCTAGTCAAATCCATAAACCGTCTACGTCATTTGAAGCTCGTTTCTGAATTAATTCACAGAATGATCGAAATGAATAACGAAAAGATTTAAACGTACATAAATGTGCATGTTAAAAAGAGGCTATAACTTGTCTTTTCTTTAAATATTTTCAATTATTTCATTAATGTTTATTATTTTTACACGACAAATTTTTCAATATAATTTACACCATTTTATTTAGAAATTTTATATGGTGTATGATGTAAAAAAAAAAAAAAAAAAAAAAAAAAAAAAAAAAATTTTCAAAAAAAAAT
>NC_036242.1:9933687-10143962 GCF_002742605.1 Olea europaea var. sylvestris | reverse complement strand
AAAAAAAAAAAAAAAAAAAGAACATAAAAGTTCCTAATAAAAATTTTATTACTTTATCTGGAATATGAATTTTTATGCTACTTTTTCCTTTCAATTACTTTTACATTCGAAAAATTCATAAAAAAAAAATAAATAAATAAAAAAAAAAATATATATATATATATATTTCGATCACTTTTAAGAATTTTTTTTATATTAATCTTATTTTTTCCTCTTGATCATTTTTAGAAAATTAAAATAATCTAATAAATTTCATAATAAGATTTTTTTACGTCATTTAGGAGATTTCCTAATAAATTTTTAAATGACGTATCCTTTGACTATAATGCCAAATTTTTTATATTAATAATATAAAATGTTGTCTCTCGAACATTTAGGAAAATTTTAAAAATTTAATTTTTTAATGATGTAATTTTACATCCCTTTTTTTTGGGCGTCATGCTCATATAAAATTTCTTAACAAAATTATATAAATTCTATCGAGAAATTTGTCATGCAAAAAATTATAACCATTATTGAAATAATTGAAGAAATTTAAAGAAAAATGATTTATACACTACTAAAAAATATCTTTTTACCTACGGAAAATTACCAATGGAACCGATTATCCGTTGGTAAAAGTCATTAACTTTCAGATACGATAATCTGTAACGAATTTTCCATTGATAACAATGATGTCTCTTTATTAACGGATATTTCGTGCCTTATGTAACCGTCTAACATTTGGATTTTTCAACTATGGATATTCAGTAGGTGACGTACCTATCCGTAGGTGACGTACCGAATATTACCAACGGTTGCAATCTGTTGGTAATTAGAAACAGATTATCTGTTGGTAAAATTAATTTACTTTCAATTACGATAATTAGTAACGAATTTTCCATTGGTAACGATGATATCTCTTTACCAACGGATATTCTGTACCTCATATAATCATTTAACATTTAGATCTTTCACGTACGGATATTCAATTGGTAATTATAAACGAATTATCCATTAGTAAAAGTAATTCACTTATTCCACATTGAAAATTCACAACAAAGTTTTTGGAGTTGCCCTCTATAAATTAATGTGTGGTTTAATAAGTGGTTAAACAATATTTTGGTCTTTCAATTCGGTTGGCTAAAAGTTAAAAAGAAAAAATTAGAATTATTAAATAAATAATAATAACAATAATAAAAAAATAAATAATTCTTTTTTTACCATGCGTGACCTATGCATTTATTTATAACATTGATTTTTACCAATTGTAATGATAGACATTTACCAATGAAAAGTTGGTTGGTATTGGTTAAGATTTTTACCAACGAAAATTTCGTTGGTAAAAGGATTCACACTTTACCAACAAAAAATTCGTTGGTAAAGTGTGAATCCTTTACCTACAGCAAGAACTATTGGTAGTTATCAGTGACCCTCAAATTTGCAACGGATTTGTGGTTGCGAATATTCTGTTAGTAAAGAGTAATAGCAACGGATATTAAGGTTTCAGGACAGAAAATTCGTGCCTGAAGCCATGTTTTTTTAGTAGTGATACGTCTCTTTTTAACACTCAAATTTAATACACATTTAATTATTTTCGATGTTCATTTAGACTGTTGGATATCTATGATATAGTTCTCAAAACGAGTTTCAAAATGACATAGACGATTTATAGATTCGACTAGCATATGATTATCGAAAACTTTTAAAGTTTGCATGTTATCGAAATTATCAAAATATTAATTTAAAATTGCATACTTTGATGCACCGTTACATTTGTTATGATTGGTCGTTTCACGCCCTATTAACAATGTGAGACACATGGTCGTTTGGGCAAAACTCTTGAATCGAATTGAGCTGGATCCGTACAGAAATGAATCGAACAAACCGGTTCTTCTTAAGTTAAATATCTGAACAAGTATCTAAATTGAGAATCAACGGGTTCGATTCGATTCTCGGTTCTAGATCAAGAACCGAATAACCGAATCTCCATAATTTTAATTTGTTTACTTTAAACAAGTTAAATTATTTTATTTTTATAAAATAAATTTGCTAACTATTTAATTTAGCTTAAACCCAAAAAAATAATTTTTCTATTTCTAATTTTTCGATCCAAGCCCAATTTAATTAAATTAACCTAAGTTTTACCCAAATCTATTATTATATTATAGTGTCATATTTCTACCGTTCTAGAGAAATTATATTGAAATTCAATAGCTCCTCTGTTCGGTATTGTAAGCTCGCTATGTCTTATTCCTGTGAACAATCAAATCTAAGAAAAACTCAGTAAAGAGAGACGTAAAAGACACATAAGATTGAACTCCGTTATTTTATAAGAGCTAAAAATTGAACATGTCATTAGTTGAATTAATGTAGTTTTGTAAATATTAAAAAATTAACTATAGTACAAAACTTTGGAATTGAACCGAATGGCACCCAACCCGAACGATTCCGTAATTTAGTTTGGACCCGCAGTTCCAGTTACTAAATACTCAAAAATTTCGAGTCCGATTCGATCCTCGCTAGAATCGAATCGAACCTAACCAAGACCATCCCTAGTGAATACTTCGAAATGGTATTAAGAATACAATATTTTGACTTCGTTTGATATTCCAAAAATTAAGACAAAAACATAAAAAAAAATAAAAAAATAAAAAAATTTCAATGAATTTATAAATATTTATGCTGTGAGCACTCGACTCTTTTCTTCAGAAATTCTCCATGCCACCTCTTTATTTCATGCCACATCAGCAAATTCAAATTCCTAATATTTTTGTATGAACCTACGCCTTGTATGTGTAGCGGGATTGTGGAAAAGAGATCGAAACAAGCCATTGAAAGACTCTACGATTACAAAGATAGATTGTCATGAACATAGATTATTAAAATCGTGTTTTGTTTGTCATTTAAAAAAAAAAGTATTTCTCAAAATAGAAAATTAAAAAACACGTTTAACTTGAAATTTTGAAAATTTATTTTATAACAATTTATTTTATGAAATTCAATTATTCAGTAAAAATAGTATAACTTTATGTTAATATATTATCATATAATATTTATATTTTAAATTTGGTAAATCTTACAATATTTTTTCTCGCTACAATCTACAAAAGTAAAATAAATAATAAATTGAGTTCAAAATACAGGAAATAAAAATAAAAATTAATAATGTGGATTGACAATACTTTTATTTGTGTTCACTTAAATATTTTTTAGAATTTTATATAAATAATCATTAAGAGATTGATCTATTTTTATTTTTTAATAATTTTTTTTCTAGAAGTTTTTGTAATTTAATTTTTATATTTTTAAATATTTTTCTTCTAGAATGTTTTAGAATTTCATTTTTCATTTCCATTTTTAAAAATTTAAAATTTTATTTAAACAGAATTTTGTATAAGCGCTTGTTTTCTATATTTTGAGTGTTTTCAAAATTTTCACTGAAAACATTAAAAACCTCAAAAATATGTTTTCAGTTTTATGTTATAAATTTATCATTATTTTTGAAAAGGGTGATTGGCACAAAATGTCCCTACTTTTCAATTTTATTGTGTAAAATGGGTAAAACAAAAAGAAAAAAAACAAAGACCTAATTGCAACCATCGTCCCAAATTTTCTAAAAAATGCAAATGAGTTACAAATATTTACTTACAAATCAAAACTAATATATATATATATATATATGAGACATTTTTTCTTACTGTAAGTTTAACCCACCGCCGCCACCTAAATCTCCGGGAAATGCCACTTTCCCATCAATCAATTACACTAGTGCTTCTCTAAGGAGATTGATTTTATCTCCAGAACTTGGTACAGTTTCAGGTTCAATTTGTTTCAGATTCTTGGTTGTTCGTCCAGCCAACATGGTGTAAGTTATACTCATCCAATTTTTTTAAGGTGTTTTAAAACTTAGTGCTCGATTCCAGCTTCTTGGCAAATTCGATTTTGCTTGAAAGTTTGTTATGGTTCTTTAAGATTCATGAGTTTTGATAGATTGAAATCGGGTCAACAGGTTTTGATTTGCCATTAAAAATTCAGGTTCTTATTGTTAAGAAATATAGAATTATTTATTATTTATTAATGGTAGAATAGACCTCTTTAGTTTCCTTTGTTTAGCCTATATATATTCTCTTTATATTTAGGTTAAACTATCTTTTAGCATTCAATTACTGTAGTATTAATGAAACCCTAGCCTCTTCCTTTTTCTTCTTTATTTTCTTTGGATTGTTTAACATGGTATCAGAGCCAGATTTCATGGGACAAAACTTAATCTTAAACACAGCTTTCTGCAATCTAGTATTTCTGCAATTTGTTAAATCTGGTATTTCTGTAATCTATTATTTCTGCAATCTGGTATTTCTGCAATCTGTTATTTTTTTTATTATGGCTACTGAAAGAGACGATTCCCTTCAGTCTGTGAGTGTAAGGTTGGATGGAAAGAATTATTCGTATTGGAGTTACGTGATGAGAAATTTTCTTAAGGGTAAAAAGATGTGGGGATTTATTAGTGGAACTTCTGTGAAACCTGAGAATACCAATGAGGGTTATGCAGCTTTGATAGATGCCTGAGAATCAAATAATCAAAAATTATTACTTGGATTAACAACTCTGTGGAGCATTCCATAGGTAGAGAGTTGGCGAAGTATGAGACAGCAAAGGAGGTTTGGGATCATCTGCAAAGATTATTCACTCAGTCAAATTTTGCAAAGCAGTATCAATTGGAGAATGATATACGAGCTCTTCATCAGTATAATATGAGTATTCAGGAGTTTTATTATGCTATGACAGATCTTTGGGATCAATTGGCCCTTACAGAATCGACAAAATTAAAGGCATGTGCTGCCTATATTACTCATAGAGAGCAGCAATGGTTGGTACAATTTTTAACGGCACTTCGCAGTGATTTTGAAGGACTCAGAGGTTCAATTTCGCATCGTTCTCCACTTCCTTCTGTTGACTCAGTTGTCAACGAGTTATTGGCTGAAAAAATACGTCTTAAGTCTTATGCTGAAAATGGAATTCTTTCTGCTTCTAAGCCTTCTGTATTAGCAGTGTCTTCTAAGCCATCCTCTAATAATCAAAATAAGCCTTACACAAGGGTTGCCTTTGACGAGTGCAGTTTTTGTAAGCATAAAGGTCATTGGAAGGCTTCGTGTCCTAAGTTGAGACAGTCGAATCAATTACAGCAGCAATCTCAAGCTTGGAAGCCAGGCAACCAATCACGATCTAATGCTCATAGACCACCACAATCTAATATTGCAACAGCAGCTTCATCAGGTCCTATCACCGATCCTAGTACTTTGGCTGAGCAATTTCAGAGGTTTCTCTCTTTACAGCCTCAAGCTATGTTTGCTTCTTCCATAGGTCAGTTGCCTCATAGTTCTTCAGGTATGTCACATTCTGTATGGGTCTTGGATTATGGTGTTTCACATCATATGTCTCCAGATTCTTCGTCTTTTGCTTCTGTGTCCCCTTCGTCCTTTATTGCTGTCATGACTGCTGATGGCACTCCTATGCCATTAGCAGGTGTTGGTTTTGTTGTCACATCTCATTTGTCCCTTCCTAATGTTTATCATATTCCGAAACTCACATTAAATCTTGCTTCTGTTGGCCAGTTATGTGATTCTAGTAATTTAGTCACATTTTCCTCTTCTTCTTGTTATGTGCAGGATCTGTAGTCTCAGAAGCTGATTGGGATAGGCTGTAGAAAGGGTGGACTATATATTTTGGATGAGCTAAAAGTGTGAGTTGCTACTGCCGCTACTAGTGTTGATTTGTCTTCGTTTCGTTTAAGTCCTTTTTCTTCTAGTTTTTATTTATGGCATTCTGGTCTAGGTCATGTTTCGTCATCTCGTTTGAGATTTTCAGCTTCTACAGGGGCTTTAGGAAATTTACACCCTTGTGATATTTCTAATTGTAGTGGATGCAAACTGACAAAATTTTCAGCTTTACCTTTAATCGAAGTATTTCTGTTTCTTCTTCTCCATTTGATTTGATTCATTCTGATCTATGGGGGCCTTCTCCTATTGCCACAAAAGAAGGGTCTCGATAGTATGTTTCTTTTATTGATGATCACACTCGTTATTGTTGGGTTTATTTAATGAAACATCGTTCTGAATTTTATGAGATATACTTAGCCTTTCGTGCTCTTGTTAAAACTCAACATTCTATAGTTATCAAATGTTTTAGGTGTGATTTAGGTGGGGAATACACTTCTAATAAATTTTGTGAGTTGCTTGCTTTAGATGGAACTATTCACCAAACTTCGTGTACAGATACTCCTGAGCAAAATGGTGTTACTGAAAGAAAATATAGGCACATTGTTGAAACTGCTCGTTCTCTCTTGTTGTCTGCATCTGTCCCTAGTGTGTTTTGGGGTGAAACTGTTCTTACTGCTGTAGGTTTGATTAATACAATTCCATCTTCTCATATTTCAGGGTTTTCTCCTTTCGAAAAGTTGTATGGGAATAGCTCTGATTATTCTCTCTTTAGAGTTTTTGGTTGTACCTATTTCGTTCTTCGTCTTCATGTAGAACGCAACAAGTTGTCGTCTTGATCTGCAATTTGTGTCTTTCTTGGTTATGGTGAAGGTAAAAAGGGGTATCGTTGTTTTGATCCAATAACTCAGAAACTTTATGTGTCTCATCATGTTGTTTTTCTCGAGCATATACCTTTCTTTTCTATTCCATCCACTACTCATAGTCTGACTAGATCTGATCTTATTCGTATAGATCCTTTTTCTAACAATCCTGATAGTTTGTCTTCTCAGGAGCCTACTACTTCAAATGTCCATTCTCATGTTCCTACCCCGTTGTCTTTACAACCAACTCGTACTAATCATTCCGCAGGTACTGACACTTTACTCTCCGGCATACCTGAAGTGTTCTCTTCTCCTACGGTCCCTCAAGCTTCGTTTGAGATTGTGGATCCGCTTCTACGTCAATCCATACGCATTCGTAAGTCTACAAAGTTACCAGATTTTGCTTATTCTTGTTATTCTTCATCATTTTCTACCTTTTTAGCTTTTATTCATTGTCTCTCTGAGCCCTCTTCCTATAAAGAGGCAATTCTTGATCCTCTTTGGTAGCAAGCTATGGATGAGGAACTTTCTACTTTGCATAAGACTGGTACTTGAGATTTGGTTCCTTTACCTTCTGGTGAGAGTGTTGTTGGTTGTCGTTGGGTGTATAAGATCAAGACTAATTCTGATGTGTCAATTGAGTGATACAAAGCTAGGTTGGTTGCAAAGGGATACTCTCAACAGTATGGTATGGATTATGAGGAGACATTTGCTCCTGTTGCAAAAATGACTACTATTCGTACTCTTATTGCAGTAGCTTCGGTTCGTCAGTGGCGTATCTCTCAACTTGATGTTAAAAATGCCTTCCTGAATGGAGATCTTCAAGAAGAGGTTTATATGACACCCCCTCCTGGTGTTTCACATGATTCTGGGTATGTATGCAAGTTCAAGAAAGCGTTGTATAGTCTCAAACAAGCACCTAGTGCTTGGTTTGAGAAATTTTCTGCTGTGATCTCTTCCCTTGGATTTGCTTCTAGTAGTCATGATTCTGCTCTTTTTGTTAAGAGCACTGATGCAGGTCGTATCATTCTATCTTTATATGTTGATGACATGATCTTTACTGGTGATGATATTGATGGTATTTCAGCTTTGAAGACAGAGTTAGCTAGACAGTTTGAAATGAAAGATTTGGGTTCTCTACAATATTTCTTGGGTATTGAGGTAGCCTTCTCACCCAGAGGTTATCTTCTTTCTCAATCGAAATATGTTGCAGATATTCTTGAGCGGGCAAGACTTACTGATAATAAGATTGTTGATACTCCAATTGAGGTTAACGCGAAGTATTCTTCTTCTGACGGTTTACCTTTGTCAGATCCTACTTTATACCGTACTATTGTTGGGAGTTTAGTATATCTCACTATTACTCGTCAAAATATTGCATATGCTGTTCATATTGTTAGTCAGTTTGTTGCTTCTCCCACTACAGTTCATTGGGCAACTGTTCTTCGCATTTTGCGATATCTTCGGGGTACAATCTTTCAGAGTCTGTTACTTCCATCCATTTCCTCCTTGGAGCTGCGTGCATACTCTGATGCTGATCATGGCAGTGATCCCACAGATCGCAAGTCTATTACTGGTTTCTGTATCTTTCTGGGTGATTCTCTTATTTCTTGGAAAAGCAAGAAACAATCTATTGTTTCTCAATCTTCTACCGAAGCAGAATATCGTGCTATGTCATCTACTACTAAAGAGATTGTTTGGTTACGTTGGTTACTTGCAGATATGGGAGTTTTTCTTTCTCATCCCACACCTATGTATTGCGACAACCAAAGTTCTATTCAGATTGCTCACGACTCGGTTTTTTATAAACGAACTAAGCACATTGAGATTGATTGTCATCTTACTCGTCATCATCTCAAGCATGGCACAATCACTTTGCCCTTCGTTTCTTCTTCTTTGCAGCTTGCAGATTTTTTTTACCAAGTCGCATTCTATTTCTCGTTTTCGTTTTCTAGTTGGCAAACTCTCGATGCTTGTAGCTGTCGCATTGTGAGTTTGAGGGGAGATGTTAAGAAATATAGAATTATTTATTAAGGGTAGAATAGTCATTTTTAGTTTCCTTTGTTTAGCCTATATATATTCTCTTTATATTTAGGTTAAATTATCTTTTAGCATTCAATTAATGTAGTATCAATGAAACCCTAGCCTCCTCCTTTTTCTTCTTTATTTTTTTTGGATTGTTTAACACTTATTTAGTTGTTTTTTACTCGATTGGGGCAGTAAATTCAAACTTATGATTTATTGGAACTACCCTTGCAGTAATCCAGCAAAGTTGATTACATTTTGCAGCCTTGCATTCGGAAAATGATCTCCTCACCAGCACAGTTTTTCAATTAGGAAACATTGCAGCAGAGTCTGTTGACATTGATGGAGGGAACTCAGGAGAGTTGGACTTATGTAATTTTCTAGCAATCATCGATAGTTGACTATGGAGGTCCGTCGCTACTGGGCTGGGCGATGGGTACTATAAAAGCAAAGAGAATAAAACTACAATGTCACTGGCGAAGCAAGAAAACAGATTGAAAGTGTTGAGAGGGTTTAATAGTTGGAGCATGAGGAGGGGGTGCCGGAATGGGTGGTCGCGACCATGGGACCCATCACCGATGTTGGAATTGATGGAGGAAGCAAATTCATTTTTTCTAAGATTTGGATGGTTTAAGGATCTATTTGTGCAATTGATTGATAGGGAAGTGTTTGTGAGTTAAACTAGTTGATGAAGGGAGCATTTTTCCGCGACTTAGGTGGCGATGGGTAGGGGGTTAAACTCATAGTAATTTAGGCGGCAGTGGGTTAAACTCATAATAAGAATAAATGTTTTTTTTTAATTATATATTTGTAACTCATTTATAATTTTTTTAACATTTGGGACTATGGATGCAATTAGTTCTTTTTCTTTTCTTTTTGTTTTATTTGAATATGACGGTAAAATTGTTAAAAATGGATGAAAAAGACATTTTGTCTATTGAAAAGTGGAAGGGAAGGATGAAAATACCAAAAAATAAAAGGTAGAAATGTTTTGCACAAGAGTAATAAGCACAAAACATCCTTACCTTTCAATGTTATTGTGCAAAACATCCATACTTTCCATTTTTTTTTTTTTTTGCACTTTTACTCTTATCTTCATCTTTTATTGCGGAAGTTATCTTTTTCATCAAATTACCTTGTAAAATGACGATTATATCCCCACATTTAAATAAAACAATAAAAAAGAAAAGAAAAGTTAAAGAATAAATTACAATCATACTCCCAAACTTTTTTAAAAAGTGCAGATGAGTCCGAATAAATTATTAAAAAAGTAATTAGTAGAAAACGTCCCTACCCTTCATTATTGTTGTATGAAACATTCATATCTTTCAATTTTTGACATTTTCATCTTTATTTTTTATATTTCATTGCAAAAATCATTATTTTATCATTTTCTCAGTTAAAATCTATAAAATGACAGATATACCCTCTTCTTTAAATAAAGAAAAATAAAGAGCAAATTGCAATTATACTCCCAAATTTTTCAAAAAACTTTTTGAATTATTTATTTGGAACTAATTTGTACTTTTTTTAATTTTGAAAATATAGTTACAATTTTTTCTTTATTTTTTTCATTTTTGTTTTTTAAAGAGGAGTGCATATTTGTCATTTTACAGCTTTTAATTTAGAAAATAGATGAAAATAACGTGTTTCACAATGAAATATGAAATAAAGGTGAAAATGTCAAAAAATGAAAGGTAAGGACATTTCGAATAATAATAATAAAAGGTAGGGACGTTTTGTGCTAATTATCATTTTTATACTCATTTGCATTTTTTTAAAAAGTTTGGGAATATGATTGCAATTTATTCTTTAACTTTTTTATTGTTTTGTTTAAATAGGGGTATATTTGTCATTTTATACGAGAATTTCGGTGAAATGGATGTTTTTCACAATAAAAGGTGAAAGTAAGGGTAAAAGTGTCAAAAAATGAAAGGAATGGATATTTTGCACAATAACATTAAAAGGTAAAGACGTTTTGTACTAATTACCCTTTGCACAATGACATTGAAACGTATAGACATTTTGTGCCAATTACCATTTTTGAAAATGTATTCTCAAAATTATCAGACCAAATATGTTTTCAGCATTTTGCAAAACTTAAAGCTGAAAACAGTTTAAAAACAATAAACCAAATGCACCCTTAAATGTGACATTCACAAACATTCCCGACGGCCAATTCATATTGTTTGTAATGCTACTCGTTTTTGCATCGAATAAAAATAAATATTTTATTTATTTTGTTATATGATTAATGATTTCAATTATTTTCATAATAATTGAATTGATTTGTGAGCTGTGTTTTAATTGAGAGAAAAAAAATAATAAAAATCTTAGCATATGAAAACAATCGCTACAATACGGAACACAGATATATCGTTATGCTTTATATGATTTAGTTGAATTTCAAGTGGTTAAATGTAGCATCATACGTTCGCAATCTTCATAGAGATATTGTAGATATATGTACGATGATTTATTTTGTATTACTAGAGAGAGTTTATTAATCTATAAAATTAAATTAAGTGTGTCACTGTCTTGAATTGTTATTGAAAAGAATAAATATCCTAATGCTTATCGTAAATCGACTTTATAAAAGGTTTAATTAGTTGGTTATTAATTTAGCTTCTAGATTATTTTAGAATAATTAAGCATAAATCGAATCAATCATATTTTTGATACTCAATTGGGGTTAGTACTAGTTAAAATCGAATTAATTACTTGTTTTTCGGAAAAACAATATTTTATTCACACTCAATTACTTGATTACGATATCGTGCACTTTCAAGAGTTTAACGATCATTATGATCATGGTGTTGTGCTTATTTTTTTAGTATTACGTACTAAATAGTTCGTCTTATAGTTGTTCATTAGAGAATAATAATAAGTTGATTTAAATCGTTTTATTTTAATAAACAAATGGCAGCACTGAATGGCAAGTCTACGTGTACGCATTACTAGTAGTTTTAAATTCAGAGTTCCTCCATAATTTCGTGGCGATGACATTGAAAAAAGGGCATTACTACTTCTACACTAAGGTGTTTACTAAATTGTAAACTAATATATGTAAGCAAGAATATAATTATGACGTAGGCTGATGGCTACACAATATTTTAATTAAAACGAGACAATTAATTATTTTTAAATTAGCAAGCCAGTTGAAAGTTGCTGACCTTACATTGTATACGTCAATTGCTCGTAGTGACCACACAAATAGCATGAGGTCATACCTTTAATGCAAATTAATATTATAAACTAAATTACGTTAAGCAAGTCATTCTTAAAATCACGTTTCATAAAAATAAACTGATAAGGAATTCAACTTAGAAAAAAAAAAAAGATATAAAAAAAAAATGGAAAAGATAAAAACCATCAGGCGAACATACTTACATTCAAAATTCCTAGCTAGATTTTTATCAACCAGTTCCGTCCCTTCCAAGATGTAAAATTTGGCTTCAGTAACGGAAATTTCCATCATGCCTCTATGTTTTTTACAGTTCATCGTTATTTCTATACAATTTTTCAATATCGTGTTTTGGAATTTTTCTCTATTATTTAGAAAACGATTCCTAACATTTCATCTCTTTGTAGCGAAAATAATACTATTATTTTGAAAATTTTGTTTCAAGTTTGAGCTCTTTGCTCATTAACTATCTTTGTACACCATCCGGCATAAACTGGCAAAAAAGGGAAACACGCCTAGGTTGGACCAAACATGGGCGTGGCCATCCTACCAAATTATACGCCTCTAGCCAACATTTGCGTTTTTACAAGTTTCTAGAATTTTATTTCGAACATTTCGTGAATATTCAAGATTTCAAATCCATTAATGATGTTTTATAATAAATAAATCAGCCTTGCATGAAATTTTAGAACATGGGCCATTTATGTGTTCCAATAATGGGACTATTAAGGCAAATGGCAATGCATCTGCTCTTTATGTATCTCGTTCTTTATTAACAATTTTTTTTTCAATTGCAATGAAGCAAAATATTGTTATTGTTAGGATCTTCCTCAAGCTGCTCAAAGTGATTTCCGGGCTCAGTTAATCATTAAACATCGAATTCAACACCAAAACCGAGAGGTGACCGACTGCCGGCGTCCTTGCTTCCTATGGTTGCTTTTCCTCTTTTGCTTGTTGTTTCTTCCACACACTTAGGATGGATACCACACAGGTAAGAGTCACAAAGCCTCAAGCAATAGGTAGGGAAGATTAATTAACAAGATGCATGAAAGAGAAGAAGAAGAAGACTGCCTCTCTCTCTCGGGTTCTCTCACGCACGGGTTCAACATATGAAAGGGAGTTACCAATTTATAATAGTCCAATGGCCAACTTAAGGTAAGTCACAATATGGTAAGTAGGCTCGACTAGGGTTAAGTCCCAATAGCAAACCATCAAGCCACAAAGATTATTAGCCATCCAATAGGTAAAGCAACGCTAGGTCGGTTCATCCATTATTCGGTGTTGATTTATCGTTGAGTCATTCATGTCGACTGATAAAATTGGTTTTCATCATCGCCCGGGAGGTCGTTTGACAACATGATGTCTAACAACCTCCACCTTGGTGTCAAAGGACCTGCAAAGAAAAACGTTTTCCATTAGTGACACCTCTAACAGAAAACCGATAAAATTGGAAATCATTTACCTGTACCGATATTTAGAAGCTCCTTGCAACTTCTAAACTTTACCAGTGGCAGCACTTTCGTGCCCATATATGAAGGATTATATTGTGTGTGCGTTTTTTCAAGTCTTACTACTTCTTGCGATATTATATCCCTAATGAAGTGTAACCTAATATCGATATGTTTAGTGCGCTCGTGAAAAACAGGATTCTTACACAGATGTATGGATGACGGACTATCAGAATACACAACCACATACTCATTCAAGACACTCAGTTCATGAAGTAGACCTCTAAGCCATAGAGCCTCTTTAATTGCTTTAGTGGTGGCAATATATTCTGACTCTGTAGTGGATAGTGCAACTATGTGTTGTAATTGTGATTTCCAACTAACACACGAATTTGATAAGGTGAATACGTAAGAGGAAGTTGATTTCCTACCATCCCTATCTCCTGCATAGTCAGCATCTACAAAACCCTTTAATTTTACGCCTTCCTTATTAGCACTAAATTTTAGACCTACGTCACTTGTACCCTTCAAATATCTTAAAAGCCACTTTAATACTTCCCAATGTTCAAGACCTGGATTAGACATGTACCTACTGAGAGTACTAACAGCGAATCCTAAGTCCGGTCTAGTGCAAACCATCAAATACATTATGGAACCAATCACATTTGAGTATGGAATTTTACTCATATATTCCACTTCACGTTCATTGCAGGGAGCTTGTTCTTTAGATAGAACAAAATGGTTTGCAAGAGGCAACATGACAGGTTTGCAATCACTCATATTAAACCTTCAACACCTTTGATATGTAAGGAGACTGATGCAAGAATACGATGGAATTTGACCTATTTCGTTCTATTTCCATGCCTAGAATCCTTTTAGCCTTTCCTAGGTCTTTCATGTCAAATTCTCCACTAAGATCTGCTTTTATATTGTTTATCCACTTAGGAGATGATCCAACTAAAAGCATGTCATCCACATAGAGCAACAAGAACAAATAATTGTTATCAGTCTTGTTATGTTGAAAGTATAAGCAGTGATCGAATTTACTTCTTTGAAATCTTATAGTGAGTACAAAGGAATCAAACCTCTTGTACCACTGTCTAGGTAATTGCTTTAGACCATATAGGGATCTTTTCAGAAAACACACATAATCAGGTTTTAACTTGTCTTTAAAACCTTTTGGTTGATTCATAAATATTTGTTCATCAAGCTCTCCATGTAAAAAAGCAGTTTTTACATCGAGTTGTTCAAGTTCCCAGTCAAAGAGCGCAACCAATGCGATCATGACCCTAATAGTAGTGTACTTGACAACTGGTGAGAAAATCTCGTTATAATCAACACCTTCTTTCTGTGTGTAACCCTTCGCTGCTAACCTAGCCTTAAATCTTAAGGGTTCTGTACTACTAGTACCTTCCTTAACCTTAAAAGACCCACTTGCAATCAACGATTGATTTATTCTTAGGTCTCGGTTCTAACTCCCAAGTTTGATTCTTTTCTAGAGAACTCGTCTCTTCTTTCATAGCCTTAAGCCACTCCTTAGATTGACCACTATTCATAGCCTCTTCAAAAGTTTTCGGCTCCCTATCAACTAGTTCTTCGTAACTAGCGTATGCAAAATCCAATTCAGATTCAACCCGAACCTCCTAGGTTCTCTCGTTTGTCTTCTCTCTCTATCTCTAACTAAATTATAGTTAGCTAATGGATTTTCTTCCTCAGGATGCTCTTCTATCACTACTTCATTTCCTCTTCAGGTTCTTGGACCTGAATCTCCACCTCACTCGACGTACTAGGTACTGATGTGTTAAATTTTCCTAACTCCACCTTGAACAGATTTCTTTCTTCACCTGATTTAGTTTCACTTACAGGTTCAGTTTCGTTCCTCATACAAGGCATCTCACTCTCATTAAATGTGACATCCCTACTCACGATGATCTTAACTCCTTTTTGGCTTCTATCCCATAGCCTATAGCCCTTAACCCCTTCGGGATATCCTAGAAAGACACACTTCCTGGCTCTAGTTTCTAACTTTCCCTCACTTTGATGAGAGAAGGCAGCACAGCCAAACGCTTTAAGCATTGAGTAGTCACCCAATTTTCCAAACCATTTCTCATGTGGAGTATCACCATTTAATGCAGTTGATGGAGTCAAATTTATTAGATAACAAGTAGTTACAATGGCTTCACCCCAAAATGACTTAGGAACCCCAGAACTTAACATCATGCAGTGCACTTTATCTAGTATGGTCCTATTCATTCTTTCTGCTACCCCGTTTTGCTGGGGAGAATAAGGAACTGTTTTGTACCTTGTTATTCCACTTTCTTTACACATCCTATCAAATTCAGCATTACAGAATTCTAGGCCGTTATCTGTCCTTAAAAATTTGATCCTCTTGCTAGTTTGGTTTTCCATTTGTTTCTTCCAGTTGTTAAAGTTATGGAAGGTCTCAGTTTTGTCTTTCAATAGATAGACCCACACTTTCCTGGTATAGTCATCTATGATAGATAGGAAATACCTATTCCCACCCAATGTGGGATTACTAGCAAGACCCCACAGATCAGAATGCACATATTCAAGCATGCTTTTAGCCTTATGCGTACTAGTGGAGAACGACACTCTATGGTGCTTTCCAAGCACACTGTGATCACAGAACGATAGGTCAGACACACAGTCATTACCAAATGTACCTTTTTCATTAAATAGTTTAAGTCCTTTAATGCTTACGTGTGCAAGCCTACTATGCCACGTATGTGTGTGATCGATTTTGGCGGAAGAAATAGAGGAGTTTAATCCTCTAATCACTTCCCCAGTAGTGATGTAAATGTCATTTTTCTTGATTCCCTTAATAGAGATTAACGCACCCTTCATCATTTTAAACATACCGTTTTCAGTTTTACCGGTGAAGTTGTCTTTCTCAAGTCTTCCTACTGAAATTAAATTCCTAGATAATTCAGGAATATATCTAACTTCCTTTAACATGTACACAAAACCTGTGTTAAATTTTATCTTTATATCTCCAATTCCAGTCATTGTATAGGCAAAGTTATCACACAGAACTACTTGCCCATCATTAGATTCTTACAAGTTTTCAAACCAATTCTTTTCAGACGTCACATGAAAAGATGCACTAGAATCTAATATCCATTCATGCATGTGAGAATTAGTAGTTAGATTTAATTCAGTAGTGTATGCGACTGGACTAGTAATCACATAGACTTCACCGTTTTTTGTATCAGAGATAGAGGATAACACATTTACCTCATCTCTTTCCTTAACCTTTTGTTTTCCCTTTTCTTAATAACAGTCTTTTATAAAATGCCATGTGCCTCCACAGTCATAGCATTTTCTAGCCTTAGTTCTAGACTTTGACCTAGATCTACTATTCCCCTTCTTTTTTCCAACTATTACTACTTGATTCGCCACTACTTTGGTATCCATCATGACTGGCTTGCCTAAATTGAGTTCTACCCCACATCATATGCAACTCTCCACTCCTCTTATCCTCTTTTTCAGCCCTCATTTCCATCTCCTTACTCCTAAGAGAATCTACGACAATTTCAGGTGTTAACGTGTCCCTACCACACTTAATGACATTTTTAACTTCTTTATAAGAGTCCGGGATTGAATTGAGCAACATAATGGCCTTATAGGTTTCAGACACGGCTTCATCACAATTGACAATATCTTGCACCAATTTGTTAAATACATCTAAATTGTCGTCGATATCCTTTGAAGGATCCATTTTAAAGCTGAAGAATCGTTCGAGTAGGTAGAGTTTATTCGGTGTAGATTTAAGCAAGTATAAGTCTTCTAGTCTTTTCCAAAGTTCTTTGGTGGTTTTTAGTTTTTCGACTTTTCTTAAGACAGCGTCAGACAAGTGTAATATTATTGAGGTATAGGCAAGCTCATCGGCTTCCTCTTTTTGTTCTTTTGAGATGTCAGGTGCAAAATTGCCTTCGATGACTTTTGACACCTTTTGTTGGACTAATATGCCTCTCATCTTTTGTTGCCAGATAGAGAAGTCCACTTTACCGTTAAATATTCCCAAATCAAAATTATGCGTTGTCATTGGTTAACACACTAATTAAACCACACGAAGTAGTATTGAGAAGCGTGATAAGATAATATCTTGTTAATTCTTAGCAAAAATAACAATTAACCTAAACGCTACGTCCACCAAGAAATACCAAGCACTTTAAATCAAAATAACAAGCACTCAATTAACGCAAGTAATCCTAGTTCTAGCACAAGCAATGGATACCCCTTCACGGTAACCCCAAAACCTAACGATCACTCCACACGATGATCTCGCTATTGCTGAATTTAAATGGATTAAGCCAATTTACCAGAGCGGACCTATCTGGGCCCGTAGAGTGAAGAAAAATGAGCTTGCTGTTGAATTTCAGTCGGCATCGCACCAGGGGCAAAATTGTCCAACTTTTTCTGTGTAATCTGAAACACAAAACAAAGTATATCAGCGCGTTCAGGAGATCGAAACAAGCAAGTTACCTGAAGACAGCTTCGCCTAACCAGGGGCGCCTCAACCTGCTCGTAATGGGTATGGTCTCCGTTTGTCCAACCGAGCTTTAGTTTGTGAGTAATTGAAGATTTTCAGATTTGGGTTCAATGTTTAATGTCCAAAAATCAGCCGATTTTGAGCCCTTTTTTGCTACCCAAGCTCTGATACCAGATGTTAGGATCTTCCTCAAGCTGCTCAAAGTGATTTCCGGGCTCAGTTAACCATTAAACATCAAATTCAACACCAAAACCGAGAGGTGACCGACCGCCGGCGTCCTTGCTTCCTATGGTTGCTTTTCCTCTTTTGCTTGTTGTTTCTTCCACACACTTAGGATGGATACCACACAGGTAAGAGTCACAAAGCCTCAAGCAATAGGTAGGGAAGATTAATTAACAGGATGCATGAAGGAGAAGAAGAAAAAGACTGCCTCTCTCTCTCGGGTTCTCTCACGCACGGGTTCAACATATGAAAGGGAGTTACTAATTTATAATAATCCAATGGCCAACTTAAGGTAAGTCACAATATGGTAAGTAGGCTCGACTAGGGTTAAGTTCCAATAGCACACCAACAAGCCACAAAGATTATTAGCCATCCAATAGGTAAAGCAATGCTAGGTCGGTTCATCCATTATTCGGTGTTGATTTATCGTTGAGTCATTCATGTCGACTGATAAAATTGGTTTTCATCATCGCCCGGGAGATCGTTTGACAACATGATGTCTAACAGTTATTTTATGTCCCAATAAATGAAGAAAGGAGCTGATCAAGAGCCATGAAGATTGCAATTCAAAAACTAAGGGAATGCCGTATGCACGATCAAAGTCTAAAGCGAGCTACATACGCATGTGTATATATAGGTTAAATTCACTCGTGATCAATGAACTTTTAGCTGAATTTTGTGTTTGTCTTAAATTCATTTTGTTTTGATTTTGTCCCTGTACTTAGACTATTAAGTCGAATAATTGAACTTAACCCTTTGGCATGCTTCGTCCCCCAGAGGAGGGTTTCAGCGCTTTGGCCCCCATGATGGTCGTGGCCTTCAAGATTGCGACCATGCCAGGGTTGGGATACCTCCTTTCCAAAGTTATTTGCCAACAACAAAAAACTAAGGTCAAACACTATTAAAATGATAAGTAATATTGAAAAACAAGGCTCCGTCCTTATCCCTAGATGCCATCAAGCCAAAATCAATGAAATATCCGCTGCAATTGATGAGATGATCAAAGTGTCTTAACTTCAAAGGACGCTTGTAAATGTCCTAGATCACGTCCCATTCTGCTTCGTAAAGCTCAAAGTGCTAACCGAATTTGCAAGAGTGCAAGGAAATGTTAGTTCAAGTTAAGAAAAACAAAAAACAAACCAAGGTGCAATAAGGCTAGTGAGTTTGGTAGAGATCATTATAGAAGGAATGTTGGAGGCCCCCCAACCTGCCTCGTAATCTATCCCACAATGGCCTTGCCATAGGACAGACCCTTAGAATGTGTAGGCAGTTTTCCACTAGGAATCCATAGCTTTTGCACGAGCAATTAGTCGTTTGGGCCCCTCACTCATAGTCTAGTAACCAACCTCAAAACCCCTGGGTGCCCCTTCCTCATCGAACCTAGCAAATGTAACCCTACCACTAGCACTCGACTCGAAATCCATTTGAGGACGGTGAAAATAAAGGTTACAAACGGTGAATCTAAAAGAAAAATACTAGATGAAAATGAGAACTGGGGACGAAGTCGTCGGAGAACAAGGATGCCAGAAAATATTGAAAGCAGAGGACACAAGATTTTTGCAAAAGTAAAGGTATCAAAATGACACTTCTTTGCCTTTTATACTAAATAGGGGACAAGCCAGAACCACTGGATTGTAACCTCTCTATTTGGGCCATCCAATTTCAAGTAAAATCTGAGGCGTTGAATTCGAACAGTTTCTTAAACGGACGCCTCAGATTGATGTGTAAATTTCATGTGTTGGCACAACGCATCCACCACGGACTACAAATGTATCATCATTATTGCATGTTTAATATAACTGCCGTACACACGGGGAAAATCGTAATGCCTTCACTGCTTTTTCTTGGTAATGGGCAAAAGCATCAAATCATTGGCATTATTTTCTAAAGCAATCATTGCAACTAAAACGAGCCTCGAAGTTTAGCTCTCAGTGCCTCGACTTCACAGCTAAGCGAGCCTTGGCATTTTAGGCTCTTCGTGCCTCGGCCTGAAATTAATTTCAGCTACATCAAAAATAAGTTCGGCCTCATCCTACAATGGCTCCCAAAAAAATTGATTTAAGCAATGACAAACCAAAATTAGCCTCGGCGATTCATCGTTTGTTTGCCTCACTTTAAGACCAATTGCAGATACATCAGTAACATGTTAACATGTAACTTCCAGCTCGAATCACAATCTTTATATCAATGCATGGACTTGGGGACTATTGTGTGTCGACAAATTTTCATTTTATTAAGGCTTATTAGTTAAGTCCACGCATGATATAAATAAATCGTATATAGACTTGAAGGGACTATTGTTATGCCTCGCTACATTGGCACCACGTAATCAGGGCCCTCTTATCCACGTGGCAAAAATGACTCGGTGAAGTAGCTACCTACTCACAGCATTGGAACCACCTCAACAAAGCCCCACACACGAGCGACGAGGCTAGGAAATATAGTATGAGGCCCATCCTTCCTGCGATGCCGAAGTTCTAAAGCACGCAGCCTCGTATGAGTCCGAGGCCCCCTCCATGTGGTGACGACTTACACAAAGGAGATCCTGGACTTATGCATGAAATCTTTTAGGAATGATTGATGGGACACTTATAATAAGTATGAATGTCAAGTCTTGTCAACAAAAGTGGCGACTCTGTGTAAACATTGAGTATACCACATGTTAGCAGGTCAAAATTGATGTATATGATTAAATGCTTGAATTAAGGAGATGAGGTCATGTGTATTTCCATTCAAGGGTCGTCATTTCATTTGTAACACTATAAATACCCCAATGTAACATAAAGAGACTAATGCAACTCTTGACACCAAAAAACCGCTCTTTGTCTTCTTTCTCAACAATTGTGTATTTACTTAAGTACAAATTAGCATTAACTAGTTTTAATTTTGTTTGCGATTGGTGATCGTAATACAATTGTCTCTCGAATCTATCGTTGGAACCTCAACACCTCTATCTCGTGACATTTTGCTTCTCCTACATTCACATTGTCGGAGTATTGTGGGCTAGTAAATCGTATTCATGTGATGGGATTTGTTTGTGTATAAGAGGGGGCCCGATATTTGTTGTCCACATTGTCCTTACAAAAAACAAGATCAACAGCATGCATGATCAAAGTCTAAAGCGAGCTACATATGCATGTGTATATATAGGTTAAATGCACTCGTGATCAATGATCTTTTAGCGGAATTTGTTGTTTGTCTTAAATTCATTTTGTTTTAATTTAGTCCCTCTACTTGGATTATTAAGTTGGATAATTGAACTTAAATATTTATTGATTAGGGTTTACTTTTGTTTGTGGTACTGGCACGTGTGATGGCCATAAATATTGTGAACGAGAAAAATTATTTGGTGGTAATTGGAGAAGGTTTGATACTGTTAACTTGGCCATTAAACTAAGGAAGATATTCCGCTTCACTAAAATTGAAAGGGTCGAAAAATTTAATCAAAATGAGAAATGAAGTAGTCAAACGAGAATCAAACACATTACAACTATACAAGCCACCTCCAACATCCAAATTATAGCAGTTCAATTATGTAATTCGAATTAAGTTTTGAAGATGTACGTTATCATAATAAGTTTTTATTTATTTATTATATTATTAGATAAAATTATTATTTAGTTTATTTATGCAGAGTGGTTTGGTCTTTTAGTATTTTTCAACATGTTGATTGTTGAAAATTATGAGGTTGGTGACTTTTGTCCTGTTTGATATATATATATCTTTCTCTTGTTATTTCTCTCTTGTTGTCAAAAGAAAAAAAAAAGATCAAAAAAATAAAAATAAGTGTCTCACTTCACGAAAACATTTGACAACTAAGCCAACTTTTCATGACAATGCTACATGAGCAGTGTTATCTACGAAACATCAGTCTAGCTAGTTGTACTATGTGATTTAGCAATTAAATGTAAAATTATGTGACATATTTAATTAGGATTTTAGTTCAATGCCATCTAAATTGATATTGTAACATTGGTGGTATTAAATAGAATTACCGTAATGAATTTAGAAATTAATTATTTTAAAACTTAATTTTTTGTTATAAATAAAAGATACTTATAACTCAAATTTTTAAGCATATCCCCAATCATGCAATTGTTGTATTAATATATTATATTATATTGTTATAAATGTGCGGAGTGTCCCCTTTTTTATTTTTTGATTCCAGAAAGCTACAGGCGAGGAGTCAATTAGTATAGAATATAATTAATTTATTAATTGGATAGAGTGAACTATTTTTTTAATTGACACCATTTTATTGTAACGTCAACAGCGACAATGACTTAATCAGACTATAGAAACAGCATAATTTTATGCCCAAATTTGGTGGACATTAAAATTAAATTTTTAGTAGATTTTAATAAAAATTAATAAAAGATATAGTTGAAAATTCAGTATGAATCTACCTTCTCATAAATGAAAGAAAGTATATCTTTGTGAGGAGCATAGAATTCTCATACGACGAGACAAATAAACTAAGTGAGGTCTAGAGTGAAAGAGTTTGGGTCAAAAGATTTTCCCTTGGAAACCTGCCTTATCAGATCAATAGGACTAGTATAAGGGTTCGGCCCGAAGCCGATGTTTCTATTGTGTTAGCCTTCCTTCCTGCCAAAAATATGTGATCAAAATTAATTATTAATTTTGAGTTAATATTAAATTTAAAATTTAATTCATATCCAACATGGTTCTTCCATAATGCAAATACTTTAAATAGCCACTCAATTTTGACACGGTTCTTCAAAGAGTTGACTCAATTGGAGATTATCAAACACGTTATTAGCCGTCACCCTTGGGACCAGAGAAAATCTATCAAATTATCGAAAATGACAAACATATAATTAAAGAGCATCATAGAAAATGATAAAAATGATAAAGTCGAAGTTAGTTTTATTATGTATTTCGTTTTGCAAAAACAACTCTAAAGTGATGATGACATTAAATAATTTTTTGTTATAGTATGAAAAAATCACGTCAAAACAACTCTCAAGTGATGATGACATTAAATAATTTTTTGTTATAGTATGAAAAAATCACGCCAAAATTTTTTAATCATGTTAAAGATATATTAGAGATGAGATACAAAAGGAGATACAATTTCACAAAAAAAAAAAAAAAATAGTGATTGAACCATAATTTATGAAGGCATCATAGTTGAATGATAAGCACTTTGTACCAATATATTATTAATTTACTTATAAAATTATCGAGTTGGGATTACAAATTTATTGAATAATAAATTATAAAGATTCTATGACATGTACAAAACATTAATAAGCTATTTGTTATGTAATCGAGCAAGAACTCTAATTTAGGGGTGAACAAATTACTCGTCTAACCAACCTAAATCGTCAAACCAACCCAATTGGTAGGGTTGGAACCGTTTCGAGTAATGTCAGTTCGATTTTCAGGTTTGGAACGGTTTCGAGTAATGTCAGATTTCGAGTAACGATACTTGTGCCATTATCAGGGACCGTATAAGTTAATAAAGAAACTTATGCCATTATCATGGACACTTATAAATCCAGTAACGACACTTGCGCTGTCTTCATAGACGCTTATAAATCTAGTAACGTTACTTGTGCTGTTATCATGGACCCTATAAGTCTTGTAACGGTACTTAACAACACATGTGCCTTCTCCTGAGACGACAACAATAATACAACTAAAAAAAGGTATAAAGATTGACATAACTTTAAGGCATCAACATTGTTAAAATACACATCAACATTTAACTTAAAGCAAATATGTACATCTGAAAAATCAATCTCATGGAAAGTTAAGGAAAAAAGTAGCTTCTAAAAATAAACTAAATCCATAGATCAAAATTTCATGTAAATATCTTCATAGCTAATTTCTTCCTCCATGCTGATATATACTTTGGATGAACCAAATATATATTAAACTAAGCTTTCAAATATTATATGTGCTTCACTGTGAAGAGTTTATAATTAGATCTGCAAAATAATAGTAAGGAAAAAGTTTAGAATGAAAATAGCATACAAGAAAAAAGGTGGAACACATTGGTACTAAAATGATATAGTGAACTGAAGTCTCTTTGCGACGGCTAGAAAAGGCTTAGCATCTCCCCTGGTTCCAACTACGACCAATGCAAGATTCAACTTTGGAATTGATTTGTTGAAATGAGATATGATGTGTAGTGGAACTCAAACAATTCGACATCTATAGATGTACATAACCTTGGATCTTTAAGAGGCTCAAGGCAAACTTTTGCTGAAAAGAAAAACACAATAAGTCATATACATGGGTCATTTGCTAGCATAAGGAAAAGGGTAAGATCATATCTTAAAGTTCTTGCAGTAGTCCCCAATAAGAAGAGGTTTATATATAAACTTAAGCAAGTGTGTCAGTTGGCACTATTCCCTCATTAAACATGGAAGTAATAGATGGATACCAAGTATCCAATGGTGATGATTGTGATTTGTGAATCCTCATGTTTCAAGTTGTGTTGGAACCTTAGTCTTTGGAAAATGTTTTAAATCTTTCTTTATAATCAAAATAATGGGTTCTATTTGATCACTATCATATAGTGATAGCTACTATGTTGGTTCTTTACAAAACATCTACATTGTACCAAATCACAATACAATAGATTTAGTAATACTCCATAAAATTACTAGAATATTCTCTTCAAAATATAAATGGGAAGCGTGGCAATTCAATGGTGAAAAATCTCGAATGTAAAGTTTAAAATCTTTCTTATCGCTATGATTATTTATGTTTCCACGCAATGTGATGTATGAATGAACATTGATTATTGCTACTGTAAGCTTCAAAAAGTTAAACCATGGATAGCATATAAAATAAATGGACAGAATTGTAGCCTGCAAATCTACGTATAAAACACCGTGGTTGGGGTTAAAAAATTTTTATTTTCCCTTGCATCCAAAAACTGAAGTCAATTTATTCAAATGTTTGACGGGGTTTAGACCCGACCCAATTTGACGAGCATCAATGTTCTGCTGGGCTGTCACATCCCAGAATTTCGTCTCCATGCATAAGCATTTTGTCTTCTTGTTTTTGAACTTATAAGGCCATAAAGATATGCTTTAAATTTTTGATTGAGAAAATATTAATTGTCCTTGGATGGTCCGTACATCAAATATTTTAATTACCCTAATCCAGTTTATGAAATGATAGTGTAAATTAATAAATTTTCCTGCTTATAAAGTTTTACTTTGCACATATCTGTCTTTGTCTTAAAGTCGAGTGCCAGAATTGAAGCTTACGTACCTCTCGAAGTACATTTTACATGTAGTAACTCACAAAATTCTTTAAAATCTACCGTGATGGAACATGTTAGGCAAAGAAATAATTTGTAAACTTAAAAAATGAATAATTTGACTAAAAGCTTTGTTGGTGGCTCATATTAATATATACGAGGGTTAGTTGATGAAGCAGAAGAGATGGACCTATATTGTTTGGATAATTGTTTGAAATAAGGACTACATTATATATATATAGGTACATTGTCTAAAATTAGTTAACATTCCGTGTGTCGATTTTATTATTTTTCTTCTTTTCAATTATACTGTTCACATTTAAATATCAAGCTCGTAGTTCACTTGGGAAATTAATAAACAAAACAACATTTGTTGGGAAGTTTTTTAATTTCCTAATTAAGTAGATTGTAAATATTGATGTCTGCTGACCAACTTCACTACATTTATTCGGTAGTGATAATGAAAATTTATTTTTTGATTGTTAAAGAGAAAAGTATGTCTTATCTATGAGTGAAGAAGTCAAAAATAACTGCTAAAATAGTGAAACAATGGTCAAATTTTTTATTTTTTGGGAGTGAAAAATTGTTAACAAACGGTGGTATAATTACTCTATGATTTTGTCCTCTTACACACTTGTTTTATTTCTAATTCGCTGGTCCTATTAGATTATGTTCACATGCAGATTGTAGGGTTTTAGCTTCCTTTATTTTATGGTTTATTTCATTGTTTTTGTCTTTTCGTGTTGGGGAAACTTAGTATTAGCTGAGTCATTAGTTTCCTTACAGATTCCGTTCCACCATAAACATTAATATGAAAGTTTCTTTGCCGTATATATAAATAGGTTAAGGCCCTGTAGTACTCTCATTGAGAAAACATGAAGGTAATTAGCCTCTTTCCAAGAAATTAATTGATTTTGTTTTTCTTATTATTTTCATTTTGATGGGATTAATGAATTTTTATTTATTTTGCAGCAAAAAATAGTGATAAAGGTGAACCTGCAATGCGAAAAGAAGAAATCAAAAGGCATGCAGATTGCTGTTGGTGTACAAGGAGTGACCTCAGTGACTATAGAAAAGGAAAATGATAAAATGGTTGTACTTGGAGAAGGAATTGATGTTGCTTGCTTGGTTATATCTCTCAGGAAGAAATTTTGTTCTGTCGAAATTGAAAGTGTGGGAGAAAACAAGCCGCCTCCACCGAAGTGTCCACCATGTGAACCGTGCAAGCCATGTGAACACTGCAAGTCATGTAAACCGTGCAAGCCTCCGCCATGTGAACCGTGCAAGCCGTGCAAGCCATGTAAACCGTGCAAGCCTCCGCCATGTGAACCGTGCAAGCCTCCGCCATGTGAGCCGTGCTCGCCTCCGCCATGTAAACCGTGCAAGCCTCCGCCGTGTAAACCTTGCCCACCTAAGCAATGTCCGCCGTGCCCACCTGTGCCATGTTATTATCCAAGTCCATGCCAATCAAATTATGGATGTGAAGACTATGGTTTTAATCCACCTAATTGCCTCAGCATGTGATTTATTGGCAGTTTGTAGGCTCGAGTATTTGGATAATTCTTCTCCAATCTGTTTCTCTCCACTGGAAGACGGTCTGCGCGATTAAAATGTTTAAATGCAACAATTTACTGATTGAATAAATGTTTTGAATTGACTAAGGATAGTATCGTTAATTTACTAGAGAGGTCACCGATTCATTGTTTAATGAAATTGTGATGTCTTCTAATGCATTGAGAAATCAATTCAAGAACAACATTGAATAGCATTATCCGTTGAAATTGGTGTATGTTTGAAAAATATTGTTGGTTGGGCCTTTAGTACGGTATTGCAAAGTATCAAAAAGAAAAAGAAATATTATAAATCACAATCATGCGTTTGAGCCACATTATTTTGAAAGAATGTATTTTGAAATAATAAATTAATAAAGAATATATAGTGAAAAAATGAGGAATTTTTTTTTATTTGCATGTAATATTATTTTATTAAAGAATGTATAGTTGAAATGATATCAAATCACCGTGTAAAAATATATTTTTTTAAAAGAATGCAGCTCACATAAGGCCTAAGTTTTTCAGCCTTATTCATCAATGTAATTAATTTACTTAACATTGGTTTTGGATTTATTAGAAAATTAATAAATTAGGAACATTTTGCACCCACCACATCAAGCCAATGTTACATATTACAGTTTCATAACCAGGCGTCCAAACTGTATATATTTTGGAATTTGGATTGGCATTTTTTTTTTAATTTTTTTTTATCGATAGGCTGTTCGCCTTCTAACAACTATTCAGCATTCCTTGAAAAGTTATTACCCCAAACCAAATTATATACAAAATATAGAAATAATATCATATATATTTTCTGAACTTTATGAGAAACACTCCTTCACATATAAAATATCACATTAAGTTGTACCAGAAGTTTTGAGTATCACTTATTAAGCCATATATTAGGTTAACGTAATTCGATCTGTACGATTCTTTTTTATTTTTTTATTTTTGAAATAAATCATTTCTTTCTTCAAATCAAACCATTTTTATGTGTAGATAAAAACTGTGTTTAACCAGTTGCTCTTTGAAGAGCACGGTACGATGAAAGTTGAAAGCTGTGTTCGGGCGGAGTTATTGTCTATCATCGGCCTCTACGGTAGAATCAGTCGAGAGGCCTGAGAGGCGGTGGCTTACCCTGTGGTGGATATCAGCGGTTGATAACCTTGGATTGTACCAAGTCTGAAATCAAGTAGATTTATTTTTTGTCCCATACTCCCCCAATATTATACATATCATGATATAACATAGTTGTTTAATCACCGTCAATACCTCGGTGTAGGTCCGAAATAATCCTTTATTCCATAGCCCTGGGGCTATTTACAACTAGCCAATTAAGAATTCTCAGATGTACTAGCACTGTATCTTTGATGCAGCCATTGATTTTCCCGAAATTAGACTTTGCCAATCTTGCAAATAGCATTTTCAACATACTAATTCGGTCGTTTGTAAGTATTTTGACAAATCGCTTTTCATGATCTTGGCTCATTAACTCTCATCTCATGGCTTCATATCTTTTAATTTTCAAGAACATGAATGTTTCGAAACCTTAATTTGAATACTCAACTCGTTTTCAAATTATCGCAGTTTCAAAATAAGAAACCTTAACTTGGCCACATGCATACGTTGAGTTTTGACAAATAATAGAACTCGATAGAAATTAAAACATGCATCAAATCTCTAACATCACATCTAAATTTTGAAGTAAATTTTTATTTCTAAGACATGTTAATTCGCTTTCAGGTAGAACTAAAAGAATTACTTTTTTAGGTTTGTTTTAAAATAAATAACTTAATTATTTTCAAACTTAAAAAACATGTTTGGCTAAGTTTGAAAGTTAATTTCAAATTTATATCTTTAAAAAAAATAAAAAATCTTACAAGTTTCATTTCATTTTAAGCTTAATAAAAGCACTCAAAACTTATAAAATAAACTAAATCGCAAATAATTTCTTAAGCTCACCCAATCATGCACAAATAATATATGCGAGAAGTTGGGTATATAATACGTTTGTAAGTTGCAGAAGACCTTGACTTTTTAGTCCATGTGCTTGCCCCTCGTCCCTACATTAAAAATGCAATTAGCACCTAATGTCCTTATCTTTCACTATTATTATGGAAAATAACATTCTCTTTCATTTTTTGACATTTTCACTTTTATTTTCACTTTTCATTGCCCAAAATGTCATTTTCGCCCATTTTTTCAATTAAAAATTGTGAAATAATAAATATACTTTTCTATCTCAATAGTGCTACTGTGATAGACTTCTAAACAAGGTAAAATATAGAATTTTGAAAATTCAGACGTGGCATGCTAACTTGCATCCCTTTTCATTTGACAATCATTTTTTTTTATATCAATAATGGAACTGCTGTTTGGAGGGAAGAATGAGCGGAAAAAAAATTAGACAGCAACTCATTATTGTACAACAAAGGTCTTCTTCTCTGTCCACTTTTGCAACCGGCCGAAAACCATTGCCAAAATTAATTCAGCAGCCTAAACCCACCATCTGAGACAGTACCAACTTTAGTGCAAGCCAAGATTTGTTAGGCGACGTTAGACGATGGAAAATAAGACAACATCAGCTTCGACAACGAATGAATTTAGGTGGGTAAATTTCACCTTATTTTTCGTAATTAATTGCACACTTTTGCTTAAATTTTTGGAAAATTGCAATTAATTGGAATTTTTGTAATTAATGCTCTAATTACGGTCTCCTTTTAATCTTCACCAGCTCATACATTTTGTAAAGTAATTAATTACAGTAAAGATTGTTAACTTCGAACTTTTTAATTTTTTATTGACGAATATACGCCTTGTTCGGCTCCCATAACAAAAGAAAACCCCATGTACAGAGGAACAATCTTGATTGTAGTAAGCTCCACTGGACGAGCTCAACAGACCAATAACTCTTAACTCGTGAGTATATAAAATGAACAGGCAGCATTGAGTGTACTTGTGTATTTGGGAGAGAGAGAAATAAACGGGGCAGAAAGAAAGTGGTTACTATGATGAGAATTTCTTTGTGCAAAGCAGGGGAGTTTGTGTTTTACAAAATGTTGTTGTCTATTATTGATTGTTTTAATCAATGGAAAAGGTTGGATTGAACTTGAGATAGGAACAGTAAGGAAATTGAATAGTTTTTGTTGGGTTATTTGAAATACTATTAACTGACTACATTTGTTGAATCTTGAAATTTGAATGGTCAATCAAGTATATTGGGGGCACAACAACAAGAGGGTAGTACAATGGGTGTTTGCATAATATTTTTTGTAATTGAAGTCATTGTTATCAATTTATTCATTGTTATGATTTGCTCACCAAATTTTACCATGGTACAAGCTGGTGCAGTTTCATCTCCTTAATTGCATATAATATGTACGGTCAGTTCAATATATTCTTCTAAGGTACGGAATGAAAATATTAATACTACATACCGTGCCAAATAACAAAAGTAGCAACAACAAATTGCTTTTCTCTTTAGCCTAATTATAATCATTATCTAGTCAAAAGTGTAGGAAATGTACTTAAACATGCACAGTGGAATTTAACAAATTTCAATTCCCATTTAGGATTCAGCTTTGTATTTAGATAAAAACTGTGATAAGAAATATACCTTTTCTTGTAATTTGCAAACTCCTTCGCGTTATTCCTTTCCAGCAGCTTGAATCTGCCTCCCACAGCTGTCCAATTGTCCAGCCTCCAATGAAATCCATACAGAGAATAGACTGCAACTGCTAGGGTTTCTCTCTTGTGCCAGCAAAAATAATGAAAACCTTATAAATTTCAAACCCTAGCTATGTATATATATAAACCCAAACGGACTCGTCCAATATTTAATTAATCCAATTAATTAAACCTGGTCCGTGAATTAATTAATCCAATTAATTAATTCGGGAATATAAACAACAAATTCAATTAATTAATTTATCCAACGATTGTTAAATTAACCAATTGACAATTTGCAATCTTCTAATTCTCTTTTGTGTGCGACCCATTAGGTTCCCGACCACGATGCCTAATGTCGTGAAATATTATTTTGATCTAATCAAAATTGATAAATTAATACACCCTTTTAATTTATCGTCAATTCACACTTGTCGTCCCTGATTGACATCTAGCAATGTGTTAGGGCAATATATGTGACGGAAAATGTCACGTGGTATGACAAAATCAAATTCGTTCGTTTACCATGAAACAATTATCCATTCATTAATACGATCCGATCAATTATGAAATATGGAATTGTGTCAATCTCGATCATTGATCATATCTTTCACTCCACTATTAAGTCAATATAAATCGAAAACTCCTTTTCGACTTATGAGTACACCTTGGCCAAAGATTTCATCACCGACTTAATTGAATGAAACGCAGATCATAATCTCCTACTATCTAAGAGCGACGAATCCTTTATTGATCAATCACAACCTTCATACGATTCTTGACATATCCGAACGATATCGTATTAGCGACCCCTTTCAGAGCAACATTCAACACCGCCAAAGTATGACTGTCCTTATATAAGGTACCATGACGACCTAAAGTCAAAGGACCAATTCCACTACCGAACGTTAGAGATTAGCCACTGATACTCAGATAGTTATCCATGTGGAATCTCTTAGCGGGTCTCCAATGTTTTGTTCTATAACAAAACATCCACGTGTTCATTTAAGTATCACCACACTTTAGCTCGTGAGATCAGCTACTTACCTCACAAGTAAGAAATGCCACACGTGATGGTCTAACTGTATTAACGATATCCGTATCTCGTTATTACTTACGACCATGATTTATTCAAGATCCAATTATATGTAATTTGTATCTCACAATCACAACTCCTTGTGATTAACAGATTACCTAAAAATTGGATCTTCGGATTCTATTATTTAATATTATTTATCACAAAATTAATTTAAATAAATAATAGATCTCGCCAAAATCAAATGCTTTAAATATATTAAAAGCATTTATAACTTAAATCGATTGGATCTAGTTATATCGATTGGATTTAGGGCATAACACTTACAAAAAGTACCAAGTTTTTCAAAGTATCTTCATCACTAAGTATCAGTTTGGTGGTATTAAAACTGGATTTTTAGATTTGTGGATTCTATGAAATATTAATTAAAACTTCAATTTATATAAAAATCAAAATTTTGATCTACACAAACTATGTCTTGGTCTTCCTCCTCATCATCCTGACAGTAATCGCAGTTTATGTTTTCCTTTCTATTTTCGGCCAGTGAAATCAAGCGTGGCTGATTTCAGGAGATGATGATCGATTTGATGTAACGAGATCATCATCTGGTGACTATCATTTTGCTGTGATCCAATTAATATGGTAATTAAGTTCTACCCTCATCTTCTTCTTTACTAGTATCTAAAAAACAGATTCGACATTCGTAGAAAACCTGATATTATCTTGATGGAGGTTGCTTCATCAGTCTGTACTGAGCTAAATTAGAGAGTAGTGACTGATTATCTCACGTAAAAGTGCATTTTGATAAATTATGTTTCGGTTTGATGAATTTGATACTTCACTAGCTCAAGATTTTGAATTTTTAAGCATATATTTCGCAGAGCTTAAAGAATATACTTACAAAGTTATAAATAATTAATATAATTTTGCATAAACAAGAAAATTTTACGATAATTTGAGGAAACTTATGAAGAAAGCATAATGAACTAGGAGATCGCAGATATATTCTTGAAAATGTTATACAAATTACAAACCACATCTTGCAGTACATTGCCATGCTTAACGTCAATGCCAGTTCCTATTTTAATTCATATTGAGGCCTTCCAATAGAATATCAAAGTTCAACGCCTAGGACAAAGAGAGATGAAAATAAATGAAATCGTACTCCTCAAAAAGAAACTAATGCTTGAATAAAATTATTCTTACAACCTTGTCTCTCCAAAAGATTAGTTGGATCACCTTCTACTGTTCAGAAGATGTTTTGCTTTTTGTAACAAAAGTATAATTAACTAGACGATATGAAATTTGTATGTCGTGTTTGACAATGACTTAGATTGGTATCCCAATGTGCATATTTAACGTTTAAGGTTTCGCGTGTTAAATTTCCAGATTTTCTGAAAGCAAATTATACGCATGCAATGTCCAACATCGAGAAGCTAAGGAATAGGGAGAGCAAGGTCATGCATGGGATTGATGCTACTAATATTTCAAATCATCACTTGCTCGGAGAAATGAAATTTGATCGAATAATTTTCAACTTTCCATATGCTGGTTTTTTTAAGCATTTATCCCGCGAGGCTCAACTATGGTGAGTTATCATTAATTTGTTATTTCACCGAGAATTTTATCGCTCGTCCTTGAGTTAACTTCTTGTAATTCTTTTGGTTAATGACATCATTTTTCGACTTTATTGTAATAACATGGATAAATCTTCAATTAAATGACGTTATTTTTCTTCCTATGCAGTAAGCACAAAACACTTGTGAGTCTTTTTCTCAAGAATGCTAAGGATTTGATCAGTGAAAATGGTGAAATTCATATAACCCACAAGACCAATAATTTCCATGTTGATTGGAAGTTAGAATCCATGGCTTCTTCCTATGGACTTGGACTGATCGAGGCTGCGAAATTTAGTCACTTTGATTATCCAGGTTATCGCACCAAGTGTGGCTTTGGTCGTAATGATAATTTTTTATGTTACCCAAGCAAAACGTACAAGTTTGGGCTTAGAAGAGGCTCAAGTTCAGCGTGTTAATTAATTTACTTGATAATGTAGGCAAATAGATTTCGTGTATCTTTAAGGAATGGGACATAGTCCAATTTTGTGATGTCTGAGTGTCGTTAAAATATGAAAAAGTAATGTAGTGTATATAGTTTTTATTTGTTAGTTATTTGTAATTTCATCAGTATGTCTGTTGTTAAACTACTTTGTTTTCTCTTCATTCGAAGAAAGCATAGAAGTAGAAAATTGTGAGTTTGTTCTTCAAGAATGCTAAAGATATGATGAGCGAAAATGGTGGAATATCCACATTTCCTACGAGATCAATGATTTCCATATCAATAACAGCTTCTCCACCAATGTGTTAATGATCATTATGCCTTGAAATTTTTGAAGTACAATGTTTTTTCATAAAAATGCAGCGTAGTAAGTCTGATTTTATGGAAAAAGTATATATAACCCTTGCCAACAATTAAATTTAACTACAAATTTTATCGGTCCCATAATTTTTTAATTATATATTTCATCGACTTTTATCAAAATATACTAAAAATTTGATTTTAATATTTACCGAAAAGGGCATATTTTATATATTTATTCAAATTTGGAATTATTATTTATATTGCAGGTCCAACTATCAAAGTGATTTTTTCCGACGACAAAATCACCCAATGCCCAAACCACGCCCCCCATCAAACAGAATGGCAATGCAATCTGCCCCCCGGGGCACATCCGAGTTGGTGGAACAATTGCATTGGTGGGCTCACAAACCAAGCGTGGAGGGTTCGATTCCTGGAATGCAGCATCTTGGAAGGAGGATTTATCTCGAATGCAAGGTGTTGGAAGGCAGTGGAGAGGGTCCTCTTTGGAAAAGGAATAAAGGCCATGTAGGAACTTGGGAGCAAATAAGGGCACAACCCGCGTTTAACTTACTCAAGCTAATGAGGAGCCGGAAGCTTGAAGTCCAGGATTTAGTCAGACGAAGTTGGAACTTCTCGGTATAAAAAAAAAAAAAAAAAAAAAAAAAAAAAAAAAAAAAAAAAAAAAAAAAAAAAAAAAAATAATAATAATAATAATAATAATAAATGGCGAATGGCGATGCAATCCACGCCATTCTTTTGAAACGTCCTTTCAAATAATTGCATAAGATAAATACCTTTTTAATTCTCTCTTCAACAAGAACAGATCCATGTCTTCATCGGATACTAGTAAACCAGAAAGAATGTATGGAAACTGAGGAAGAAAAATGGATCAAACACTATTCATCGCTTCATCAAATACTGTTAGTGGGGGAAGGAGACTTTTCGTTTTCTTTGTCTTTGGCTCTCGCTTTTGGCACTGCATCCAACATTACAGCTTCTTCCCTCGACTCCTATGGTTTGCCCTTACTCCCCTTTCTTTTTCTTGAGAAACGCCGTCATTAGATTGGTTTACTCTCTACTTCTTTCTCTCTGTAGTTCTATGTTCTGCCGAGGGACTGAGGGAATCTGTGAATGGATTCACATGTTTACCTGATGTTTTTGTGCTTTCATTGATTGTTCTTAATTTTATTTTATTTTTGCTTGTTTATAATATATTCTGTGGTCCATATGGTTCAAAGAATTTATTGGAACCCACAACTGCTCTTGAATGTAAAATGCTTCTTACTTCTGTGGTTTTTTGTTTCCTCGAGGTTAATGCTTTTTCACTTGTTTGTATGTCCTTTAGCTAACTTTAATCTATTTCTTGTGCTTTGATCACTGTTACCTTTCAATTTTTTGTGGGCTATCTAATGTCCGAGTAATTCCTTTTGTTCAAACAGGTGAGTTAATCATAAAGTACAAGAATGCAAACGCAAATCTGTTTGCTTTGAAATTTAATGGGGCTTCCATTTTACATGAAGTGGATGTAAAGAAAATCAAGCTTCATCCAGGTCTTGAAAAACGGAAATTCGACCGAATTATTTATAACTTTCCTCACGCAGGTTTCCATGGGAAAGAACACAAGCCCGGAGTTATCAAGTAAGTCTGTGTATCTCTCAATGAAGAAAATAAGCTGAAGTTCACAGTTTGTGCTATCTATAGTTTAACCATTCCTAGTTGGGTTGCTCTATTAGTTTCCTTCTCATTATGTTTTCTCCTTGACATAGTTCAAAATCACTGTGACTGCACAAGTGATCATCACTTTCTCTGCTGCAATTCTTTTAGTATTTTTCTTGTACAGGTTAGAGGATTATGCTTTCGTAAATCTTATTTGCAGGTTGCACAGGAATCTTGCCTGTGAATTTTTTAGGAATGCTTGTGACATGTTGCAAGAAAATGGTGAAATACATGTTAGCCACAAGACGACGTATCCGTTCAACAATTGGAAAATTGGGGATCTTGCATCAAATTATGCTTTAGAGATGATTGAATGTGCTGATTTCAAAATTGAGGACTACCCAGGTTACACCAATAAAAAGGGAACAGGTTCCAAGTGTGACGAGCCATTTCCATTGGGTAAGTGCAGTACCTTCAAGTTCATGCTCTGCACTGCTGGGGCTACAAAATTGGCGAGGGTACGGAAGAGGAAGTTGGACTTAGTAACTGTAAAATATCTAGAGATCCCAATCCAGATTGAACAACAGCTGGCAGCATTATTTGATAAAGGACTTCCATATTGTCCGTTTACATTTACAAATGACATGCCTTTGCACAATGCACTAACACGGCACTCGTCCATTAGAAATGAATGCAGGAGAATATTCGGTGGTTATCTTAATCATGTAGAGCAAACGTTTGGAAGGATTGGTTATGATGTTCGTGGTTCTCTTAATGATGCTCTGAGGCTCGGTTTTGAAAGATACACGTCTGAAGTCCGTGGACGACCCTTGAGCGGTTATATTGATATTTTGAAAGAGCTTCACCAAATGAGCGTTTTGAAATCACAAAGGTTGAAACAGATGCTAGCAAATCGTGATATGCAGATGTGAAGAAGCTGCTGTGTACACACTTCACTGGCTTTTTTGTCAATATTAACACTTTACAAGAAGGATGCTTCCCATTTTAGAAAATGGTTGTGACTAATCGGGTCGTGGATTCTTGTTGATTTTTGGATTTTGTATTTTTGTTAATATTTCTCGATTGTGAAGCGTTTATGTAACTATGAAATTTTTAATTTTACTTGCTATTTTGGCTGCTGCTGCTTCGTCCTTTGCAAAGATGCTATATGTTCCAAATCACTAATCGAGTCGTGGACTCTTGTTGATTTTTGGCTTTTGTATTTTTGTTAATATTTCTCGATTGTGAAGCGTTTTTGTAACTATGAAATTTTTAATTTTACTTGCTATTTTGGTTGCTGCTTCGTCCTTTGCAAAGATGTTATATGTACCAAATCATTTACTAAATGGATGATCGAATTGACAAGTGTTGCGCCCTTATTGGATTGGACAGGCGCCCCTTCAGTAGGGAGAGTCACTTGTCAATTCGATCAAAAATTAGGTAAGATATTTGGTACAAGTAGATTAATTCTTTGCCGAAATAATACTTTTAAGATCCATGCCTTTTGTTCTTCTCAGCATCCATTATTTAGGCACAAATTTTTTTTATTCTTAAAAAGTAACACTATGAATTTCTATATGATCAATTTATCGATATCCAGCTGATAAAAAGAATATTTTTTTATTTTTCATTTTTTTCATTTTTTTATTTTTTTATGATTTTGTGTGATAAAATATCATATTTGTTGTACTTTTGAGATTTCAAATTATCTTTTGATTAATATATTTCAAAAGTATTTTGTTTTTTTTTTTTGGGACTTTTCAAAGTCTCCTCTTGCATTTTTTATTTGTAGGACCAGTTCTTTGCTTATTTTGATGAGTATTTCGTGGAAATTACATTATCGAATTCAACATTTATGGGCGAAAAATCTGTGAGTCATGTCATTTTTAGTCCAAACCAAAAGGTATTTCTCTCCCAGTTAAAAATTACTTTATATTATTCTAGTTGATTATCTTAAATGTAATTCTTATAGACAAAATAATTAATTCACGTTTTCTCTCTTATACATAATTTTTTTTGATTAAATAAAAATATAATAATTTAAAAAGTTATTTTTAAGCAAAAGTAACTTTATAACTAAAAAAATTGTGATCTTCATGGTAAAGGAGGATTTTGTCAACTTTCTGTGAAACTGCCCAATAGAGACAATAATTTGTGATCTTCATGGTAAAGGAGGATTTTGTCAGGCTTACAGATTGGACTCATCTCAATGTTTGGTATTGAACTCATGTCAAATGCCATATTTTATAATTTTAATTTAAGCCTATAAAAATAATAATGTTGAGATCGAGAAAAATTATCATTTTAGAGAGATTATTAATTTATCGATAAATGAAGAATTTATTAATTTATAGATTATCTTATATTTGTATAACTTGTATTATATTTTACCATAATACATATAGAAAATTTAAAAAAAAAAATTTTGAATGTGGTGAAATTTTAAAATTTAATCTGTGAACACACAAAAAGACTTTAGATGCGTATTTTTGAAAGAGGCGAATTAATGAAAAAATGTTGAAAATTAAAAGTTTGTTAATTTGTATAATTATGAACTTTTATAAATTTAAGCAATTATTATTTTATATATTCATTTGGCATTAAAGGATCTAAAAAAAATTATTATCTTGTGCATTTAACAGGGTTATTAATTTAATACACTGACTCAAGTTGGGATCTAAGAGTTTTATTGTTTAAACAAGATCATCAATTTATCGAACATTCGCTTATTTTGGCTTTCCTATATTTAGAATTGAACATATTTGTATGCCAAAAAATGAAAATTGTAATGATTTATTTCTTGTTAACCTTGAACTGCAAACTTATTTGGTTTCATTTTATTTATCAGCGTTTGGAGGGAAAAATAAAAAATAAAAAAAATCATAGTTTGCAAGGATCTATGACAAAGTCTTTATACGACCGTTCTACTGAAATATTTCTCCTTATGTACTGTGTATTGAAATCTCGACATAGTCAATATGTTTACTTTTCCTCGTTCAACTCATTAGGAATCTTCGTGTGTCTCTCGATTTCCACAAAGCGAGTTGTAAATGTTGTATGGCGACTGAAAGACCTAAACACGGTGTATGATAATGACATCGATCACCTCAAGCATCTGTTGCTGTATAAATAAAAATGATATCCCATTGGAGAGATCATTGCCATAAAATAAATTATTGAACACAGTTCCTTTTCGTTTTTTAGCGCAAGAGTTTCGGTAATTTCTCGTGCTTTTTTCTCGTCTGTCTCAATTCCACGGTGGTGCACAAAGGATCCTCCGCTCTGACGTCAAAGAAGAAGCAACAATCATGGCAGAAACTGCTATTTCTTCAGCATTGGTTTCACTTCAGATGGCGCTCCCGGCCATCAGCCTACACCTTAATCGCAAGAAAGGTGATCGTGATGAAGGTGATATGAAGAATAAAATTGAGAATATCATACGTTTGTTGAGGAGGATGAAGGCCTTCATAGAGGATAATGACGACCTTATCGAGCACGGCAGTAGGTTGCGCAAAGATCAAGTCGAACAAGTTCGAGACATTGCTTATGAGATAGAGGATGTTCTTGAGGATGTTTCCCTGCACAGCATGTATGAATTTCGCAGCAATAAAATCATTCGGAAATCTTTCGAGGTGAGCCATAATATCAAGCATGGCTATCCTCTTCGAGAGATCTCCGACAAGATCACAAGCATCAACAAAAATATCGAACTTATGGGCTCACAAATGAGAATCTTCGATCCCGCTGGATACCCCCCTTCAAGAGATACAAGGAGTTCTGGCACAAGCACTGCTCGAGTTCAATTGAGTCCTCTTCTCCTTGACGATGAACTGGTTGGGTATAAAAAACCCAAGGAAGAATTTGTTCGTCAATTGATAGATGATCGCATCATTCCAACACCTTCGGAGGGAGAAAAGGGACTAGTCAGAATAGCTGTGGTCGGCCCTGGTGGCTCTGGGAAGTCGACATTCGTAAAATTGAGAATATCATACGTTTGTTGAGGAGGATGAAGGCCTTCATAGAGGATAATGACGACCTTATCGAGCACGGCAGTAGGTTGCGCAAAGATCAAGTCGAACAAGTTCGAGACATTGCTTATGAGATAGAGGATGTTCTTGAGGATGTTTCCCTGCACAGCATGTATGAATTTCGCAGCAATAAAATCATTCGGAAATCTTTCGAGGTGAGCCATAATATCAAGCATGGCTATCCTCTTCGAGAGATCTCCGACAAGATCACAAGCATCAACAAAAATATCGAACTTATGGGCTCACAAATGAGAATCTTCGATCCCGCTGGATACCCCCCTTCAAGAGATACAAGGAGTTCTGGCACAAGCACTGCTCGAGTTCAATTGAGTCCTCTTCTCCTTGACGATGAACTGGTTGGGTATAAAAAACCCAAGGAAGAATTTGTTCGTCAATTGATAGATGATCGCATCATTCCAACACCTTCGGAGGGAGAAAAGGGACTAGTCAGAATAGCTGTGGTCGGCCCTGGTGGCTCTGGGAAGTCGACATTCGTAAAGAATGTGTTCTGGAAAAGAAACATTTTTGGACAATTTGATTGCCATGCTTGGGTTCATGTGTCTCGGCACTTTGATGTCAAGGAACTCTTAAGCGGTATGCTAGATCAATTTCGTACATCTAGAAAGGAACCATATCACCGTGAAGCTGGAGATATTCTGACTAATCTAAGAAATTACCTGATGGAAAAGAGTTACGTTGTTGTTCTAGATGATATTTGGAGAGTAGAACACTACGAGTGCATTATGAATGCTCTGCCAGATGATGTCTTTGGCAGCAGAATAATTGTTACCACCAGGGCTCATGACGTGGCGTCTTCGTTTGCATCCTCAAACCGATTTATACATAACCTGAATGGTCTGGAATGGCTAGATGCTTGGACGCTCTTCTGTAAAAAGGCCTTCCACGATAGCAATGGGGAATGTCCTTCAGAGTTGAAGGATTGTTCTAACAAAATTGTGAAAAGATGTGAAGGACTACCCCTTGCTATTTCGGCAGTAGGTGCTGTGCTATCACAGAAACCCAAGTATCCAGATGTGTGGGAGAAATTTCACGCCGGCCTTGGATATGAAATTGGAAGTAGTTCCTATCTGTCAGGTATTGGGAGTGTGCTGTTGTCTGGCTACAAGGATCTCTCAAGTGATCTTAAGAGTTGTTTCTTGTACTTCAGCATTTTCCCGGAAGATTACTCTGTTGATTGTGGGAGGCTCGTACGCTTGTGGGTAGCGGAAAGATTTGTGATGGAAACAGATGGGAAAACAGCTGAAGAGGTAGCCGAGGACTATCTTAACCAACTGATTATGAGGAATTTGGTTCATGTTTCCGGAAGGAATTTTGATGGTCGACCAAAAAACTGTCGAGTTCTCAACCTTTTGCGTGAATTTATTGTTCAGAAATGCAAGGACGAGAATTTTGTATCAGTTTTCTCAAAGCAAAACAGTCCAAACCAGAAAGTACGTCGCCTATCTGTTCAGAGTGCTTCCACTTGTTCGTCAAGGAACATTCAGATAGATTTCCCTGGTGTTCGTTCCATGTTCCTCTTCAGCAACGACAATAGTTCTCTCACTGCTATTGAAAACAAATTTCAGGATTTCAGATTGCTAAGAATCTCGGACTTGCAAGGTTCAACTCTGAAAGAATTTCCAAAAAAAATTGTTCATCTCGGCCTCCTAAAGTATCTTAGTTTCAGGGATACTGAAATAGAGGTGATTCCCAAGTCCATAAAGAAGCTTTATTACCTTGAAACATTGGATCTTAAGCGGACTAATGTGATCCAGCTTCCAAAAAAAATCCGTGTCCTGAAGAATCTCCGGCATCTCTTCGCCAGCAAAAAAACTGTGAAGAATTTTACAGATTTTGACTCTATACGAGGAGTTAAGGTGTTTGAAGGGATTAAAAACTTAACTAATCTACAGGCATTGTCTCTTGTGAAGGTTTGCAAAAGTGGTAGGATCATACGGGAGTTACAAAATTTGAGCCAACTCAGGAAGCTGGGACTTACTGGGATCCCGGAAGAATTTAGCAGAGACTTGTGCGAATCTATTGAAAAGATGAAGAATCTTAATAGTTTGGATCTAAGTACAACCACTAAGAAAGAGTATCTTCAACTGGGTGAATTGGTCAATCCTCCTAAATTTCTTCAGCGGCTATACTTGAAAGGACGCCTCGAAGAATTCCCGAGATGGATCTCCTCTCTTGATAATCTGTTCAAAATTGTTCTGAAGTGGTCCAAGTTGTACTACAGTCCACTGAATTCTCTTCTAGATCTGCGTAACCTCATGGAGCTTCAACTGGTCGATTGTTATGTTGGCAAGGAGTTAGTATTTGAAGATTCGAGCTTCCAAAAACTAAAGAAATTGGTTATTGAAGAACTTCCAGAGCTAGACAAAATAGTGTTTGAAACGAATGCTTTGCCTGAACTTCAACAAATATCACTCCGTAGATGTCAGAATCTGAAAATGCCTCCATTGGGCATCAGCAAACTTGCCAATGTTGAAGAGCTGACAGTGTATGATATGAACCAGGAATTTATGGCTGCAATTAGAAAGGGTGGTGAAGGCCGTGTTATGATCGAACATATTCCCGTGATTCATTCTTTCACCCATATTGGCTCATTTGAGAATCTTTCTTATTTTCCTGGAGTATGAAAACCATGCAATGTGTTCTGCAATCAATTTTCTCGTTTGATCTATGTATCATGTACTTGTAATGACTCTCTTTTATCAATATTGACCTTTTTCAGCAAATTTGAGTTTTTGGGATCTTGTTATAGAAATTCAGCTACTTTTCGTTAATGCTTACTAGTTTTGAAGATAATGCCTTGCCATTTATTTTCTTCTTATTTAAATACCAAGCCCCCCACTATACAATTTCTTCCATGTAAGTCCCTTGCCTTTGATTTTGTCAACTTAAGCCTTCAACTTTCGATAATCCCAAGTTGGTCCCTCATCGAGTCATCATTCGTAGTTTCAATATGGGTTTAGTCCATCAGCTCGTGTTTCCAAACACTTTTAGTCCTTCGACTTCTATTTTCTGCAAATTTGATCCTCTAAAGTGTTGAGAATGTTCAAGTTGGTAGCCAAACTTCTCCAAAAATAGAATTTGGTACCCAAAACTTGTGAATTCATCCAACTACACTTTCAAAGCTTCCAATCAAGTTCCCAACATCCTGATAGCTCCTCTATTCCATCCTTAAGCTCCAATTTAGCTTCAAATTCATTTTGCTCAATTTATCTTCAAATTGGGTATTAGAGAGAAGAAATTTCTCGAATTTAAATTAGACATCGATCTGAGAACTAGAAAAGCTTGTAAAATGCCATTATCAATAATTACCCGTACTTCTATATGAGATTATTAGATAGGATGAATTGTATTGGCATATCTTAAACTTAATTTTACAAAAATATGAAGCTGACAAGTAGGTGAAGAAGAGATAATAGAAAAAAGAGTCGTCCTTATTTGCTCAATTGCTTTTTGTGTCTTTGAGGATCGATGTTTTCTTGAACAGTCTTTGAACCAAAAAAAGGACATTCCAACAGTATTTCAAAGAACTTTTTTACTTTTACAGCATTAGACATTGAGATCTTAGTATATTTGATACACTTAGAGCGTGTTTGATTGACTTAATTTTTATGGAAAATATCATTTTTCAATCAAGTTTCTACTTTTGGAGTGTGCTTGTTTGACATTTTTTCCGTGAAAAATATTTTCCAAAAGTTGGTAATTCGACCATGTTTAAGAAAACATCGTCTAAAATGTGGTATGTTTTTATTTTCTGAGAAATTCACACTTCCCGGCTAAGACGCATCTTTATGAAAAAAAAAATGTTTTTTAGGTTGAAAAATAAGTTAATCAAGCATAGTTAATTAACAATTTTCATGCAAATAAGTAAGGGTAATTATTTCAAGAAAGTATTATTTTGATTTGAGCTCTTGGCTCATTAACTAATTCTTAGGGAGCTGGTACAGGAACAGGAGGCTGATCGCCTCCCTGACCGAACTCCACAAAAAGGGGAAGGTGGTCTCATTTTTTTGGGGTCCCACCCTCATTTGTGGGGCTTACAGGAGCAAATTCCATGCATTTAATATGCAAATTGCATATTGGGCAAGAGTACGAATGTTTTAGAAACCATTTGATTCAACTCGTTTTCAGAATATGACTATATAAAACAAGCCCTGACTGGGCCACTTGCCAAAACCAGGTCAACTTTATTGCTCAATTGACTCTGAACAGTGGTCAGTCAACTTCAAACAATGGACTCAGTCACTCAATAAACGAAGTAGAGTCCAGCTCCAATAGAAACATGCATCTACTCTCTAATATCATAATCAAGTATTTCTAGGCCATAGATATTTTCTTTCTTTTCTCATTAATAAATTGACAAGTGTTAAAATTTGAAGTTCCATATTAAAATGTCAATCTTATTAAGGGGAGTAATAAAAAAACCTTTATAAAATGGTTTATATTTTCATCTTTATTCGATGTAGAATTATATCTCTTAACATGGCCTGCAAGATGTGGTTCTTTTGAGCAAATCAATCTTGAAATTTATGTGCTCATTTGTGAGCTTTAATCATATTGAATTTCTTGTTAGAATTTAATGAATTGTGATACTATGTTAAGATTTGGGTTCCATTTTAAAAAAGTCGGTCTTATTAAGAGAAGTAGTTCAATCTTTTTTTATAAGTTTGTCTATCTTTTCATCTGTAATCGATATGAGATTTTTATTCCTTGACAACAAGAACACAGGTAGCTTTTGCCATTTTTGGATGCAACCAGAATTAAATCAAAATTGTTGCTTCAAATCAATAAATTTTATTTTTGTGTTTTTACATGTTTCCAGAATTTTATTCCGAATGTTCAGTGAATATTCATGATTCCGAATCCATTATTGGTGTTTTACATATTATTTCTAGAATAATAACTAATCATTCTTGCTTGCAAGTCAAGAACGTGGACAGTATAATCTTGAAATGTAGTCCCCTTGTAATGCACGTTACAGAGGAGAAGAAAAACTCGAGAATCGGTCTATTAAAGAGCGGGAGGACATTGATAAGGAAGTTTACTTTTCAAAATTCATAATTCTTTCGTGTATTTTGGTCACCAGGTTTTCACTATTTCTTCCCATATATAAATACACCTTCACTTAAAGGTCTTAAGCTTGTATTATTTTAGCAAACGGAGGTTTACCAAATATAGTGAATTGGCTTGGGGATGTCAACAAGTTGGTTTGCGAGCCCAAAATTTTAGGCTCGGGTAAAATATCTGAGCTTTTTTCTGGGCTCGAGGCGGGCTGAGCAAAAGCTCGACAAAAAAAAAAAAAAAAATTAGGCTCGACACGAACTTTCTACTCGAGTTTTGTTTGGTTTTGAAATTTTTTTTTTTTTTTTATAAAATTATAAAAAGGCAAGCAACAATGGCTGCCAACAAGGCAGCAACCTGCTGCCTATTTCTGGAAGCAGCATGCTGTCCCTTTAAATTTTTTATTATTTTTTTAAATATATGCTCGGTTCTCTCGAGCCGGCGAGTCACACAGGCCGGCTAGGCTTTGCCTAGCACCTAAAAATGGGGCTTGGCTCGAGTCTAAGCTCGATTCTCCCGAGCCTTGAGTTGGGCAGGCTCGAGCTTTTTCTGAGCTGATTCACTGACGGCCTGAACCGACGAGCCCAATTGCTATCCCTACATAAATGTTCCAAGAATGTGACTATTAATTATTGCATATATGTTTATAACTTTATTTACTATTTAGGTCTTTATTTATTTATTATTATTTTTTTTCAGTTGCAATGAAGCAAAAGATTGTTATTTATGTCCCAATAAATGAGGAAAGTAGTAGATCAAGAGCGATGAAGATTGCTTCAATTATTAACGGTATGCACGATCAAAGTCTAATACGAGCTATGGGTTAAATACACGAGTACTGATCGTTGAACTTTTAGAAGAATTTTATTTCGATCACTAAATTTTACTTTGTTTTAATTACTTTTAAGTCAGGTGATTGAAGTAAAATATTTATTAATTAGGGTTTTTTTTTTTTTTTTAAAAATTTGTTTATAGTGCAGGTGTGATGGAAATAAAAATTGTGAGGGAGAAAAATCATTTGGTGGTAATTGGAGAAGGAATTGATTCCGTTAACTTGGCCGTTAAACTAAGGAAGAAATTCTGCTTCGCAAGAATTGAAACGGTCGAAAATTTTGAATCAAAACGTGAAATGGAGGAGTCGAACCAGAGCCAAACACATTACAACTATACAATTGTGAGACAACTTCAAGACCCAAATTATATTACCACCTATTCAATTTCTGATCCACATCCGTCTTCTTGTTCAACTATGTGATCAAAATTAAGTTTTGCAGATGTATGCCCCCATTTTGTAGCAATTTTTCACTCAAAAAAATCAATTTTTGATCATTATTTCACTATTTTAATTGTCATTGAGTGGACCTCACTTTCTCTCTAACAGTCAAAAAATCAATTCACATAATCACTATTGAACAAACTCATATGTAATCATAATTATAATCTGGTTTTTGTTTTCTATTAAATAGAATTATCATTTAGTTTATTTATGAAGAGTGGTTTGGCCATTTCCCGTGTTATAGGGTATGCATATTTCTTTTAATTTTCAGCATGTTGAATAATACGTGCTTGGCCTTGTTTGAAAAATACGAATAGAGTTTTATGCTTTATGAATATAATGACATTTTTTTTGGCCATTTTCTAATAAGAGAAAATCTTATTCCGAGTAACTGCCCTCTTTTTCCATTTCGTGGGGCGACGGGTTCCGATATGAGTGTGGAACAAATCAAAGACATGGGTGAATTCAGGGTCCAATGTCAATTAGGGCGGACTGTTGACCGTAGGATAGACTGTTGACCACTGTTGACAATCACATGTTGTAATAGCAAGTTTATTTATTAATATTTAATTAAATAATATTAAAAATTCTTCAATTTTTATATAAATACACCAAAACATAAAAATTATATAATTAAGAAAATATAATTCAATACAACTCAAAGTACTAAAAAAAATACACGATACAAGCTTGTTCTATAAATGTGTACTTAGACAACTGCATTATACGGGATCTCATATTTTGAAAAGTTAAAAGTTACCTTTCCATTGCAATCAAAGTTGTATATTTTGAAAATAACTAAGACAACTTTAATAAATTAATAAATTGATGAAGTATCTATTAAGCTCCGATATCAAATTATTGAATTTTAAATACCAAGAAAATAGAATTTTATTGATGAAATGAATTTTACACAATTTGAACACAAACTCACACTTATTTTATTTGTAGGACACCACTCTCACATTTAATTCTCACTATCATAATTCATTCTAATTTTACAGATTCTCTCCACTCACTCTCTCAGTCTCTGTCCACTAACATTACTTCCACAACTTCTTTCTATGATCCACTCTCTATCTCCCCTCACTTTTCTTCCTGCTCTTTTCACACTCTCACACGCTTTCACACTCCCACAAAATACAAGTAGCAAGGATACATATATAGATGTTAAAGGTTGGCGGCCGATTCTTCTACCTAATTCTAGTATGTTGGTAAAGGTAGTTGCATTCTAGAGTAATCCTTTGATGGCAATGGACTTTGTTTTCAGCAACTACGTATAGTTACACAGTCCGATCGATGACGGTGGACGGTGGCGGCAACAACAGCAACCGGGTAGAAGAAGTGGAGAATGAATAAGGAGGGGTTTGTTTGCTTGTTGTGGTTGTCGGGTTGGGTGTTTCAATTGCTACCGGTATTATTTATCCATCTCTAGATCAACTAGTTGGGCAAAATTTATTTATTTATTTTTTTAAAGGCCCAACTCTCATAGTCTCAGCCCAAACAATAGGGCCAAAAATACCCAAAATTTTCGTTCATCTTCTTCCTCGGTTCCTTCCCTTTTTTACGGTCGCGTCCCCTTGTCGAGTACTAGCTCCGCGCCTAATCAAAAACTATTGGACTATGGATTTAGGAGTTTAGTTCCTTGTGGCTTACTTTTTCTAAGAAACAGGGAAGAGAATAATGCTCAAAGTACGGACAATGGTTGACAGGAAAAATTCAAGAATTTGAATTTAGTGATGTGGCCTGAAAATAAAGAGGAGACGTGAGAATTTTAAAATAAAATAGGGTGCTTACGGCCTAAATATATGTAAATTCATTATATTTTTTTATGTTTGATCTTAATTTTTGGGATCATTATGAGATATTAAATGAAATCAAAATATTGCATTCTTAATACCATTTTCGAAGTGCTCACTATCGCTTATTTTATGTAATTAACTACGCAAAATGATCAATTGCACTAAATGTTACAATTTCATCAAAATAGGCAATTTCAAACTGGTATTTCGAGAACATGTTAATTCTCCAATGATAGTACCTAGTCAAATCCATAAACCGTCTACGTCATTTGAAGCTCGTGTCTGAACTAATTCACAAATTGATCTAAATGAATATCAAAAAGAGTTAAAAATGCATCAAATGTACATGTTAAAGAGAGGCTCTAACTTGCCTTTTCTTTAGATATTTTTCAATTACTTCATTAATGTTTATTATTTTTACACGACAAATTTCTCAATATAATTTACATCATTTTATTAGAAAATTTTATATGGTGTATGAAGGAAAAAAATTAAAAAAAAAATATTAGAATGTAAAATTCCTAATAAAAATTTTATTACTTTATATGGAATATGAATTGCTATGCTACTTTTTCCTTTCGATTATTTTTACATTCGAAAAATTCCTAAAAATTCATAAAAAGGAAAAATATTTCGATCACTTTTAAGAATTTTTTTACATTAATGTTATTTTTTCCTCTTGATCATTTTTGAAAAATTAAAATAATCTAATAAATTTCATAATAAAATTTTTGACGTCATTTAGAAGATTTCCTAATAAATTTTTTAATTAAGCATCCTTTGACATTAATGCCAAATTTTTTTTATTAAATATAAAATTTCTTTATTTACTATAAGATTGAACTACGTTATTTTATAAGAGCTAAAAATTGAACATATCATTAGTTAAATTAATGTAACTTTGTAATCATTAAAAAATTAATTATAGTACAAAACCTAGAAATTGAACCGAATTGAACAGAATGGCACCCAACCTGAACAGTTCCATAATTTAATTTGGACCCGACGGTTTTAGTTGCTAAATACTCGAAAATTTCAGGTCGGGTCCAGTTCGATTCTCGCTAGAACTGAATCGAACCAGGCCAAGTCCACCCCTAATGAACGCTTCGAAATGGTATTAAGAATACAATATTTTGACTTTATTTGATATTCCAAAAATTAAGACAAAAACATAAAAAAATTTCAATGAATTTATAAATATTTATGCTGTGAGCACTCGGCTCTTTTCTTCAGAAATTCTCCATGCCACCTCTTTATTTCATGCCACCTCAGTAAATTCAAATTTCTAGTTTTTTTCGTATGAACCAACACCCTGTATGTGTAGCAAGATTGTGGAAAAGAGATCGAAACAAGCCATTGAAAGACTCTACTACTACAAAGATAGATTGTCATGAACGTAGATGGTAGGAGGGACAATTAGTTAGATCTAGAATGGATGATGCATGGACATTCAAAATTTCCATTTTGTTTTTCTTTTTCTTATGTTCTGTGGAGCAAAAGGAAAAATCTAAAATTTTAGAGGCACGTTTGGTTTGTGTTTCAGTTTCAGTTTTTTGTTTTGAGGCTCTATTTTAAGATTATTAAAATCGTGTTTTGTTTGTCATTTAAAAAAAAATTATTTCTCAAAATAGAAAATTAAAAACCACGTTTAACTTGAAATATTGAAAAATTATTTTATAACAATTTATTTCATGAAATTTAATTATTCAGTAAAAATAGCATAATTTTATGTTAATATATCATCATATAACATTTATATCTTAAAGTTGGTAAATCTTACAATATTTTTTCTCACTACAATCTACAAAAGTAAACTAAATAATAAATAATAAATTGAGTTCAAAATAAGGGAAATACAAAAAAAATAATGATGTGGATTGTCAATAATTTTATCTGGGTTCACTTAGTATTTTATATAAATAATCATTAAGAGCTTGAACTATTTTTATTTTTTAATAATTTTTTCTAGAAGTTTTTGTAATTTCATTTTTTTTATTTTAAAATAATTTCCTTCTATAATGTTTTAGAATTTCATTTTTCATTTTTATTTTTTAAAATTTTATTTAAATAGAATTTTGTATAAGCACTTGTTTTCTATATTTTGAGTGTTTTCAAAATTTTCACTGAAAACGTTAAAAACCTCAAAAATGCATTTTCAGTTTTATGTTATAAATTTATCATTATTTTTTAAAAGGGTAATTGACACAAAATGTCCATACTTTTCAGTGTCATTGTGCAAAATGTCACTACCTTTCATTTTTTTTGAATTTCTAACCCTACCTTCTATCTTTCATTGCGCAAAATGTCATTTTCATCTATTTTTTATGATTTTATCCTCATTTTTCAAATAAAACAAAAAGAAAAGAAAAGAAAAAATAAAGAACTAATTGCAACCATCGTCCCAAATTTTCAAAACATTACAAATGAGTTACAAATATTTACTTACAAATCAAAACTTAAAAAAAAAAAAAAGGACTTTTCTTCTTACTGTGGGTTTAACCTACCGCCGCTGCCTAAGGCCATCTCCAACCCTGCACCAAATTTTGCACTAAATCTTGCACCAAACCAAAATTCTTCTCCAACTATTACACCAAATGAACAGTGCTTTATTATTTTATTCATTCTTTCGATTTTTGACAATATATTTATTTTAAAATATTATTTATTTATTTATTTATTTTATAACTATATATATTACTAAATCATAACTTCATTAAATTAACAAATACATTGATTACTATATTATCACATGTCATATATATTATGTTAAATTGACAAAAATAATTAATTATATTATTAGTTTATGATAAACAATTACGTTAAATTTACAAAAATAATAAACTTTAATAATATAAACTTTACATTAAATTAAATTTTAAACGTAAACTTTACGAATTTAACTTTACGTTAAAGTAACAATTACATTAATTATTATTGATTATATTATTAAAAATAATAAACTTTAATAATATAATTTATAGTGTAATTAATTAAGTAATTATTATTATTATCATCATTATCATTATCATTATTATTATAGAATGAAAATGACACAAATGCCCTTAACCATTATCTTTGAAAAAAGAAAAATAAGGGCAAAAAAGACATTGCACCATTTGGTGCAAAATGGTGCAACATGAATAGTGTTGCACCATATTTGGTGCAACACTATTCATTACACCATTTTTTGCACCAAAATTTGGTGCAATGGTTGGAGGAAGTTTGCACCAAAATTTGGTGCAATTTGGTGCAATGGTGCAATGGTTGGAGATGCTCTAAATCGCTAAAAAATGCCACTTTCCCATCAATCAATTACATTGGTGCTTCTCTAAGGTGATGTTTGATTTTATCTCCAAAACTTGGTACAGTTTCAGGTTCAATTTGTTGCAGATTCTTGGTTGTCGTCCAGCCAGCATGGTGTAAGTTCTACTCATCCAATTTTTTTAGGTGTTTTAAAGCTTAGTGCTCGAGTCGAGCTTCTTGGCAAATTCGATTTTGCTTGAAGGTTTCATATGGTTCTTCAAGATTCATGAGTTTCAGTAGATTGAAATCGGGTCAATAGGTTTTGATTTGCCATTAAAAATCAGGTTCTTATTTTGTTTTTTACTCGACTGGGGCAATAAATTCAAACTTTTGATTATTCGAACTACACATGCAATAATACAGCAAAGTTGATTGCATTTTGAAGCCTTGCATCCGAAAAATGCTCTCTTCACCAGCACAGATTTTCAATTAGGAAATGTTGCAGCAGAGTTTGTTGGCATTGATGGAGGGTGCTCAAGAGAGTTGGGCTTATGTAATTTTCTAGCAATCATTGATAGCTCACTATGGAGGTCCGTTGCTACTGGGCTGGGCGATGGTACTATAAAGGCGAAGAGAATAAAGGAAAGTAGAAGACAACGACGTCACTGGTGAAGCAAGAAAACAGAAAGAAAGTGCTGAGAGAGTTTAATAGTTGGAGCATGAGGAGGGGCTGTCGGAATGGGTGGTCCGCGACCATGGGACCCATCAACGATGTCGGAATTGATGGAGGAAGCAAATTGGTTTTTTCTAAGTTTTGGATAGTTAAAGGATTTGTTTGTGCCATTGATTGATAGGGAAGTGTTTGTGAGTTAAACTAACCCATGAGGGGAGCATTTTTTGACAATTTAGGCGACGATGGGTTGTGGGTTAAACTCATAGTAAAAAAAAAAAGGGTTGAACCCCAACCTTGAGACCCCCACCACTCCATCCCTGTAGTTTTGTGAGGGAAGTAAATTGCGGGATGTGTTCCAGCAGGTCAGGGAACAAGAGCTGTCTGTACACTGCGTCTACAAGGAGTCCAATTCCATGTCTCAGAAATCAAATCCCCACACTGCGGCTGCCAGTAAGGTGTGAGATAACCTCACTCCTTTCCTTTGCACCATTAGTTAAACTCACAATAAGAAAAAATACTTTTTTTTTGTTTTGTTTTGTTGGTTTTGATTTTTAAGTATATGTTCGTAACTCATTTGTATTTTTTTTAAAAAATTTGGGACTATAGATGCAATTAGTTCTTTTTCTTTGCTTTTTGTTTTATTTGAATATGAGGGTAAAATCGTAAAAAATGAATGAAATGACAGTTTGCGCATTGAAAAGTGGAAAGTAAAGGTAAAAATAACAAAAAAATAAAAGGTATGGATGTTTTGCACAAGGGTAATAAGCACAAAATGTTTTTATCTTTTAACGTTATTGTGAGAAACATCCCTACTTTTCCATTTTTTTGGCACTTTTACACTTACCTTCATCTTTTATTGCGAAAATCATTTTTTTTATCAAATTTCTCTTGTAATATGACAAATATACCCCACATTTAAATAAAAGAGTCAATAAGAAAAGAAAAGTTAAAGTATAAATTGTAATCATACTTCCAAACTTTTTTTAAAAAATGCAAATGAGTCTGAATAAATTATTGAAATGGTAATTAGAAGAAAATGTCCCTACCCTTCATTATTGTTGTACAAAACGTCCATACCTTTCATTTTTTGACATTTTCACCTTTATTTTTTATATTTCATTGCAAAAATCATTATTTTCATCATTATTCTCAATTAAAAGATGTAAAATGACAAATATACTCTCCTCTTTAAATAAATAAAAATAAAGAACAAATTACAATTATACTCCCAAATTTTTCAAAAAACTTTTTTAATTATTTATTTGGAATTTATTTGTACTTTTTTTTTTGAAAATTTTGTTGCAATTTTTTCTTTATTTTTTTTTTCATTTTTGTTTATTTAAAGATGAGTGTATATTTATTATTTTACAACTTTTAATTTAGAAAATAAATGAAAATAATGAGTTTCGCAATGAAATATGAAATAAAGGGAAAAATGTCAAAAAATGAAATGTAGGAACATTTTGAGCAATAATAATAAAATGTATGAATGTTTTGTGCTAATTACCATTTTTAAAGTCATTTGCACTATTTTCAAAAAAAGTTTGGGAATATGATTGCAATTTATTCTTTAACTTTCCTTTCTTTTTTATTGTTTTATCTAAATAGGGGGTATATTTATCATTTTACATGAGAAATTTGATGAAATGGATGATTTTCACAATAAAATGTGAAGGTGAGAGTAAAAGTGCCAAAAAATGAAAGGTATGAACATTTTGCACAATAACATTGAAAAGTAAAAACGTTTTATACTAATTAATCTTTGCACAATGACATTGAAAGATAGGGACATTTTGTTCCAATTACCCTTTTTGAAAATGCATTCTCAAAAATATCATACCAAATACGTTTTCAACATTTCGCAAAATTGAAAACTGAAAACAGGTTAAAAACAATAAACCAAATGCACCCTTAAATGTCTACATACACAAAACATTTCCTACACCCAATTCATATTGTTTGTAATGCTACTCGTTTTTGCATCGAATAAAAATAAGTAATTTAATTATTTTATTATATGATTATTGCTTTCAATTATTTTGATAATAATTGAATTGATTTGTGAGCTGTGTTTTAATTGAGGGAAAAAAAATAAAGATCTTAGCATATGAAAACAATCATTACAATATGGAATAGAGATATATCTTTATGCTTTACATGATTTAGTTGAATGACAAGTGGTTAAATGTAGCAACATACGTTCGCAATCTTCATAGAGATATTGTACGTATATGTGCGAGGATTTATTCTGTATTATTAGAGAGAGTTTATTAATCGATAAAATTAAACAAGTGTGTCACTGTCTTGAATTGTTATTGAAACGAATAAATAAAGGGAATCAATATCCTAATGCTTCTCATAAATCGACTTTATAAAAAGGTTTAATTAGTTGGTCATTAATTTAGCTTCTAGATTATTTTAGAATAATTAGTCATAAATCGAATCAATCATATTTTTGATACTCAATTAGGGTTAGTACTAGTTAAAATTGAATTAATTACTTGTTTTTCGGGAAAAATGATATTTTATTCATGCTTAATTACTTGATTACGACATCGTGCACTTTCGAGAGTGTAACGATCATTATGATCAAAGTGTTGTACTTATTTTTTTAGTATTACGTACTAAATAGTTCGTCTTATAGTTGTTCATTAAAGAATAATAATAAGTTGATTTAAATCGTTCTATTTTAATAAACAAATGGCAGCACTGAATGACAAGTCTACGTGTACGCATTACTAGTAGTTTTAAATTCAGAGTTCCTCCATAATTTCGTGGCGATGGCATTGAAAAAAGGAGATTACTACTTCTACATTAAGGTGTTTACTAAATTGTAAACTAATATATGTAAGCAAGAATATAATTATGACGTAGGCTGATGGCTACACAATATTTTAATTAAAACGAGATAATTAATTAGTTTTAAATTAGCAAGCAAGTTGAAAGTTGCAGATCTTACATTGTATACGTCAATTGCTCGTAGTGACCACACAAACAGCATGAGGTCATACCTTTAATGCAAATTAATATTATAAACTAAATTACGTTAAGCAAGTCATTCTTAAAATCACGTTTCATAAAAATAAACTGACAAGGAATTCAACTTAGAAAAAAGAAAAATATATTAAAAAAAAGGAAAAGATAAAAACCGTCAGGCAAATATGTTTACATTCAAAATTCCTAGCTAGATTTTTATCAACCAGTTCCGTCCCTTCCAAGACGTAAAATTTGGCTTCAGTAAAGGAAATTTCCATCATGCCTCTATGTTTTTTACGGTTCATCGTTATTTCTATACAATTTTTCAGTATCGTGTTTTGGAATTTTTCTCTATTATTTAGAAAACGATTCCTAGCGTTTCATCTCTTTGTAGCGAAAATAATACTATTATTTTGAAAATTTTGCATCAAGTTTGAGCTCTTCGCTCATTAACTATCTTTGTACACCATCCGGCATAAACTGGCAAAAAAGGGAAACACGCCTAGGTTGGACCAAACATGGGCATGGCCATCCTACCAAATTATACGGCTCTAGCCAACATTTGCGTTTTTACAAGTTTCTAGAATTTTATTTCGAACATTTCGTGAATATTCATGATTTCAAATCCATTAATGATGTTTTATAATAAATAAATCAGCCTTGCATGCAATTTTAGAACATGGGCCATTTATGTGTTCCAATAATGTGACTATTAAGGCAAATGGCAATGCATCTGCTCTTTATGTATTTCGTTCTTTATTAACAATTTTTTTTTCCAATTGCAATGAAGCAAAATATTGTTATTTTATGTCCCAATAAATGAAGAAAGGAGCTGATCAAGAGCCATGAAGATTGCAATTCAAAAACTAAGGGAATGCCGTATGCATGATCAAAGTCTAAAGCAAGCTACATACGCATGTGTATATAGAGGTTAAATTCACTCGTGATCAATGAACTTTTAGCTGAATTTTGTATTTGTCTTAAATTCATTTTGTTTTAATTTAGTCCTTGTACTTAGACTATTAAGTCGGATAATTGAACTTAAGCCTCTGACATGCTTCGCCCCCCAGAGTGTTAGAAGTGTGACTCAAATAGAAGTCTAAATTGCATTAGATTTCTTACCTTTTTTAGGACTCTTTTAGGGCTAGATTTTATACTATAAATACAGTACTCCTCTTTCAGTATTGTTTAAGCCATTATTGCTGTAATTCTCTCCTTCCATTGATTGAATAAAATAACATCGTTTCTCTGCTAGTTCTTTTATTTCTTTACTTTAATATTGTTCGTGGCTTTTCGTGATCTTGTTAATTACTTCAATTATAACAAGTTGTATTCATTAAATCTCAATTCCTGCATTATTAGTCTATCGATCCCAACAAGTGGTATCAAAGTGGGGTTATTGGTGGATTTTTTGGCCTGAAACTGATCTGAAAATCGTCTAAAATTACCAGAAAATCAGAAAACGAATCTGTCCAATTTTTCGATTTTCTGCCAGATATATTTTTGCGTTTTCTGATCAAACCAAAAAGAGTTTGGAGAAACGAACACCACCAGTGGACTCAGCAGGTAGAAACGGTCCAGAAAAGGCCACAGGTCGTCGGCGCGTTTTCCGATCAGTCGCTGGCGGTGGAACTCCGGCGAGGAGAGTGGCGGCGCGTGCGGCGGTTTTCGGCGACGGTGTCTTCAGGCAATTTTCTCTGGACGACGAGACGGACCTTGTGGTGGTGTCCAATTTCTGTTTTGGGCAAAATTGTGGTTCTGGACTATTTTGCTCCTTGCACGTTCGATAGTTTTCAGTTTTGGGTGTTGCAGGTTGCAAGTTCTTCGTGATTTGATTGAGATTTTTCAGAGATGAATTCGTTGAAGTATGAAATTTCGCTATTGGATTGCAATACAAGATTTTCGCTGTGGCAAGTAAAGGTGAGAGCTGTGTTGACGCAGATAGATCTTGATGATGCTTTGCTGGGTTTTGATAAGATATCAGCAAACTTGTCTATGGAGGAGAAACAATGGAAGGATCGGAAGGCTTTAGTGCAAATCTAACTTCATTTATCCAACAATTTGCTACAAGATGTTTTGAAGGAGAAGACATCGGCTGTTTTGTGGCTCAAGTTGGAGCAGTTGTGCATGACAAAAAGTTTGACGAGCAAACTGACTCTAAAGCAGATGTTGTATTCTCATCGTATGGCGGAAGGAGGGTCACTCTAGGACCACCTTGCTGTGTTCAAGGAGATCGTTGCAGATTTGGAGACGTTGGAAGTAAAATATGATGAAGAGGATCTAGCCTTGGTCCTGTTGTGTTCGCTAGGGTAAAGGTGATTTACATGCAAATCATGTAGGGCAATCAAGTAATTCGAACGAGACTAATATTGCTGAAATTTTTTGTGATGATGGAGATGTGATGTTGGCTGTATCTGTTGGCTGTATTTGACGGGGAATCCAAACCTGAGGAGTGGATTCTGGATTCTGCTTGTTCGTATCATATGTGTCTCAATAGGGCTTTGTTTCAAACATATGCGATGATGAAGTAAGGTTGAGTTGTCATGGGAAACAACCAATCTTGTCGGGTTGCAGGAATCGGTCGGGTCAGATTGATGTTACAGGATGGAACAATGAGGACACTTGATCAGGTTCGCCATGTTCCAGACTTGACAAAGAATCTCATATCACTGAGGACCTTGGATGAAAAAGGGTACAAATTTTCAGGTGGAGGTGAGTCTTGAAGATTCAAAGAGGTGTCCGGGTTGTACTAGAGGGACGGAGGAAATCTCAGTTGTACATATTGCAGGGGAACACAGAATCAATTCAGAGACATTTGGACAAGTTCCGTACCGTGGTGGACATTCAATTTAGCACAGTACCTCTCGGGTTTAGCTCTAGGTCAGTTAAGAACTTTGCTCAAGGGAGTGTTGGTGATTCCGCTTTTCCATCAGTTTTAGCGAGTACACTGTGTTCTTGTAATGCCAATGGACTCATGGAGTGTAAGTACAATTTTGGAGATGTCTGTAATGCTTTAGAAATCATTGAAGGTGACAATATTGGCAAGGGACCTTTTGATTGTGCATTTGGTGTGATTTCTGCTACAGGGTGTGCTTCGACCCTGTCCAATGATTGTTAATTCCAAGAGGAATTTTGGGAACCCGGGTTTGGGTTCGGGTGTCGCTTGTGGACGCGAGCGGGGGAACGTGTTATCGTGGAGAGTTTGTTATTGCGTTGAGGAAATTGGTCAGTTCATTCTGATGCAGATGGATTATTTCTCAAGGTGGAGAAATTTCGGAGCTTCGTTCATTGCACCGAAATTTGAGTGAAGGTGGAGATTGTTAGAAGTGTGACTCAAATAGGAGTCTAAATTGCATTAGATTTCTTACCTTCTTTTAGGATTCTTTTAGGGCTAGATTTTATACTATAAATACAGAGCTCCTCTTTCAGTATTGTTTAAGCCATTATTGCTGTAATTTTCTCCTTTCATTAATTGAATAAAATAACATCGTTCCTCTGCCAGTTCTTTTATTTCTTTATTTTAATCTTGTTCGTGGCTTTTCGTGATCTTGTTAATTACTTCAATTACAACAAGTTGTATTCATTAAATCTCAATTCTTGCATTATTGGTCAATCGGTCCCAACATAGAGGAGGGCTTCAGTGCTTTGGCCCCCACAATGGCTGTGGCCTTCAAGATTGAGGCCATGCCAGGGTTGGGATACCTCTTCTTTCCAAAGTTATTTGCCAACAACAAAAAACTAAGGTCAAACACTATTAAAATGATAAGTAATATTGAAAAACAAGGCTCAGTCCTTATCCCTAGATGCCATCAAGCCAAAATCAATGAAATATCCGCTGCAATCGATGAGATGATCGAAGTGTCTTAACTTCAAAGGACGTTTGTAAATGTCCTAGATCACGTCCCATTCCGCTTCGTAAAGCTCAAAGCGCTAACGAATTTGTAAGAGTGTAAGAAAATGTTAGTTCAAGTTGAGAAAACAGAAAACAAACCGAGGTGCAGTAAGGCTAGTAAGTTTGGTAGAGATCATTATAGAAGGAATGTTGGAGGCCCCCCAAATTTCCTCGTAATCTATCCCACAATGGCCTTGCCATGGGGCAGTCCCAGAATGTGTAGGCAGTTTTCCACTAGGAATCCATAGCTTTTGCACGAGCAATCAGTTGTTTGGGCCCTTCACTCATAGTCTAGTAACCAGCCTCAAAACCCTCGAGTGCCCCTTCCTTATCGAACCTAGCAACTGTAACCCTACCACTAGCACTTGACTCGAAATCCATTTGAGAACTGTAAAAATGAAGGTTACAAACGGTGAATCTAAAAGAAAAACACTAGATGAAAACGGGAACTAGTTATGAAGTCGCCGGAGAACAAGGATGCCAGAAAATATTGAAAGCAGAGAAAATACAAAGAGGATACGAGATTTTTGCAAAAGTAAAGGTATCAAAATGACACTTCTTTGCCTTTTATACAATACAGGGGATGAGCCCCAACCATTGGATTGTAACCTCTCTATTTGGGCCTTCCAATTTCAAGTAAAATCTGAGGCGTTGAACTCAAACAGTCTTTTAAACGGACGCCTCAGATTGATGTGTAAATTTCATGCGCTGGCACAACGCATCCACCACAGACTACAAACGTATCATCATTATTGCGTGTTTAATATAACTGCCGTACAAATGGGAAAAATCGTAATGCCTTCGCTACTTTTTCTAGGTAATGGGCAAAAGCATCAAATCATTGGCATTATTTTCAAAAGCAATAATTGCAACTAAAATAAGCCTCGAAGTTTAGCTCTCACTGCCTCAACTTCACAGATAAGCGAGCCTCGGCATTTTCTACTCTTCGTGCCTCGGCCCGAAATTAATTTCAGCTACATCACAAATAAGTTCGGCCTCATCCTACAATGGCTCCCAAAAACATTGATTTAAGAAATGACAAACCAAAATTAGCCTCGGTGGTTTATCATTTGTTTGCCTCGCCTTAAGACCAATTGCAGATACATCAATAACATGTTAACATGTAACTTCCAACTGGAATCACAATCTTTATATCAATGCATGGACTTGGGGGACTATTGTGTGGCAACAAATTTTCATTTTATTAAGGCTTATTATTGAACTCCATACACGATAAATAAATCATATATAGACTTGAAGGGACTATTGTTACGCCTTGCTACATTCGCACCACGTAACCAGGACCCTCTTATCCATGTGATAAAAATGACTAAGCGAAGTAGCCGACCTACTCACAGCATTGGAACCACCTCAACGAAGCCCCACACACAAGCGACGAGGCTGGGAAATATAGTCTGAGGCCCATCCTTCCCGCGAAGCCGAAGTTCTAAAGCACGCAGCCTCGAATGAGTCCAAGGCCCCCTCCACGTGGTGACGACTTACGCAAAGGAGATCCTGGACTTATGTATAAAATCTTTTAGGAATGATTGATGTGACACTTATAATAAGTATGAATGTCAAGCCTTGTCAACAAAAGTGGCGGCTCTGTGTAAACATTGAGTTTACCACATGTTAGTAGGACAAAATTGATGTCTATGATTAGATGCTTGAATTAAGGAGATGAGGCCATGTGTATTTCTATTCAAGGATCGCCATTTCATTTGTAACACTATAAATACCCCCAATGTAACATAAAGAGACTAATGCAACTCTTGACACCAAAAAACCACTATTTGTCTTCTTTCTCAACAATTATGTATTTACTTAAGTACAAATTAGCATTAACTAGTTTTGATTTTGTTCACGATTGGTGATCGTAATACGATCATCTCTCGAATCTATCGTCGGACCTCGAACACCTCTATCTCGTGACTTTTTGTTTCTTCTACATTCACATTGTCGGAGTATTGTTAGCTAGTAACTCGTATTCACGTGTTGGGATTTGTTTAAGTGTATACGAGTGAGCCCGATATTTGTTGTCCACATCATCCTTACAAAAAACGAGATAAACAACATCCATGATCAAAGTCTAAAGCGAGCTACATATGCATGTGTATATATATGTTAAATGCACTCGTGATCAATGATCTTTTAGCAGAATTTTGTGTTTGTCTTAAATTCATTTTGTTTTAATATAGTCCCTGTACTTGGATTATTAAGTTGGATAATTGAACTTAAATATTTATTGATTAGGGTTTACTTTTGTTTGTGGTACTGGCACATGTGTGATGGCAATAAATATTGTGAACGAGAAAAATTATTTGGTGGTAATTGGAGAAGGTTTGATACTGTTAACTTGGCCATTAAACTAAGGAAGATATTCCGCTTCACTAAAATTGAAAGGGTCGAAAAATTTTAATCAAAATGAGAAATGAAGTAGTCAAACGAGAATCAAACACAATACAACTATTCAAGCCACCTCCAACATCCAAATTATAGCAGTTCAATTATGTAATTCGAATTAAGTTTTGAAGATGTACGTGATCATAATAAGTTATTTTTATTTATTATATTATTAGATAAAATTATTATTTAGTTTATTTATGCAGAGTGGTTTGGTCTTTTAGTATTTTTCAACATGTTGATTGTTGAAAATTATGAGGTTGGTGACTTTTGTCCTGTTTGATATATATATATCTTTCTCTTGTATATATATATATAATTTTCCTCTTGTTGTCAAAAGAAAAAAAAAAAGATAAAAATAAAAATAAGTGTCTTACTTCACGAAAAAAATTGACAACTAAGCCAACTTTTCATGACAATGCTACATGAGCAATGTTATCTACGAAACATCAGTCTAGCTAATTGTACTGTGTGATTTAGTCATTAAATGTAAAAGTATATGACATATTTAATTAGGCTTTTAATTCAATGTCATCTAAATTGATGTTGTAACATTGGTGGTATTAAATAGGATTACCGTAATGAATTTAGAAATTAATTATTTTAAAACTTAATTTTTTGTTATAAATAAAAGTTAGTTATAACTCAAATTTTTAAGCATATCCCCAATCATGCAATTATTGTATTAATATATTATATTATATTGTTATAAATGTGCGGAGTGTCCCCTTTCTTATTTTTTTTATCCCAGAAAGCTACAGGCGAAGAGTCTATTACTATAGAATATAATTAATTTATTAATTATTGGGTAGGGTGAACTATTTTTTTAATTGACACCATTTTATTGTAAAGTCAACACCGACAATGACCAATCGGACTATAGAAACAGCATATTTTTACGCTCAGATTTGGTGGCTATTAAAATTAAATTTCTAATAAATTTTAATAAAAATTAATAAAAGATATAGCTGAAAATTCAGTATGCATCTACCGTCCCATAAATTAAAGAACGGATACCTTTGCGAGGAGCATAGAATTCTCATACGACATGACAAGTAAACTAAGCAAGACTTGGAGTGAGAGTTTAGGTCAAGAGATTTTCCCCTGGAAGCTTGCCTTGCTAGATCAATAGGACTGGTATAAGGGTTTGGCTCGAAGCCGATGTTTCTATTGTGTCAGTCTTCCTTCTCGCCAAAAATATGTGATCAAAATTAATTATTAATTTTGACTTAATTTAAAATTTTAATTTTAATTAGGGTTGTGCTACTCGTACATGGAGCCTTACACTCCGGTTGACACGGGCCCACCTTTCCTTTCACTTGGAGAGGTCGGCTCCACACATTTGGGTGTGGACCCCGACCTCATCCATATGAGAGATCGGGTGGGACCGTGTCAATCGAAGTGTAAACCTCCATGTACAAATAAATTAATTCTTTTAATTAATATCCAACATGGTACTTCCATAATGCAAATACTTTAAATAGCCCCTCGATTTTGACACGGTTCTTCAAAGAGTTGACTCAATTGGAGATTATCAAAACACGTTATTAGCCGTCGCCCTTGGGACCGGAGAAAATCTGTCAAATTATCGAAAATGACAAACATATAATTAAAGAGCATCATAGAAAATGATAAAAATGATAAAGTCGAAGTTGGTAGTTATTAAGGATTTCGTTTTGCAAAAATAAAATCTCAAGTGATGATGACATTCAATAATTTTTTGTTATAGTACGAAAAAATCACACCAAAATTTTTTATCATGTTAAAGAAATATTAGAGATGAGATACAATTTCTCTTGAAAAAAATCGTGATTGAATCATAATTTACGAAGACATCATAGTTGAATGATAAGCACTACGTATCAATATATTATTAATTTATATATTAATTGCGATTTAAATGAATTTTTAATAACGTATTATCTTATAACCAACCTAAATCGTCAAACCAACCCGATTGGTACGGTTTGATCCGTTTGGAGTAATGTCAGCTCGATTTTGACGAGCATCAATTTTCTGCTGGGCTGTCACATCCCAGAATTTCGTCTCCATGCATAAGCATTTTGTCTTCTTGTTTTTGAACTTATAAGGCCATAAAGATATGCTTTAAATATTTTATTGAGAAAATATTAATTATCCTTGGATGGTCCGTACATCAAATATTTTAATTTCCCTAATCCAGTTTATGAAATGATACTTAGTGTAAATTAATAAATTTTCCAGCTTATAAATTTTTACTTCTGTCTTTGTCTTAAAGCCGAGTTTCAGAATTGAAGCTTACGTACCTCTCGAAGTACACTTTAGTTACATGTAGTAACTCGCAAAATTCTTTAAAATCTAACGTGGTGGAACTAATCTGTAAACTTAAAAAAATGAATAATTTGACTAAAAGCTTTGTCGGTGGCTCATATTTATATATACGAGGGTTAGTTGATGAAGCAGAAGAGATGGACCTATATTGTTTGGATAATTGTTTGAAGTAAGGACTACATACATTGTCTAAAATTAGTTAACATTCTGTGTGTCGATTTTACTGTTTTTCTTCTTTTCAATTATACTGTTCACCTTTAAATATCAAGCTCGTAATTCACTTGGGAAGTTTTTTAATTTCCTAATTAAGTAGATTGTAAATATTGACGTCTGCTGACCAACTTCACTACATTTGTTCGATAGTGATTATGAGAATTGATTTTTTGATTGTTAAAGAGAAAAGTAAGTTTTACCTATGAGTGAAGAAGTAAAAAATGACGGTTAAAATAGTGAAATATCGGTCAAATTTTTGATTTTTTGGGAGTGAAAAATTGTTACCAAACGGTGGTATAATTACTCTATGATTTTGTCCTCTTACACACTTGTTTTATTTTTAATTCGCTGGTCCTATTAGATCATGTTCACATGCAGATTTTAGGGTTTTAGCTTCCTTTATTTTATGGTTTATTTCATTGTTTTTGTCTTTTCGTGTCGGGGAAACTTAGTATTAGCTGAGTCATTAGTTTCCTTACAGATTCCATTCCACCATAAACCTTAATACGAAAGTTTCTTTGCCGTATATATAAATAGGTTAAGTCCCTGTAGTACTCTCATTGAGAAAGCATGAAGGTAATTAGCCTCTTTCCAAGAAATTAATTGATTTTTTTTTTATTATTTTCATTTTGATGGGATTAATGAATTTATTTATTTTGCAGCAAAAAATAGTGATAAAGGTGAACTTGCAATGCGAAAAGATGAAATCAAAAGCCATGCTGATTGCTGTTGGTGTACAAGGAGTGACCTCAGTGACTGTAGAAAAGGAAAATGATAAAATGGTTGTACTTGGAGAAGGAATTGATGTTGCTTGCTTGGTTATTTCTCTCAGGAAGAAATTTTGTTCTGTCGAAATTGAAAGTGTGGGAGAAAACAAGCCTCCTCCACCGCCTCCACCGAAGTGTCCACCATGTGAACCGTGCAAGCCATGTAAACCGTGCAAGCCATGTAAACCGTGCAAGCCTCCGCCATGTGAACCGTGCAAGCCTCCGCCGTGTGAACCGTGCTTGCCTCCGCCATGTAAACCGTGCTTGCCTCCGCCATGTAAACCGTGCCCACCTGTGCCATGTTATTATCCCAGTCCATGCCAATCAAATTATGGATGTGAAGACTATGGTTTTAATCCACCTAACTGCCTCAGCATGTGATTTATTGGCAGTTTGTAGGCTCAAGTATTTGGATAATTCTTCTCCAATCTGTTTCTCTCCACTGGAAGACAGTCTGCGCAATTAAAATGTTTAAATGCAACAATTTACTGATTGAATAAATGTTTTGAATTGACTAAGGATAGTATCGTTAATTTACTAGAGAGGTCACCGATTCATTGTTTAATGAAATTGTGATGTCTTCTAATGTATTGAGCAATCAATTCAAGAACAACATTGAATATCATTATCCGTCAAAATTGGTGTATATTGGAAAAATATTGTTCGTTGGACCTTTAGTAACATATTGCAAAATATCAAAAAGAAAAAGAAATATTATAATTCTCAATCATGTGTTTGAGCCACATTATTTTGAAAGAACGTATTTTGAAATGGTAAATTAATAAAGAATATATAGTTAAAAAATGAGGAATTTTTTTTTGATTTGCATGTAATATTATTTTATTAAAGAATGTGTGGTTGAAATGATATCAAATCACTGTTTAAAAATGTATTTTTTTAAAAGAATGCAGCTCACATAAGGCCTAAATTTTTCAGCCTTATTCATCAATGTAATTAATTTACTTAACATTGGTTTTGGATTTATTAGAAAATTAATAAATTAGGAACATTTTGCACCACCACACCAAGCCAATGTTATTACAGTTTCATAACCAGGCGTCCAACCTATATATATTTTGGAATTTGGATTGACATTTTTTTTTTTTTTTTAATCGATAGGCTGTTCGCCTTCTAACAACTATTCAGCATTCCTTGAAAAGTTATTACCCCAAACAAAATTATATACACAATATAGAAATAATATCATATACATTTTCCAAACTTTATGAGAAACACTCCTTCACATATAAAATATCACATTAAGTTGCCCCAGAAGTTTTGAGTATCACTTATTAAGCCATATATTAGGTCACCGTAATTCGATCTGTACGATTCTTTTTTATTATTTTTATTTTTGAAATAAATCATTTATTTCTTCAAATCAAACCATTTTTATGTGTAGATAAAAAGTGTGTTTAACCATCTACTCTTTGAAGAGCACGGTACGATGAAAGTTGAAAGCTGTGTTCGGGGGGAGTTATTGTCTATCGTTTGCTTGTATGGTAGAATTAGTCAAGGGGCCTGAGAGGCGGTGGCTTACCCTGTGGCGGATATCAGCTGTTGATGACCTTGGATTGTACCAAGTCTGAAATCAAGTAGATTTATTTTTTGTCGCATACTCCCCAATACTATACATATCATGATATAACTAGTTATTTAATCACCGTCAATACCTCGGTGTAGGTCCAGATTAATCCTTTGTTCCATAGCCATGCGACTATTTACAACTAGCCAATTAAGAATTCTCAGATGTACTAGCATTGTATCTTTGATGCAGCCATCGATTTTTCCGAAATTAGACTTTGCCAAACTTGCAAATAGCATTTTCAACATACTAATTCGGTCGTTTGCAAGTATTTTGACAAATCGCTTTTCATGATCTTGGCTCATTAACTCTCATCTCATGGCTTCATATCTTTTAATTTTCAAGAACATGAATGTTTCGAAACCTTAATTTGAATATTCAACTCATTTTCAAATTATCACAGTTTCAAAATAAGAAACCTTAACTTGGCCACTTGCGAAAATTAGGTCTAACTTGATACCTCAATCAAATGTTTGGAATCTTGAGAGATGACAATTCATATATATATATATATATATATATATATATATATATATATATACATCCAAATTTGGTGGCCACTATTACGACATTGGACCACAACTAATTTAGCTTAATAAACAAAAACTCCACGTTGAGTTTTGACAAATAATAGAACTCGATAGAAATTAAAACATGCATCAACTCTCTAATATCACATCTAAAATTTTGAAGTAAATTTTTATTTCTAAGAAATATGTTAATTCGCTTTCAGATAGAACTAAAAGAATTACTTTTTTAGGTTTGTTTAAAAATAAATAACTTAATTATTTTCAAACTTAAAAAACATGTTTGGCTAAGTTTGAAAGTTAATTTCAAATTTATATCTGAAAAAAAAAAAATCTTACAAGTTTCATTTCATTTTAAGCTTAATAAAAGCACTCAAAACTTATAAAATAAACTAAATCGCAAATAATTTCTTAAGCTCACCCAATCATGCACTAATAATATATGCGAGAAGTTGGGTATAGAATACGTTTGTAAGTTGCGGAAGACCTTGGCTTTTTAGTCCACGTGCTTGCCTCTCGTTCCAATAATTAAAAATACAATTAGCCCTCGAAAGTTCAACATAGTTGAATTTATTTATTTATTTTTAGTAAGGGTTAAATAGCACCTAATGTCCTTATCTTTCACTATTATTGTGGAAAACAACATTCTCTTTCATTTTTTGACATTTTCACCTTTATTTTCAACTTTTATTGCCTAAAATGTCATTTTCGCCCATTTTTTCAATTAAAAATTGTGAAATAATAAATATACTTTTCTATCTCAATAGTGCTACTGTGATAGGCTTCTAAACATGATAAAATACAGAATTTTGAAAATTCAGACGTGGCATGCTAACTTGCATCCCTTTTCATTTGACAATCATTTTTTTTTTTTTTTTATCAATAATGGTACTGCTGTTTGGAGGGAAGAATGAGCAGGAAAAAAATTAAACAGCGACTCATTATTGTACAACAAAGGGCTTCTTCTCTCTCCACTTTTGCAGCCGATCGAAAACCATTGCCAAAATTAATTTAGCGACCTAAACCCACCATTTGAGATGGTACCAACTTCAGTGCAAGCCAAGATTTGTTAGGCGACGTTAGGCAATGGAAAATAAGACAACATCGGCTTCAACGGCGAATGAATTTAGGTGGGTAAATTTCACCTTGTTTTTTGTAATTAATTGCACACTTTTGCTTAAATTTTTGGAAAATTACAATTAATTGGAATTTTTGTAATTAATGCACTAATTATGGTCTCCTTTTAATCTTCATTAGCTCATGCATTTTGTAAAGTAATTAATTACAGTAAAGATTGTTAACTTTGAACTTTGTAATTTTTTATTGATGAATATATGCCTTGTTCGTCTCCCTTAACAAAAGAAAATCGCATGTACAGAGCAACAATCTCGATTGTAGTGAGTTCCACTGGACGAGCTCAAAAGACCAATAACTCTTAATTTGTGAGTGTATAAAATGAACAGGCAGCATTGAGTGCACTTGTGTATTCGGGCGAGAGAGAAATAAACGTGGTAGAAAGAAAGTGGTTACTATGATGAGAATTTCTTTGTGCAAAGCAGGGGAGTTTGTGCTTTACAAAATGTTGTTGTCTGTTACTGATTTTTTTAATAAATGGAAAAGGTTGGATTGAACTTGAGATAGGAACAGTAAGGAAATTGAATAGTTTTTGTTGGGTTATTTGTAAAACTATTAACTGACTACATTTGTTGAATCTTGAAATTTGAATGGTCGATCAAGTATATTGGGGGCACAACAACAAGGGAGTAGTTCAATGGGTGTTTGCATAATATTTTTTGTAATTGAAGTCACTGTTATCAATTTATTCATTGTTATGATTTGCTCACCAAATTTTACCATGGTGCATGAACTTTTTGTTTGTAATGTTTACTTTATTTATGAAAACAAAAAATAAAATAATTAAGATTTACGGAGAATTATTAGAGTTACAACAATTGATACTAAACGTAAAATTGTTTTTATCACAGCCCACAAAGTATGGACGATTTGCAAGATCAACATGATGATGTTTTGGTTGAAGATGATAATGAAATGACCCCAGTAGCGAGATTTAGGCTGGTTAACCTAAGTCAGTTGACCATAGGCACCAGGTTTTAAAAGACCCCGCAAACTTAATTGCTCGAGTCAAATAGGCTCCGAAGATAAGAATAAGATAATACATGATCTAACCTTTTTCACAATTTTTGTTAGGGAAAATAACACAAAATGAGATCACACTAGTCATAGATCAATTTACGGTCAAAGTCACCCCCATCAACAAATATCAGTCATCCCAAATCTCACACATGCGGTCAAGACTCACTTACAAGGTTTTAGTGTATCCTGTGCAAATAATATATTTGGAAAACATAAACTCCAAACTTCTTATGGACTTAAATCACGTGATGGAACTAATGAAACTATTCATATATTGTACCCACATTTGATCACCAAATGTAATTTCAAGAAAACAAACATGATGTTGCACACCCCTCGCTCAGTCAAAAGTGTGTGCTTTTTTTTTTTAAATAGGCAACAGTAAGAAAAAAGCACTCCACAAAAGAAAGAAAACCACACAAGTATGCATAGGATGGAATGGATGCAAGAATGAATGAGTGTAATGAACCTATGCATGCATGATCCTATGGACACGATCATGGAGGCGGACACATGCCGACAACTTTCCTAAAAGATTCAAATTTTAAGCCATCTAATGGTTTGGTGAATAGGTCAGCTAGTTGGTTTTCAGTGGAAACATGTTCAAGGGATATTACAACACTCTCTACCAACTCCCTAATGAAGTGATGTCTAATGTCACTGTATTTGGTTCGAAAATGTTGAATGGGATTTTTGGAAATATTGATGGCACTCGTATTGTCACAGAAGACTGTCATTATTCCCTAACTGATGCTATAGTCACTCAGCATCTGTTTCATCCAAAACAGCTGAGTGTAGTAACTACCTACAGTTATGTATTCGGCCTTGGCTGTGGATAGGGAGATAGAATTTTACTTTTTATTCATCCAGGCTACAAGATTACATCTGATATAGAAACAACCACCAGAAGTGCTCTTCCTATCATTAGTATTTCCAACCCAATCAGCATCGGAATAGCCGGTGAGATCAAGATTAGAGTCTTTCTAATCTACTACTCCATTAACATACCTAATGATCCTCCTAATAGCACTTAATTGGGATTTATTAGGATCGGCCTGAAACCTAGTGGCAGATGATGTAAATGCGCCTGAGGTGGGTATGATATTTAAAGATGAAAGGGCTATGTGTGACTTCTGCAGAAAGTATGCTTATGCCATTGGTTATCCAGTTAAGAAAAGGAATTCGAAAAAAGGGGATGACGGAGTTTTGAGATATGTAACGTTGACATGCAGTCATGAAGGTCAAAGACCCAGTAATAGTGGCAGTTTAGTGAAGCCACAACCGACAATGCAGATGGGTTGTAAAGCTAGGATATCTGTATCTTGTGATATTTTTGGAAACTAGAGAATTAATGCAGTCCATCTCGAGCACAATCATGAAACAGTCCATCAAATTTTAGGTCTTTCCGATGCAATCGATACTTAAGTGCAAATGTGAAACGGAAGCTTCAAGTGAATAATTTGACAGGAATTCCATTGCATAAAAGTTACAATTCTGTAGTTGTAGAAGCAGGAGGATATAAGAACATGACTTGCATTGAGAAGGACTGTCGGATCGTTTTAGTACCTCTGAAAGAAATAGAGCTAATTATTTAGATAGAAGTTTTTGTTATCTTTGCTATTGTTCGAATCGGTGTACATATTGTTTTGCCTATTTTGTTAATTTGCAATGAGGGAACTCCAAATACAGTTCAAGCAATACAACAATGCGTCCGTCAAGATCTTTCATGGTATTTCCAATTTTATTTGTAAGACTATCCAAACCGCCACCAAAATGTATTTTAGGCTCCGTTTTGGTGAACTTCAGAACTAGTTTTTAATTGTGGAATTTGCATAATTAGCAATGCATGCTAGGACTAAAAACTTCAAGTTGAAAGTTGCAACACTTCCCAAAAACTATTCTCTCTCAAATGTTCCAAACTCTAATTAAGTAAAGATATGAATTGGTTTTGGATGGCACTAAAGCACACATACGGTTTTTAAAAGAAATTGGTTTTTAATTGGGTTTTGTGGATGATACAAGATAGCTTGGTAGCACCTCACTATCCGTATAGACATCTTTGATTACATCAATATAAGGTCGTTTTGATACGTATTTGTCACCTTAAGAACTCATAAAAGTACATAATTCACACCACAAAATCAAGCTTCAAGATAGGCTACGCTACAACAAGAAAAAACTTCGACGATTTCATTATTTCACAAACACGACACACATTTTAAAAGATGAACATTAAGGTTTTGCGTCATATTAATCATACGCATACAAACATCTCTCAAATACTGCAATCACTAACTTCTAATCAAGCTGACAGGTTCTCCTTTTCATTTAATTTCGGGCTTATTTTTGTCGTCCGAATGGTCAAGGTTCATCGAAATTTGGGGCTGTTGTTCGTCACTTATCTGAAGTCGAGATTCAAACATGCGAGACATCTCGTCAACTGTTTCATGCGTCACAGGGTTAACCACAGTAGGGCTACTGCAACTGGATTGACCGCTTGATTCGTCTTTCACGACCCATTCCCAAAATCCACAATTCTTACTACAGCAGAGGAATAATTTTCCTTTATTCTTATTATCCTTCTCTACCACAAAATATTTCTTGAATCCATGCTGACATCGTGGACAAAGGAGTTTCTTTTTGCAATCTTCAAAGAAATGGTCTTTAGCTCTACAACTATGACAAATCCCAGAGTTCCTCCCAAGCATTCTAAGATGGGAATAAATCACCACCGACAAATGTGAACTCAGTTATGTATAGCCTCAATGAAACACACAAATCAGAATTAGTTGGAATACCGAACCCAAATAAAATCAAGTGTAAAAAATCACAACAAAACAGGAGGTCCAATATTCTATGGAGGACCGTATATGAAAACCAATTCTCTACATGGATGCCATAATAGATGAAAAATAAAAACATCTACCTACAAATGGAAATTGACTGATGTTTGTGATGATTTTGCAAGAAAACGATATAGAATGCTGAAGGGTCTTGTAGAGGGAAAATAATTTCGACAATGGGTATGACTTTCGATCTCCGACAACCGGACAACTGTGAGTTGTGTGGCGATCGGAGTTGAAGTTACAGCTTCTTTGCTCTTTCGTGAAATTGGGACTTTGACGACCGAACACGGTGGGTTGTGTGGCGATAGGAGTTGAAGTTAAGGTTCTTTGCTCTTTCGTAAATTTCACGATTAAAAGATGAACAAATCAGAATGGGGAGTTTTCAATCAAAAGATTAAAATTTCAGAGAATGAGGCCTTTTGAAAGAACGTGTGAATTGGAGAGAGAAAGCAACTGACAAGCTTCCATTATTATACTGTTGTGTTGAATGAAAAGAAACGCAAGTCAACATGCCACGTTTGAACTTTCAAAATTCGGTATTTTACCTTGTTTAGAACCCTGTCACATAGCTTTATTGTTTCTCTTAAATGAAACAAAAAAATAATTGCAATTATAGTCCCAATTTTTTTAAAAAAGTGCAAGCGAGTCCTAAATAAATTAATAAAAGGGTTAGCATATAATGTCCCTACCTTCACCGTTATTGTGAAAAACTCATATACCTTTCATTTTTTGACATTTTCACCCTTAATTAAACATTTGATTGCATAAAATATCATTTCTATCCATTTTACCCAATTTCTCAATAAAAAGCTGTGGATTAACGAATATAATCTCATATTTAAATAAAAAAAAACTAAGAACTAATTGCAATCACAATTCCCAAATTTTTTAAAAAGTAGAACCAGTGCCAAATAAATTTTTAAAAAAATAGAAATTAATTTTTTATAATAAATTATTATAAAAAAATTAATTTTTCTTTAATTTTCTTTTTCTTATATAAAGAGGAGGGTATATTCGTTATTTTATAGGTTTTATTGAGAAATTGGATGAAAATTGATAGAAATGATGATTTACGCAATTAAATGTGTAATTAAGGGTGAAAATTCTTTTAAAAAAATGAAATGTATGGACATTTTTCACAATAATAATGAAAGATAGGAACGCTAATTACCCTTTTAATAATTTATTTTGGGACTCATTTACACTTTTTAAAAAATTTGAGACTATTATTACAATTAGTTCTTTCTTTTTTTCTTTTGCTTTATTTAAATAGAAGGGGATATTCGTCATTTCATAATTTTTAATTAGGAAAATGGATGAAAATGACCTTTTGAACAATAAAATGTGAAAATGCCAAAAAATGAAAGGTGATGACGTTTTTCACAATAATAATAAAAAGTAAGGACTTTATATGCTAATTACCCTTTTATAAAAATTGTACTTTGATTAGAGATCTAGACTAAGTTCCTAGCTCATTAAAATGCAATTGGCTAGCAGGAGAATGAATGTCTTCAAAATTATTGATTTGGGGCCACTTTTAGCAATAGTTTAGCTATTTGTGATGTATTAAGTACATCCTCTAGTCCATGATCCTTGTGCTTAATCACAGAGCTAAGATTCAAATTCAGTGGAGTACATCCTATTCATCATGTATTGAGTACATCCTCTAGTTTCTACTTAGATTTCTCCACACACATGCAGTTATATATATAAATAAATATAAGTTTCTGTTCAATATAAATGAACCCGATTCCCTCAATTAATCTGATGCACTCGACTGATATGAATTATTGCCAAACATGAAGGTAAGCCATTAAGACTTTTTTCCAAGAAATTAATGAACTTATTATCAAGTTCATTATTTTGTCTTTTATTTCTCTATATTTATTTATTTCGACCTTACTTATAACTATAATAGAAATAGTTTTCAGAAATAAGTTTAGAGTGGAATTGATCTTGGTTCGAATTTATTTTCAGCAAAAAATGGTGATCAAGGTGATGATGCAAATTGCAAAGTGAAATATGATATCTAAAGCCATGCAGATTGTTGTGGATGAACAAGGAATGTACATCTTAATCCATAACATTTTGTACGTATTTTTTCTATAACAAGGTATGGAGAAGGAATTGATGTTGCTTGCTTGATTATGTCTCTCAAGGAGAAATTTTGCAATGCTGAAATGGTAAGCGTGGAAGAACTAAAGGAACTATGCAATGCTGTGTTTTAATTGAGAGAAAAAAATAAATATTTTAGCATATGAAAACAATCGTTACAATACGGGATAGAGATATATCGTTATGTTTATATATATATACATTCTTAGAGTTATGAAATTCAGTAATTAAATGTTCATATCCTTCGGCTTAATAATAATAAGTGGAGTTGCATAATGTCCTTCGTCATTTACAAATTTTTGGAATCTTGGCCATATTATGCTATATATATATATATATATATATATATATATATAAGAGAGAGAGAGAGAGAGAGAGAGAGAGATAGATGATGATCAAGGTGACAATGCAAAGTGAAAAGATGATATCTAAACCCATGCAAATTGTTGTTTGTTCGTATTTTTCTATAATATTTTCGTTTATATTATTTTGAATTGTGGTTCAGGGGTATTGGTCTCAGTGACTATAGAAAAGGAAAAATGATAAAATGGTTATAATTGGAGAAATAATTGATGCTGCTTGCTTGATTATGTCTTTCAAGAAGAAATTTTGCGATACTGAAATTGTAAGCGTGGAAGAAGTGAAGCCTCCACCTCCACCTCTTCCACCGTCCCCATTGGCGGTGCCGGCCTCCATGTCCATCGTGCCTGCCTCTACCCTGTCCGTCGTACCCACCATATTACTATCCGAGTCCATGCCAAGCATATGATGTATGTCTAGTCTGTATCCAAATCCACCTAATTGCACTATCATGTGACTGTAAGTATTATGCCCTAGGTCCAATCAACTTTGGACATAAATACTTTTATATGTAATTAATGCAATTAAATGACAGATCTATTATTTAATTAATAGATAATTAAATAAATAATAGAGTCCGTAGATTCAAATATTTATAATTTGTTTAATCACAATGAGTTGTGATTGTGAGATACAAATTACATCTGATTGAATCTTAAATCATCCGTGGTCGTAAGTAATAACGAGATACGGATATTGTTATTATGGATAGACCATCACGTGTGCCATTTCTTACTTGTGAAGTAAGTAGCTGATCTCACAAGCTAAAGTGTGGTGACACTTAAATGAACACGTGGATGTTTTTGTTATAGAACAAAACATTGGAGACCCGTCGAGAGATTCCACATGGATAACTATCTGAGTGTCAGTGGTTAATCTCTAACGTTCGGTAGTGGAATTGATCCTTTGACTTGAGGTCGTCATGGTACCTTATATGAGGACAGTCATACTTTGACGGTGTTGGATGTTGCTCTGAAAAGGGCCCTAATACGACATCGTTCGGGTACGTCAAAAATCGTATGAAGGTTGTGATTGATCAATAAATGATTCGTCACTCTTAGATAGTAGGAGATTATGATCTGCGTTTCATTCAATTAAGTCAGTGATGAAATCCTTGGCCAAGGTGTACTCATAAGTCGAAAAGGAGTTTTCGCTTTATATTGACTTAATAGTGGAGTGAAAGATATGATCGATGATCGAGATTGACACAACTCCATATCTCGTAATTGTTTGGATCATATTGACGAAGGGATTATAATTTCACGGTGAACGAACGAATTTGGTTTTGTCATACCACGTGACATTTCCCGTCACATGTATTGCCCTGACACATTGCTAGATGTCAATCAGGGGCGATGAATGTGAATTGACGATAAATTAAAATGGTGTTTTAATTTATCAATTTTGATTAGATCAAAATAATATTTCACGTCGTTAGGCATCGTGGTCGGGAACCTAATGGGTCACACACAAAAGAGAATTGGAAGATTGCAAATTGCCAATTGGTTAATTTAACAATCGTTGGATAAATTAATTAATTGGATTTGTTATTTATATTTTCGAATTAATTAATTGGATTAATTAATTCACGGACCGGGTTTAATTAATTGGATTAATTAATTATTGGACCGGACCGGACCGAGCCTGTTTGGGTTTATATAAATACATAACTAGGGTTTGAGGTCCATAAGGTTTTCATTATTCTTGCTGGCACAAGAGAAAACCCTAGAGGCTGCAATCATATTCTCTGTGTGGATCACCGTTGGAGGCTGGACAATTGAACAGCTGTGGTGGCGAATCAAGGTTGTGGAACGAAAAGAAAAGCAAAAGGATTGCAGATCTGAAAAAGGTATAATCTTATCACAATTTCTATCTAAACACAAAGGCGATTCTTGGTGGGAATCGAAAATTATTTTAAATTCCGCTGTGCATGTATAAGTAGATTCCCAACAGTGACTAGGGGCAATTTTCAGGTATATGTTCTGTATTGGTCCATTATGGATAAACGCTAAGTTGGACAGAATATTTCTAAACAGTAACAAGAAAAAAAGGGTCATAATTGCATTCATTGTGTATGAGATCCATATCCGGTATCAAATACTCAAAAAACTAATGAAATAGACATATTAAACCTTGATAATAAAGATGCCTGAAGTGGAAGTTTCAAAAGATTTCTTTCCATTCAAGCTCTATGAGATATGTCTTGCAGTTCCTCTTCTAATGATCTTTTATTCAACCATGATAGTGAGGATTAACAGATTTGGTATTGTCATTTTTTGCTTTGATTGTCTTAGTCATTTTGGATGCTTTTTCTCTTAGTGCCCTTGAAGGAATCAATGGCCAAGACTTGTCCATTACTAACTTTGATGTTGTGCTCAATAGTCTTAACATGTTTAGCAACTCAGTGAGTGTGAATTTGAGCTTATTCATGTTAAACTTATAATAAAGTGCGAATAGTTTTTTGGCATAGATTGCAAAACCAAGTCAATACCAAGTTCATAGTTCATAAACAAACTCAAATGAGACAACTTCTCAATGTAGCCAATGATCTTCTGTAAGTAAGCATTGATTGAAGATCCTTTTGCCATTTTATATTGATACAGTTACTTGAAAGTCTCATATTTTTCCACACATAACTGTTCATTGTACAACTCTTTGAGATGAAAAATCATTGTGTTAGCATCCATACCCTCATGTTACTTTTGCAACTCAAATGACACAGCTGTAAGCATCACACGTGTTGCAGTACTATCGTCATCACTGTGTTTATTATTAGCAGCCAACTCTTTTCGACATAGTCCTCAGTAGATATCTCTGAAAAGTATTATTCAAGAACAACCAATTTTCTCATGTCTGAGAAGAGTTCTCAGATTGCTGTCAATCAAGAAAATATGGCTTAGCTATTGACATCAAGTATGCCTTTCAAATTCTTATGATTAAACATGATTAAAAAAAATGTAAATGATGAAAAATAAAAGAATAGTATATAAAAATGCATCAACTAATTTAACATGATCTTTTATTAAATTAATTATGATCCTCCTGTTTAATTCAAATTTATGACCATCTTGTATAAATTTATGGAATCCATACTTGATTCTAGGGATGTCAATGAGGTGAATCGAAATTGAAGCTCGAGTTGGCTCTAGTAAAAATGAGTTGGGCTTTTTTGGCCCAAGAGAAGCTTTTGCTCAGCAAAATAATCAAGGCTCGACTCCAACTTTCAGCTCAAACCTTATTGAGCTTAGCCGACTCACTTCTTTTATATATAAAACACAGGCAAGTGGTGTTGCCTTTTGCAAGCAGCTGCACGCCTATAGCTTCATTTTTCCTTTTTAATTTATATAAAACACATGCAGCTACTTAGCTGTTTGTGTAGCTACCTACTTGTAGCTTTATTTTTTCTCCTTTTTAAGGGTCGGTTTGTCACGTGCCGAAAAGGGCCCGTGAGATGAACCGACAAATCAGACGGGCTGGCTCAAAATCGACTCCAACCTCGAGCTGAGCCACGGGCAACTCTAGCCGACGAGCCAAATTAATCCCATTTGTAGTATTAAGATTTTGATTGTACTCAACAAATCTTAATAAAATATTTGAATATATAATACTATTTTCAATTGTATCTTTATATACACAACTCCTAAATCATTAAGCGAATAACTATTTGTCTCCACACATCTTATGTGCTAGCTTAAATGCTTCTAGAATTTATCCTCTCAAGTATACTCAACAAACGATAAATTTTAGTTAATTCAAACCCATCATTCAAAAATATCTAATATTTCATGATGTCAAAAATATACATAATAGACCAGCATTGAGTGTACTCAACAAGTTGAGATCGATTCAAGACTCTAATTTTTCACTATAATAATGGAACGCGAATAATAATTTTGACTTAATATTTTAATAAGGGGTTTTACCATACAATATATATATATATATATATATATATGTATATATATAATTTTTCACTGTAATAATGGAACGGGAATAATAATTTTGACTTAATATTTTAATAAGGGGTTTTACCATACAAATGTCTCATCATATATATATATATATAATCATACATCTAGCGACTAGCATACAAATAAATATACATATAATAGTGTAGATAATTACGGACTTATGATATCCCGCCTTCTTGAACAAAAAGAAATATTAATTGGTTAGTTCCTAGAGGTAAAGCATGTATTCATACAATTCACCATCTCCATGATCTCCTCTTCTTGCTTCTCCAATTAGTCCAATTGCAAACTGCATCCTATATTAATTGGCACATAGGCCTAAAATAATTGGACACATAGGTCCATTATGATAATAACGGACTCACAATTCCAAATTAATAAAGTGTTTGTAGATTCAAAACAACAAGAATTAAAAACTAACCATTAAACACATCCACGTGGATGAGTCTACAATCATCCACTAAATATACATTCATCACACAAATGTATTTCTATATAATATCTAATATTATATATTATATATAATCATGTTTCAAATTTCTAGCAATCAATGTCATTTAAACTAATTAAGACATATGGATTGGAACAAATTAATTAATCAAATTAAATAATTAGCGAGTTTATTTAATCAAAATCAATTTTCAATTAAACACCAAAATAGAGTTCAACTCTAATTCAAAAATTTTAGGATGGAATAGTTTAATTAAAATAAGGTTTTAATTAAATATCAATTTAAACTCCAATTCTAATTCCATTTGAATTAACATTTTAATTTAGGATAAAATTTCTAAATAAAATAAAATTTAACTTAGAGTCAAAGTTTAATTTTTAAATTAAAATCCTAATGATAATTTAAAAGGTAGTAAATTTTAAGCAAAATTTTAATTTGGGCCAAACTATAAAAAAAGGGTCAAACCACTTCAAAATTAAATTTAAATCCTTTTTCAAAATTGTATTTCAAACCCTTTCAAAAATTTGCAATCTGACCCAATTCAAAATTATAAATAGACCCTTCTAATTTCAAAAATTTCAAAATGGGTCATTTCTCAAAAATTGCATCTTGACCTTTACATAGAAATTACAAGAGAGGTTCGCAATTTCCTCAATTGAATGTGAAGCCCCCATCCCAAAACAAACCCTAAAATTTTTTCTCCTTTCTTCTAGCAGTGTCGGTACAAGCAATATGCGACTTGGCGCTTCCCCACATCACTCACTACAACAACACCAAATAACCGTCCCTGCCTTGCCTAGAAACGGTGTTGGACACTACTGTGCCCAACAGCGTTGGAGCAGTGCGATGACCACGAAGTTGTCGTACGCGTGCCGTCGGCTACTCCTCTTTATTCAATTTTTGACCCAAAAATTATTTCGTTTTCAGAGATAGATTTTTAAGATGAAAATTAATTTTCTTAAAAACTAAAAAGGTGAAAAACAAGAACAATTAATTTTTTATTGTTATAAGATGCAAAAACAAGGTAGGCTATGATACAACTATTGGGAATTTACTTTATCATGCACATAGGATTTTCAATGGGTAAAGCTGGCTCGGCTCGTCCAAAAATGGGCGAGCTCGGCTCGGCCCACGAGCTCGCGGCTCGTGGGCCGAGCCGAGCCCAGCTCGCGAGCAGACGTCGTTTTTCCTTTTTTTTAAACAAATAGGTAAATTGGAAAATAAAAAAGTAATTTTAATTTTTAAATCGTAAATTATATATAAAAAACTAAGTAAAATATTTAAACCCTCCTCCTTTATCCGGGCTTGGGATCGACTACTTAAATTTAGAGTAGGCGAAGTTAAAAGTTGTGTTGTTTGTTTGTTTGTTCGTGTACAATTGTTTAAAGAAAATTTAAAAGAGTATTAAAAATTATTTTTTCAAGCAGCGCTGCACGTCCCCTTGCATATAATCTTCGAAGAAAATCCCTTCTAAAAATTGAACAGGTAATCGAATGCCCTTTCAATTGTCAGAAGTCTTCACTTCGAAAATTATATAGAAGTCTTTCACTTTGAAGATTATATATAATCTTCGAAATGAAAGACTTCTGACAATTGAAAGAGCAATCATTCGATCACCTTTTCAATTTTCAGAAGGAATTTACTTCAAAAATTATATGCAAAGGTACGTACAACGTTTTTCGAGAAAAGAATTTAAAATGTAGATATATAGTAGTAAATTAGTAATAGACTAATAGTACCAAGTACTAACAAAAATTTAACTAAATTGGTGGAAAGGAATTTGTTTTATTTTATTTTTTTAACTAAAAGAGATAGAAAAAAATTAAAATGAAATCTTAATTTTTAATTTTTATTTTTAAAATAGATAAAATAAAAACCCTCCTCCTTTATCCGGGTTTGGGACTGGCTACTTAAATTTTTAGTAGGTGGAGTTAAAAATTGTATACGAATAATTTTTTGTAGCGTGTACAATTTTTTAAAGAAAATTAAAAGTAATGATAAGAAAAGAAATGTTTCATCAATATAATTAAATCAAATATCACTTACTTGACGACATGCAATTTCGACATATTTATCTTGTAGTCGAAAATGAGCGTCCTGCCAATCCTTAACGCACATTAACACTTCTAAAATATCTTCTTTCAGTTGGCTCCTGACCTCGCTCAAAACTCTTTTACCTGCACTACAAGCAGACTCTGAAGCAACAGTGCTAACCGGAGGTTTCAGCAGATCTTTTGCAATCGCAGATATAACTGGCCAACATTGTTCATACCTTCGTCAGAATTCAATTACTTCGTCTGAACTTTTTTTTAATTGTTTTATCTATTGGCATATTCTGATTGAAATAATCAATTAATTCAGCAGGCAATGCATTATGGCTTGAGCCCGTAGATATTTGATGAGAATGAGATACAGATGGTGACGACATGGCAGTGGCGGTGGTAGTAGATGAACACATTACAGATGAATCAAATCTATACAAATTAATGCCTTGAAATAAATTAAATATTTTCGTATCTTCTTCTTCAATTTCAACGGAAGGAGTATGTACAGATGGTACCCGACTAATATTGGTACCCATTAGGTTCGCATATAATTCATCCATCTCACATAATGTTTGCTCTAAATTTCTATATATGATAGATGTATCAAATGTTAAGGCATTTGAAATTTGATCAATTATATATTTAGTTCCCGATAAATTATATCGGGGGTCCATCACGCATACTAAAGGAAAAAACATAGGCAAATCTTCCCAATATTTTCTAAATTTTAATTCCATAGCAATTATAATTTCACTAAAATCAGAGTCATTTCTATATTTATGAAATGTTCTTGCAATTATATAAAGACGTTCATGCACCATACAGCTGGTGGGATAGTAAACGCTCGATAAAATTTTAGTGGTTTCATAAAAAGATGTAAAAAAAATTTTAACTTTCAAAGCAAAATGCCAATCACGTTCAGTCAACATACCCTCATCGTCACTTCTAATATGTCTATTGTTATAAAAGTCAGTTATTAAATGTTCAAAACCTTCACATGACTTTAATAACAAGTAGAGTTCCACCTGTGACCTACGTCGCTAACAAATGTTTTAGCATTTTGCACTCCTATTTCGGCACAATAATCCTCAAATGCTTGTTTTCTACTTGGAGAGATTGTGATATATATTAATGCGTTCCTAATATTTTGAAGTTCATCCTTTATATGTTTTAAACCATCTTGGACAATTAAATTCAAAATATGACATACACAACGAATATGAAACAAATACCCACCAAAATCAGGTTGTAGTACCCTATGCAATTTTTCGGCAACTACTTTATTAACACTAGCATTATCGAAAGTAAATGAACGAATTTTACCTTCGCAATGATATCCACTAACAATACTAATAATAACATTAAATATATTATTAGCGTTGTGAGGAAACTCAATAATTCTAAAAGCAATAATTTTTTATGCATGCACCAAAGTTGATCTATATAATGTGCAGTTGTAGCTATATATGCTCTTTTATTAATCACTTTCCATATATTCGAAGTTAAAGATATGACACCCCCATATTTTTGCAAATCCATAATTAATTTTTGTTTTGTTGAAGTAAAATATTGTATTGTATCGGAACGAAGAGTGTTTCGACTTACCCCAACGTACCTTGGCTGCAGATATTCTTTCACATACGAGACGTAGTGTTGGTTGTCAATTAATGTCAAAGGCAACTCAGTACCAGCAACAAGTTTCACCATTCCGGTTCGAGTTTTCTCCTTCGAATACACCCATGTGGATAGGGGTGCATCAGAACCACCGGCGTCTAGACTACCAAATTGCAATTGTGTTTGACAGCCTGGAATAAGTCTGTGTTTGGTCGCACATACTTTGTAATGACGGTTGAGATGGGTTGTACCAATTTCTCTTTGTTATGCCAATCTTTATTGGCAGTATTTACATACTGCTTTGGATTTTTGGACTCCATTGACGATTTTTCCCATTGAAATCAACTTAAAGTAATCCCAATATTTTGCTTGTTTTTTTCCGCTTTCACTTTCCCCTCGCATCAGGAATGTTTAATTCAACTTCTTCTTCCTGATCGTGTTCCGCTTCGAGAATGTCAACATCATCCAAATTAATTGGATAATTTGCTTACATGATGATGAAGATCCAAATCTGGAATATTTTCAGGTAGGGGTACGTCATTTAGACCTTCATATTGATTCTGAAATTGACTTTGCGGTGTCATAGGCGATTCGTTTCCTCCCACACCGAACAAGTTTTCGACAAATGTGCGTGGATCCATTTGTTTAATTGTAATAAGTAATAACTAGTAGAAGAATAATTGTATAAATGTAGTGAGAAATGAAAATTGGATGAAATTTCAATAAATATAGTGAGAACTGAGAATTGGATATTGTATAAATTGTATATAAAAATTGCACAACTATCAATACAATACAAGAGAGTTGAGAGAAAGATAATTGAGAGTTGAGAGTGAATTATAAAAATTTTTGTAGCTAAATGCCACTATTTATAGAAGAAGAAAAGAAAAAAATATAAGGACCAAAACGGTCACTGAAAAAATTCAGTGACCGTTAGCGGTAAAAAAATAAATAAATTCGGGGACTGAAACGGTCACTGACAAAAGTCAGTGACCGCCATGAGCTCAGCTCGCCCACCGAACGGGCCCGCTTAGCTAGCACTCGGGCTCGTGTTTTTACGAGCCCAAGCTGCCCACGAGCTCCGTTTTCACGAGCCGAGTGGGTGAGCCAACGAGCCGCTCGGTCCATTTGCCACCCCTACATGCACAACGGAATATGAATAATTTCAATTTTCACTGAGGATATTCCTTGTGTTTATATAGAAGCTTTGATAAGAATTAGTTAATTTTGTGAAGTTTTTTGACAATCTTGGAACATGTATAATCACGATCCGCACACCAAAGATGTTTAATTGTCTAGCCTTCAACGGTAATTCGCATATGGGAATAAGAATGAGGGAATTAGAGTTTCTATTTTCTTGTGCTAGCAAGATAATGAGTGTGTGTACAGATTTCTCAAACCCTAACAGCTTATTAATAGAAGCTCAAGTAGGCTTGACCTATTCATTAAACTTGACTCGGTACAATATCTAATGAATCTAATTAATAATTTGGGCTCATCATGAGCAACCCAATTAATTAATTACACAAATATCCTACACTTGTCAATTAATTAATTCATATCATCTTTCTTCTAGTTCTCTATTTTGTATGTGAACCATTAGGTTTTCGATCACGATACTTAACGATATGAATTATTATTTTGATTTAATCAAAATAAGATAAATAAATTCATCACTAATTCACCTAAATTAATTAATTCATATTCGTCTTCCCATATTGACATATAGTAATATGTCAGGACATTACATATGACGGAGGATATCAGATGGTATGACAAAATCAAACTCGTTCATTTATTGTAATACTATAATCCTTTCGTCAATATGATCTGATCAAGTATGAAATATGAAAGTATGTCAATCTCGATTATCGATTATAACATTCATCCTACTCTTAAGTGATTATAAGACGAAAACTCTTTTTGACTTATGAGCACAGTTTGGCCAATGATATTGTTATCAATTTAATTGAATAAAGTATAGATCATAGTTGCCACGCAATTTATGCAACGTGATTTTATATTGTAAGTGTACGGTGTCAAGTTTTGTAATATAGTTTTGAAATACTAGTGTCAAACCCACAGGGATTGATATTTGAATCCTATCGAGTATTATAATTATTTTAACTTTCACTTTATTTAGACAATCAAATTTTGAAATGATGTTTTATTGCTAATTTAAAATAAATGGGATAAACAATGCAAGTGAACAAGGACAATGTGTAAAGTTTCTTATCAAATTATGAGTACTTGGGGAGTGATTTCACCGTACTAACGACAATGTTTTTCAACCTTTATAACTATTTCTATCAATCTTTCCAAAATTTATAGGCAAGAACACTAAATTGATTCTATTTCTCTCTCTTGAGCGCCAAATGGAATATATTTCTATATTTTAATTTCAATATCTCTATTTCGAACTAAAACATAAAAATCATCAAGCACATGGTTCTTAATTGAAACACGCATCAAAGATTTCGCACTTTTTCTAGAAACCTACAAAATGTAGGTTATGTTTTCTTAGATCACTCCTAAATATGCCTCTCTTGAACGTCGAAATTTAAAGTATCAAATCATTCAATTAGTGGCCAGTTAATTGAAAGCATTGCACAAGAATCAACATAAATAAATATGCAGAAAGATTTAATTAAATAATTATATCGAAATCAAAACATGTCTACGTAGGTTATATCAAACCCCAGAATTAATGTTTTGTTCATGATGGAAGAATTAAATCTAAACAACTTGATGAATAACATGAAGAGAAAAAGAAAGAAAAACTCTTTTGAAACTTTTAATTGAAATTTCCCTTGATTTTCTTCATGCCTCTTTGCCCTTGATGAATTGTTTGTTGAATTGTCTTCAATCTTGCCCCCTTCAATTATTGTGTTTGGTCCCTTATATTTTTCTTGAGAATAGGATTTTTTGAATGGTATTTACAGTATGTTGGGGTCTTGGATGAATTATGGTTGAATTGGGCTAAAAAAATAGTCCAAAAATATAAAAATGCATTTTTCCGTATATCCAGCGCCTCGGTGCCCAAGATGGGCGTTGCAGGGCCAAAATTGGGCGCCTTGGCACCCGGTTCAGTAAAAAATGACAAACAAAAAATCTTTTAGTAATTTTAGCATAACTTTCTCATCTAATATTCGATTGAGGTGATTCAAGATGTGTTGGAAGGTTAACTCAAAGGGCTATAACTTTGCTTCAGACATCATTCTCCATTTCAATCGTTTGCTACGTCAAAAATGGATTTCAGTGTGAGGCTAAAATTTTGGAGCATAATTTTTCGGTTGGAAATTGATTTGTGATCATATTTTGCCTAAATTTGATCACTTTGACATCTTTCTTCATTCAATTGATTCCTAATAAATTTGATCCCTTTGATATCTTTCTTCATCCAATTGATTTCTAACACTCTCAGATCTTTATCATGAGATTTGACACAACTTTTGAATATTTGCATTTTAGTCCCCGAACTTTGGATCTCTTGCAATTTGGCCTTTTCTCCAATTTCGCCAACTTTTGCTTATTTCATTCAATTTCATCAACATATATCACAATATCAAACACACATTAAAACATTCTCAAGGGTAACAAAATAATGAATTAAGTGACATAAATATAATAAGTGTAGAGTACTCATCAATAATCTCGTACTATCTAAGAGTGACAAATTATTTATTGATCATTCATAAACTTTATGTGTTTTTTAACATACCAGAACAATGTCGTATTATCAATTTTTGGTAGAGCAACATCTAACATTACCAAAATAGAACCGTCATCATATAAAGCACTATGATGACATCAAGTTGAAAAATTAATTTTACTACTGAACATTAAAGATTAGCCACTAACACTCAAATAGTTATTCATGTAGAATCTTTCCAACGGATCTCCAATGTTTTTTTCTCATAACAAAATATTTACGCATCCATTTAAGTCTCACTACATTTTAGCCTGTGAGATTAGCTACTCACTTCACAATTGAGAAATGTACACATGATGGTCCATCTATAATAACGATATCTGTATCTAGTCATTAATTATGACCAAGGCTTGTTTGGGTTCCATTAAAATTGAATTTTAGGATAAATGTATTTTGCAATAGAGATTTTTTTTTAAGGATGTGTGGTTAAAAAAGAAGGAAATGTTTTGAATTTATGGGTAATATTATTTTATAGGAGATTGTACATTTGAAGAAAGAAAGAGAAAAAAATGCGTTTGAATAAAATGGAGTACGAACAAGGGCTAAGATTCAGTAGTGTATTTTTTTTATTTATTTTTATTTTTTTTAGTGTCACAACTCCTTGTAATTAACAAGATATTAAAACTTGAATTTACAGACTCTATTTAGTATAACTTATTAGAATAGTAATTCAAATAAATTATAGATCTTGCTATAAATAAAAATGCATTAATCATATGAAAGTGTTCACGTCCAAAATCAATGGCTTCAATTGTAAGTATGGATTCTTATTCCTTCTCGATGGCAGATGTTGAAGTAGAAACTTCATGGGAGAGACTATTGTTCATCCAGCATATAGGAATGCTACAATTGAATGAATGTGAGTCGCTTGACATCATCCAACAATTGAGGACAAACTTTCAATTTGTGTCGAATGGAAAATGCTTCTTCATGGTATTTCTGATTTAGTTCAAAGTGTTAGCAATGGTTCATGTCATTTTGTTCCCTGCGTAGGAAATATAGTAATTCATGAGCTAGCTTCCTTTCTCCTCATATAATTTCTTTTTATTCAATAGAATGTATGAAGCTATTTCTCGATCTGTTTGCTAATATAATTTAAAAAAAAAAAAAATATATATATATATATCATCTGATTGAATTTTGGTGACAAATATATCTTTCAACTAGCTGACATGAATATGCTTATAATGACCATAACCATATGACTATCCTAATAGAAATTTCAGCCAAATCATACTTGCTCGATCACAAATATCTTACGTGTGAAAGTAGTAGAATTGTGCAAGCAAGCATAGTACGGTCTTTTGAACCATCGCTGAATAACTCTTAACCGAAATACAAGCAATTTTAATTACATCTCAGTAAGTCAAAACTCTTGAAAATTATAGAAGATCTCTCTCGAAGCACATTCTCATTTTCCATTTTTTGTTTTCAAAACCAAAACCCTAAACCTAATTGTGTGTGTGTGTGTGTGTGTGTACGTATTATCTATAGTTTTTGAATTCAGAATTCATCCTCAATCTGTAGCCAATGGGATTAAAAATATGTAACAATATCCCAAATGTCCAGTGGTCCGGTAAAGGCAAGTCTATAATGCAATTTGTCGTCCCTTCAAAAATCCCGTCCACACATCGTAAAGGGATGTCCACAGAGAAGGGAGCTGCATCTTGAATTGTCCGGATGTTAGGATCTTCCTCAAGCTGCTTAAAGTGATTTCCGGGCTCAGTTAACCATTAAACATCGAATTCAATCACCAAAACCGAGATGACCGACCGCGGGCGTCCACCTTCTTCCTATGATTGCTATTGCTCTTTTGCTTGTTGATTCTACCACACACTTAGGATGGATACCACACAGGTAAGAGTCACAAAGCCTCAAGCAATTGGTAGGGAAGATAACTTGGCAGGAAGCATGAAGGAGAAGAAGAATAATAATGCCTCTCTCTCTCTCTCGGGTTCTCACGCATGGCTCAAAAGGAGAAGGAGTCAATTGCCAATATATATTAGTTCAATGGCCAACTTAAGGTAAGTCACAATATGGTAAGTAGGCTCGACTAGGGTTAAGTCCCAATAGAAAACAACAAGCCACAAAGATTAATAGCCATCCAATAGGTAAAGCAACGCTAGGTCGGTTCATCCATTATTCGGCGTTGATTTATCGTTCAGTCATTCATGTCGACTGATAAAATTGGTTTTCATCATCGCCCGGGAGGTCGTTTGACAACATGATGTCTAACAACCTCCATCTTGGTGTCAAAGGACCTTCAAAGAAAAACGTTTTCCATTAGTGACACCTCTAACAGAAAACCGATAAAATTGAAATCATTTGCCTGTACCGATGTTTAGAAGCTCTTTGCATCTTCTAAACTTTACCAGTGGCAGTACTTTTGTGCCCAAATCTGAAGGATTATACTGTGTGTGAATTTCTTCAAGTCTTACTACTTCTTGTGATATTATATCCCGAATGAAGTGTAACCTAACATCGATATGTTTAGTGCATTCGTGAAAAACAGGATTCTTATACAGATGTATGGATGACTGACTATCAGAATACACAACCACATACTCATTCAAGACACTCAGTTCATGAAGTAGACCTCTAAGCCGTAGAGCCTCTTTAATTGCTTCAGTGGTGGCAATATATTCTGACTCTGTAGTGGATAGTGCAACTATGTGTTGTAACTGAGATTTCCAACTAACACACGAATTTGATAAGGTGAATACGTAAGAGGAAGTTGATTTCCTATTATCCCTATCTCCTGCATAGTCAGCATCTACAAAACCCTTTAATTTCACGCCTTCCTTATTAGCACTAAATTTTAGACCTACGTCACTTGTGCCCTTCAAATATCTTAAAAGCCACTTTAATGCTTCCCAATATTCAGGACCTGGATTAGACATGTACCTACTGAAAGTACTAACAGCGAATCCTAAGTCCGGTCTAGTGCAAACCATCAAATACATTATGGAACCAATCACATTTGAGTATGGAATTTTACTCATATATTCCACTTCACGTTCATTGTAGGGAGCTTGCTCTTTAGATAGAACAAAATGGTTTGCAAGAGGCAACGTGATATGTTTGCAGTCACTCATATTAAACCTTTTGAACACCTTTGATATGTATGGAGACTGATGCAAGAATACGATTGAATTTGACCTATTTCCATGCCTAGAATCCTTTAGCCTTTCCTAGGTCTTTCATGTCAAATTCTCCACTAAGATCTGCTTTTATATTGTTTATCCACTTAGGAGATGATCCAACTAAAAGCATGTCGTCCACATAGAGCAACAAGAACAAATAATTGTTATCAGTCTCGTTGTGTTGAAAGTATAGGCAGTGATCGAATTTACTTCTTTGAAATCCTATAGTGAGTACAAAGGAATCAAACCTCTTGTACCACTGTCTGGGTGATTGCTTTAGACCGTATAGGGATCTTTTCAAAAAACACACATAATCAGGTTTTAAGTTATCTTTAAAACCTTTTGGTTGATTCATAAAGATTTGTTCATCAAGCTCTCCATGTAAAAAACCGGTTTTTACATCGAGTTGTTCAAGTTCCCAGTCAAAGAGTGCAACCAATGCGAGCATGACCCTAATAGTAGTGTACTTGACAACTGGTGAGAAAATCTCGTTATAATCAACACCTTCTTTCTGTGTGTAACCCTTTGCTACTAACCAAGCCTTAAATCTTAAGGGTTCTGTACTACTAGTACCTTCCTTAACCTTAAAGACCCACTTGCAATCAACGATTGATTTATTCTTAGGTCTCAGTACTAACTCCCAAGTTTGATTCTTTTCTAGAGAACTCATCTCTTCTTTCATAGCCTTAAACCACTCCTTAGATTGACCACTATTCATAGCCTCTTCAAAAGTTTTTGGCTCCCTATCAACTAGTTCTTCATAGCTAGCGTATGCAAAATCCAATTCAGATTCATATCCGAACCTTCTAGGTTCTCTTGTTTGTCTTCTCTCTCTATCTCTAACTAAATTATAGTTAGCTAATGGATTTTCTTCCTCATGATGCTCTTCTATCACTACTTCATTTTCCTCTTCAGGTTCTTGGACTTGAATCTCCACCTCACTCGAAGTACTAGGTACTGATGTGTTAAATTTTCCTAACTCCACCTTAAACCGATTTCTTTCTTCACTTGATTCAGTTTCACTTACAGGTTCGGTTTCGTTCTTTAGACAAGGCATCTCACTCTCATTAAATGTGACATCCCGACTCACGATGATCTTAACTCCTTTTTGGTTTCTATCCCATAGCCTATAGCCCTTAACCCCTTCGGGATATCCTAGAAAGACACACTTTCTGGCTCTAGGTTCTAACTTTCCCTCACTTTGATGAGAAAAGGCAGCACAGCCAAACGCTTTAAGCATTGAGTACTCACCTAATTTTCCAGACCATTTCTTATGTGGAGTATCACCATTTAATGCAGCCGATGGAGTCAAATTTATTAAATAACAGGCAATGACAACGGCTTCACCACAAAATGACTTAGGAACCCCAGAACTTAACATCATGCAGCGCACTTTGTCTAGTATGGTCCTATTCATTCTTTCTGCTACCCCGTTTTGCTGAGGAGTATAAGGAACCATTTTGTGCCTTGTTATTTCACTTTCTTTACACATCCTATCGAATTCAGTATTACAGAATTCTAGGCCGTTATCTGTCCTTAAAAATTTGATCCTCTTGCTAGTTTGGTTTTCCATTTGTTTCTTCCAGTTGTTAAAGTTATGGAAGGTTTCAGTTTTGTCTTTCAATAGATAGACCCACACTTTCCTGGTGTAGTCATCTATGATAGATAGGAAATACCTATTCCCACCCGATGTGGGATTACTAGCAGGACCCCACAGATCAGAATGCACATATTCAAGCATGCTTTTAGCCTTATGCGTACTAGTGGAGAACGACACTCTATGGTGCTTTCCAAGCACATAGTGATCACAGAACGATAGGTCAGACACACAGTCATTACCAAATGTACCTTTTTCATTAAGTAGCTTAAGTCCTTTAATGCTTACGTGTGCAAGCCTACTATGCCACGTGTGTGTGTGTGTGATCGATTTTGACGGAAGAAATAGAGGAGTTTAATCCTCTAATTACTTCCCCAGTAGTGATGTAAATGTCGTTTTTTTTGATTCCCTTAATAGAGATTAACGCACCCTTCATCATTTTAAACATATCGTTTTCAATTTTACCGGTGAAATTGTCTTTCTCAAGTCTTCCTACTGAAATCAAATTCCTAGATAATTTCGGAATGTATCTAACTTCCTTTAACATGTACACAAAGCCTGTGTTAAATTTTATCTTTATATCTCCAATTCCAGCAATTGTATAGGCGAAGTTATCATATAGAACTACTTGTCCATCATTAGATTCTTGCAAGTTTTCAAATCAGTTCTTTTCAGATGTCACATGAAAAGATGCACCAGAATCTAATATCCATTCATGCATGTGAGAATTAGTAGTTAGATTTAATTCAGTAGTATATGTGACTGGACTAGTGATCACATAGACTTCATAGTTTTCGATATCGGAGGTAGAGGATAACACATTTACCTCATCTCTTTCCTTAACCTTTTGTTTTCCCTTTTCTTTATGACAGTCTTTTATAAAATGCCCTGTGCCTCCACAGCCATAGCATTTTCTAGCCTTAGTTCTAGACTTTGATCTAGGTCTACCATTCCCCTTCTTTTTCTAACTATTACTACTTGATTCGCCACTACTTTGGTATCCGTCATGACTGGCTTGCCTAAATTGAGTTCTACCCCGCATCATATGCAACTCTCCACTCCTCCTATCTTGTTTTTCAGCCCTCATTTCCATCTCCTTACTCCTAAGAGAATCTACGACAATTTCAGGTGTTAACGTGTCCCTACCATACTTAATGGCATTTTTAACTTCTTTATAAGAGTTCAGGATTAAATTGAGCAAGATAATGGCCTTATAAGTTTCAGACACGGCTTCGTCACAATTGACAATATCTTGCATCAATTTGTTAAATACATCTAAATTGTCGTCGAGATCCTTTGAAGGATCCATTTTAAAGCCGAAGAAACATTCGAGTAAGTAGAGTTTATTCGGTGTAGATTTAAGCAAGTATAAGTCTTCTAGTCTTTTCCAAAGTTCTTTGGTGGTTTTTAGTTTCCCCACTTTTCTTAAGACAGCGTCAGACAAGTGTAATATTATTGAGGTATAGGCAAACTCATCGGCTTCCTCTTTTTGTTCTTTTGAGATGTCAGGTGCAAAATTGCCTTCGATGGCTTTTGACACCTTTTGTTGGACTAGTATGCCTCTCATCTTTTGTTGCCAGATAGAGAAGTCCCCTTTACCATTAAAAATTCCCAAATCAAAATTATGTGTTGTCATTGATTAACACACTAATTAAACCACACGAAGTAGTATTGGGAAGCGTGATAAGGTAATATCTTGTTAATTTTTAGCAAAAGTAACAATGAACCTAAACGCTACGTCCACCAAGAAATACCAAGCACTTTAAATCAAAAGAACAAGCACTCAATTAACGCAAGTAATCCTAGTTCTAGCACAAGCAATGGTTACCCCTTCACGGTAACCCCAAAACCTAATGATCACCCCACACGATGATCTTGCTATTGCTGAATTTAAATGGATTAAGCCAATTTACCAGCGCGGACCTATCTGAGTCCGTAGAGTGGAGAAAAACGAGCTTGCTGTTGAATTTCAGTCGGCGTCGCACCAGGGGCAAAATCGTCCAACTTTTTCTGTGTAACCTGAAACACAAAACAAAGTATATCAACGCATTCAGGAGATCGAAACAAGCAAGTTACCTAAAGACAGCGTCGCCGGACAGCCGCCCACGCGCCACTCGCGCGCCGTGGCCGTCAACCCACGCGTCGCCGCCGTCCATGCGCCGCCTCTCCGGGAGCGCCTCGATCTGCTAGTGATGGGTATGGCCTCCGTTTGTCCAACCGAGTTTTGATTTGTGAGTAATTGGAAATTTTCAGATTTGGGTTCTAAGGTTCATGTCCGAAAATCAGCCAATTTTGAGCCAATTTTTGCTACCCAAGCTCTGATACCAGATGTTAGGATCTTCCTCAAGCTGCTCAAAGTGATTTTCGGGCTCAATTAACCATTAAACATCGAATTCAATCACCAAAACCGAGATGACCGACCGCCGACGTCCACCTTCTTCCTATGGTTGCTATTGCTCTTTTGCTTGTTGATTCTACCAAACACTTAGGATGGATACCACACAGGTAAGAGTCACAAAGCCTCAAGCAATTGGTAGGGAAGATAACTTGGCAGGAAGCATGAAGGAGAAGAAGAAGAATAATGCCTCTCTCTCTCTCGGGTTCTCACGCATGGCTCAAAAGGAGAAGGAGTCAATTGCCAATATATATTAGTTCAATGGCCAACTTAAGGTAAGTCACAATATGGTAAGTAGGCTCGACTAGGGTTAAGTCCCAATAGAAAACAACAAGCCACAAAGATTAATAGCCATCCAATAGGTAAAGCAACGCTAGGTCGGTTCATCCATTATTCGGTGTTGATTTATCGTTCAGTCATTCATGTCGACTGATAAAATTGGTTTTCATCATCGCCCGGGAGGTCGTTTGACAACATGATGTCTAACAGTCCGGCCGAAGTATGTATAAACTATGGATTTACCTCGTGGCAAACTAGGGGGAATGTCGCCACTTCTCTTGATTAATTAGGCGAAGTTCGGACACCTGAGTCACCTATATATATTTGCAAATTAATACATTTTAAATGAGAAGTTAGTTTATAAAATATAATTATAATAAGTGTTCAATTGAAATCTTACAAGCGTACGAGTTCATTGACAAGTACTAGTAATAGTGATTAAACAATAGCGTTCACATGAGGATTTAGATTTTACTTAATTTCAATGAATCGAACTTGAAACAACCCATATGGTGATTGGTATGAAGTACTATTATTTTAACTAAGTTATAAATATATCAGTTAAGAAAAGGATGCTAAGAATCCAACTTTACCATTAGTTGTTATCATAGTCTTCAAAATTTAATTTTTAATATAATTTAACCTTAGGTTGATAATCAATAATCATATATTATCTGACAATATCTTCTGTGTAGAGTTATTTTTAACATATGACCATAGATGGGAATCGGATTTGAATATATAAGAATGCATCAAAATAAGATTATAGAAATGGATTGTACAAAGTACAAACTATTATTTATAATGTCTATATGACTTAATGTGGCTTGACAATTATGAGTTACACCTGCTTTGAACCCTCCAAATATAAAATAAGTCATAAACATGCTAAAAAGTTAATCATTCATTCAAATGGTCATTAGAACATTAACATCAATCAATTCAACAAAAATTGAGAATTAAAAGAAAAAAAAAATTGAATTAAAACAGGGGATGAAAATTTGGCCCGTCGGTTTAGGCAACTCGTAACTTAGCCCAAAAAAAAGGCTCTATTTGTGGCTCGGTACCCATTTTGGAACATTGGTTCGAGCCCGAGCCATTGAGCCACATGGGTCGGCCTAGAGAGCGGAGCCTTAAGGGAAAAATATTGAATGGAAAGCTGTTTGTTAAAGGCTATCTGCTGCTTGTACAATTGCCTTTAACAGGTAGCAGATATAGCTGCCTCTTAAATGCTTATTTAAACAGGCAGCTAATATAGCTACCTAATTGTAAAATTCAAATTTAAATTTCAAACTTAGTTGAAACGGTTATAATTTTTTGCGATAAATATGACTTTAATTTTTAAGTTTCATAATAATTTTCTTCAATCAGTTTTCACTTGTAGTATTTTAATTTCAACTTCAATCATCAATTTTTTTGCTCTAATATTCAGTTGCTTTTACTCTAATATTCTATATCTTTTATTATAATAGACATAGAATATAGATAGATTTTACTAGTGATTAGATTAATTAGTTTAAGGGTAGTTTGACTACTCTAGCCATATATGATGCATTTTAAAATGTTCCAATTGATTTGGAGGATATCGAAGAGGAAAAAGTAATTGAAACTAGAAGGTCGAAAAAAGAATCCTTAGATTGTTGGCAACATATAACACGTAAAAAATTGACTTTCAAAATTGAGTTGATATTTGGAAAGCATGTAACAATTATTGTGTCAAAGAACTTAGTTGGAAACCCGGTTTAGGCATGAAGCATTTGTATAGGTATGTATTAAAGAGTTATAAAGCGAAACCAAACGGTCTCTACCGGTAACAGACCAAATTACTATTTGATGGTTCTGATTCTACTATCCCATCTTTGTATATTTTCACATTAAAGATTTCATGAAAGAATGGATGCATACATGGCTACAACAGAGATGTCGATTATGATAATAGATTCAATACACTTTACCCGACTTGTGCAGAATTACTTCCAATCTAAATATACTTCTTATTATAGAAATACTCTTCGTTCATATACTATAAAATTATATATATTAAAAAAAGAAAATAAGATGTTATTGAATAATTAAAAACTTTTAATAGTGTCATATCGTTTATCTCTGATTTATGGATCGGTGATAGTAAAAAAAGGTTATATTGCTGTTATGACTTATTACATTGATCACCTATGACTTCTACATAAAATGATTATTGCATTCAAATGTGTAGATTATTCTTATAATGTTGCTAATATATACATAGTTTTAAAAGATATTATACAAGAATATGGTATATGAAAAATAGCTCGAAGTTTTACTTTTGATTATGTTAGTATGAACAAATGTGTTATTGATAAATTTATTAATGATTTTAACCTGCAATTAGAAGTATATTTTTTCACCAACGTTTGTGTATGCCACATTATCAATTTGATTGTAAAAGATGGATTAGAATATATAAAATTGTCTTTAGATAAAAATAGATAAGTAATAAATTTTATTAATGTATCACCAGTAAAAAAGTAAGCATTTAACAGTTTGCTTGTAGAGTAAATCTTGAAATATACATATATGTATTTATATATTCGTGTGAAAATTATGATAAAGCTATTTCACTATATTATAAAGGTAGGCATACATACAGAATCAAACATAATTTGAAAGATTGGGAATGATTTATTGCATTTTATTTGAAGAAATTCTTAAAACCTTTTTCTATGCCGCAAAAGAATGTATTGGTATTTGTTACCCTAAATCATTACTTGTTTTACAACACTTTTTTTTCTAACATTTCATAAATATAAGAATTTGCCAATTTTTGTTGATGTAGTCTACTCTATAGAGTTAAAATTTCGAAAATATTGGAATTGCCCTCTCTATTTCTTTTAGCTTCAATGATGGACCTTCGACTCAATTTAATTAGCACAAAAGCTATTATAAAGCGGATTTCAAATTTCATAAATATGAAATTATCCCTTTGCATATATAATCTATGTTATGTGAAATGTATAATCATTATGTTGAAAAGGATGTCAAGGCATCTCTACTTCCCAAAAATCTTTTTCGAGAAATATTTCAAAAAATTTAGATGATATATGAAATTATTTGGATACCAATACAAGTGTTACCTCATTTAGTTCCATTTCACCAACATCTAGAGCGATAGATATTAGTGGTACAAATTTTGAAATTCCCTCTGAATTAGTATGCTGGAAGTTCCTAGTCTGTTACAACCAAAAAATAAAAAAATAAAAAAATACTGGAATTTAGTCTTTTATAATGTGGATATGTAACGAAAGGCAATATCCAATCATATAAAAAATTGCACGTGGTCTACTAATGCCTCCTGTGCCTACGGTGGTATCGGAGACTGCATTTAGTTTAGGTGGTTGAGTTTTATTAAACGAATGATCAAGACCAAAAGAAGATATATTGGTGACTTTAATATGCTTGAAGATTTAGGAATGTGCGAAATTACATATTCAAGAACAAGTTGACAGTATAATAGCAAAATAATTGCAGCAGATCTAACCATAAAGATATTGTAAGTTTTTAAATTGATTAATTTTAAAAAATATGTAATTTTTTTATACTTACTTATTTCAAGAAAAATTGTACGCGAAATATTTTATTCGGAGACAATTTTAACTTTGTCTACGTTGATTCTAGTCGGTCCCAAACCCCAAAGAAAGATGAAGATTGTAACTTTTATTTAATTTATAATTTGTATAAATTGCACAAATTTTAAATTCTTTAAAAATATACTAGAATTGTCATGAATTGAAAAAAATTCGGGCTGACTTGACTCAGTAAGGCTCTAGTCGAAAGCTCGGGTCAAGTCTAAATTTTGGTAGAACAAAAGCTTGGCTCAGCTCGACTCTAACTAAAAAAAGTTTGAACTATTTTTACTTGAGCAGAGCCCAAGCCTCAAGTTTTGGCTCGTAAGTCGACTCGACTCAACTGGTTAACATCCCTAGTTAAAACTTCAAATAATGCTTTACATCATCATCTTAAGCACAAACGATTTAGCTTGTCATGTTCATATTATAGCAACACGTAATAAATTGCTAATTCATCACACAAAATATTGAATTCCTGTTGAGATTCGAACCGTGTGTTCTCATTACTTATAAAAGTGTGCTTCCAAATGTTATTGAAAAGTTGTGTTTCTTGGATTAACACTTTTGGAAATAAATGGAACTGATGAGATTGAAACATGTGGCTAAGTAATGACCCTTGGATGAGCTTCTAGATGATTCCAACCCTAAATATCCAAATGTGCTTTTTCAGCTCAATTGTGGTGTGTTTTTGACTTGGTTGTTCATCTCTCTGTTCTCCCTCTTCTCTGCGTGAGATTATTCCTTTTCTTAGTCATTTGGTTTCATAAATCTTGAGTGGATTCAGTGAATAAATGTAGAATACCTTGTTGTATTTGATCGGTATTAAATGGCACGCCGCAAGTGCACGGGTCGCGATCAAGTAGTATAATGGACCTTTTAAGTCCCAGTCGATCCCTCAGAGAGTGTTGTTTTCAATTACGAGTGTATTTGTTTCAAATTAACGAAAAAGATACACATATTTAAAAGTTCGATTTTAAAAACTATAAAAAGGCAAAAACTCCATTTTGATTTAAAATATTTAAATAATACTTAAAAAGTAGAAAAGTTTGATTTTAAAAGATGTTGGAATTTATGATTTCGCTTAACCCTTTTCAAGCCAATTATGTATCGATGCAAATTACCAAAATATGTGTTAGACCCGATTTTCCAAAATTAGTCAATAACCTCTGTCGAGCGATATCAACCCTAATTGCTTGGCATTAACATATTTCTATGTCGTTCTAAACCAAACAACTGCATTCAATTTTTGTGAAAATAACTCAACGGGTCACATAGGGTAGGTATACATGTCTGGATACCTAAATGCGTATAGTCGAAACCATATAAACCTATGGTATTAATTATTTTGGTCCATTATGTGCAACTATTTTTCAATAATTACACAACTACCTAACCACAACATCTATTGACGTCAAATAAATGTAGTAATCTTAAACATGATAATTAATACACCAATATTTTGATAACAAATGCATATCTAACAACATATAACACGATATTAATGAAAATAGGTTAAGCTAATACATAAATTCCAACATAAACTTGTTTAGTTCATCATTCTAACAAAATAACAAAGAGATTCTCATAAACATATCATTTCAAACATGAAGAACTAAATGAAAGGAATACAAAAGTTGAGATAAAACCCTTTTAAGTATGAATTGTAATTCTTTCAACGTATTCTTCAAGCTTTCCTTAATAATCTCCTTGCTATATCCACTTGATTCCCAAAATAAAACTAAAATTAACAAAAGAAAATAAAACTAAAAGAAAAAAACCAAGAAAAAGAGAGAGAGAGACCTAGAGAGATAGAGAGAAAAGTGAAAGAGTTGGGGAATTTTTTTCACCTACCAAGTTATATTAGTATATATATGGAATATATAAAAAATATAATATATAAAAAAAAATATATTATTAGACACAACATAAATATCCTAAAAATATTTAGCATAAAATAAGGATAAAATATAATATAAAAAAAATATATATATATATTATTTGACACAACATAAATATCCTAAAAATATCTAGCATAAAATAAGGATAAAATAATAAAAAGGTTGACCAAAAAATCTCGAAATTGCAGATCAGGTCCTTCAACTTTCATTTAGTGCAATTTGGTCCTCAAAATTTGACTTTTATTACATTTAGGCCCTTCCATAATTGCACTTCAAGTCCTTAGCTTCACAATTTTGTTTAATTTAAGTCCTTTTCCTTCTCTTTTCGCTCGTTATACTTCTTTCCGGGATTTTAGCCTACAAAAGTAACAATTACACAATTATAAATAGAAATCTACTCAATTTTATCAATAATAAAGTCCCAAAAAGTGCTAAATAAGTGTGTAAAAACACACTTATCACACCCCCAAACTTGAGCTCTTGCTCGTCTCGAGCAAGATTGACTGCTAACATAATCATGCAAATGAAAAAATGATCAACATATTAGATACCTTGCTATAAATATCATAGAGTTCAAAATTGTATATCAATTCACAGCCATACTTCCAAATAATGCTATAAAAAATAATTACAGCTTATCCCATGTTCAATCAGTGTGTGTGTGTGCATAGCCATTTTCAATCATCATCTAAACTAAGAAAAGACTGTCAAGACAGTAAAATTTCTAAATTAGCACCAACCCGACCCTCAGTGGTCAAATATATTCTTTCCTGCTCGTAAGATTCACACTCAAATACAGATATTCCACTTCATTTCCCAAGTGTAAATCTAAACGTTGCTCTCAAACACTCTTTTCTTTATCGATCAAAAATACTCAACTAGCATGCATTCTCAGATGAAGATAAAGTAACTGAACATGTAGAACCTTGTAAGATAGTATGATCACTCACTCTCAAGTGTATAAGACTGGGTACTATTTCGCTCAGATCATTCCAATGAATATGTTCTACCATAAGCTTGCATATTTTCTTAATCGTCACCACTTAGATCACATGGATTACATAAATCATAAGGTCTTTTCAGGGTTGAAATGTGGCTTAAGGTTAAGGTGTTGAAACATTTGGATAAGTGACTACGAAGCTTCAAATAAATCAGTGGAGTAAAAGATATTCAACTCAGCTCAACATAGACAGGATCTGTACACAACCCTATCCCTCCAATCAATAACTTCTTTCTTATCATCAATTCAGCACAATCACCCTTTTTCTTCTTTCAACTCTCAGGAGAACTTATAATTTTAGTCACTCAAAATCAGTCTCCTCCACATATTTTCCCTTGTCAAACAATTATATATATATATATACACACCAACATAGCACCTCAAATGATATTGATACCCCCAAACTTCTTTTCTTTCACACCCAACATTCAATAAAACCAACAACACTCCACTAGCTTTGAGGGCTGGATAAAGATATTGTTTTCTAGAAATGAAAGCTTGTAATGTGGGTAAACCAAAGAAAAGGCAAATAGGCTCAAAGGGGTTATCAAAGGAAAGAGTAATTTCATGGTAAGCTATTTGGCTAAAGTGGTAACAAAAATTGCCTTAAATCATATTCATGTATACATGTATCAATGTGATATTTTAAAGAAGCAACGCAAGTTCTAGAGAATCATAATCATGGAATAATGTCACACCAAAAAGAAATGATGAGACTGTAATAAATGTCAGTCTATCGGCTCAAAGTCTCACCAGCTTTGTGTTCACCCTATTCAGTTACTACATCGTCAATGAAAATAACAAACTAGCTAATTCAACATTTCTCACAGTACAAGGTAAAGTGAAAGAGAATAAGACATAAGTTGATATACTGTTTCAGATAACTCACAACCTAAGTTCTCATCAATTCAAAAATTTTCCAACAAACAGCTATTTCCACATCTAAATGATAATTAATCATGACTATGTTCAATGTAACTCAAGATCTCACATAGAATAAGCAATTTTCGAATCGAAATTTTTTACACATAATAGCATATTTGGCACGCATGCATAGCTTATGAATCAAGAACAATTTCAACATCACGCATTTCAAAGCCGGCAAGGCTCACCTAACATGTCGATATAACACACAAAAAATATGTACAAACACAAAAAGAAAGCCGACAAGGCTCTAACATCTAGCAAAGCAATAGCCGACAAGGCTCATCACCCCCGAACTTAATTCACACATTGTCATCAATATGTAAATAACAAGCTAAAGTAAAGTGGAATAAGGAAACTTCCCTGAATAGCCATTCGTAAAGTGGAACCAATGCATTTGCTGGACTTATGATGAACGTGAGTCACTTGGATCAAAGACTTCTTTGCACATGAATTGTTCCAGAACCTGGGAGATCCAGAAATGGTTGGGATATCAAAAATTTCCTACAAAATAAATATATTAGTTCAACAATATAATAACCAAAAGCATTAAAAGTAAATAAATAAAACAAGAGTTAAAACAGTTGGGCTACCTCCCAAGAAGCGCTTGGTTATAGTCCTTAGCTCGACTATAGGGCATCTTTATTTCGGATCTTTGAAAGGAATGGAGGATTTTTCATTAGCAAAATCACCTCCCAAATATGGTTTCAATCTGTGACCATTTACTTTGAAATTCGCCTTTCCTTCATCAAGAAGCTCAACCGCTCCATGTGGAAAATTTTTTACGATGGTGAAAGGACCCGACCATCTGGAGCGGAGTTTTCCAGGGAATAATTGGAGTCGAAAATCGTATAGAAGAACTTGTTGCCCGACAAAAAACTCCCGCCTCACAATGTGCTGATCATGCCATCTCTTTGTCTTTTCTTTATAGAGACGTGCACTCTCATATGCATCAAGGCGAATTTCGTCAAGTTCATTCAGTTGGAGCAATCTCTTCTCACCGGCCAATTTTTCATCAAAATTCAAGGCTTTGATAGCCCAATAGGCCCGATATTCGAGTTCGACCGGTAAATGACATGCTTTTCCAAATAGAAGCCGATATGGAGACATACCAATCGGCGTTTTAAAAGCAGTCCGATATGCCCACAATGTATCGTCTAACTTTTTGGACCAATCTTTTCTTGATGCATTGACCGTCAACTCGCAAATTCTCTTTAACTCTCGATTAGATATTTCAACTTGGCCACTTGTTTGGGGATGATAGGGAGTGGCCACTCGATGATTCACTCCATATTTGGTCAAAAGTGAGTCAAAGAGGCGATTACAGAAATGTTTACCACCATCACTAATGATAGCTCGGGGAGTGCCATAGCGCGGGAAAATATTTTTCTTCAGAAAATTTACTACCACCCGAGCATCATTAGTAGGTAAAGCTACCGCTTCTACCCACTTTGACACGTAGAACCACCAATATGTATTTATTTGAAAATGAGGACGGAAATGGCCCCATAAAATCAATACCCCAAACATCAAATATCTCCACCTCCAATAAGGAATTCAACGGCATTTCATTACGTTTGGAAATTTCACCGGTCCGTTGGCATCGATCACACTTAGAGACAAGTGTATGAGCATCCTTAAATAAGGTGGGCCAATAAAAACCAGATTGAAGGACCTTTGATGCAGTTTTTACAGCACCAAAGTGACCACCATATTGAGAAGCATGACATCGTTCAAGTATTTTCTCCATTTCCTCCTCCGGCACACATCTCCGGATAATTTGATCCGGACCCCGTTTGAATAACAAAGGATCTTCCCAGAAGTAATGCTTCACATCAGCGAAGAACCTCTTCCTTTGTTGATAAGAAAGAGCTGGGGGTATGATGCCACTAACAAGATAGTTCACATGGTCTGCATACCATGGTGTATGATTGGCTTGTAAAATCTGGATGATTTGCAACAGCTGTTCATCAGGAAACACCTCATTGATTTCACCTTCCAAAACGTATTCGGGTTGCTCGAGACGAGATAAATGATTAGCAACGACATTTTCAGTTCCCTTTTTATCTCGAATCTTGAGGTCGAACTCCTGCAAGAGGGGTACCCATCTGATCAACCTCGGCTTGACATCTTTCTTTGCCAACAAATATTTGATGGCCGAGTGGTCAGTGTAGACAATTACTTTGGAACCAATGAGGTATGACCAAAATTTATCAAATGCAAATACTACTATCAGCATCTCCTTTTCAGTAGTAGCATAATTCAATTGCACATCGGTCAAAGTTCGACTGGCGTAATAGATAACATGTAGGACTTTATCTCTCCTCTACCCCAGAATTGCTCCAACAGCATAATCACTAGCATCGCACATCAGCTCGAATGGAAGATTCCAATCTGGAGCTGCGATGATAGGAGCCGTGATAAGCTTTTCCTTCAGTGCATTGAAAGCATTAAGGCATTCTAGAGAGAAATTAAAGACCGTGTTCTTTTCAAGCAAGGAACAAAGAGGTTTTGTGATTTTTGAAAAGTCTTTAATAAACCTCCTGTAAAAGCCAGCATGTCCAAGAAAACTTCGAATTCCCTTTACTATAGTTGGTGGAGGCAATTTTTCAATTACTTGAATTTTTGCCTTATCAACCTCTATGCCTTTCAGAGAAATTCGATGGCTAAGAACTATGCCTTCTTTGACCATGAAATGACACTTTTCCCAATTTAGAACCAAATTGGTCTCTTTACATCGTCTAAGTACCATCTCTAAATTGTTAAGACATCTATTAAATGAGGCACCGAAAACTAAAAAATCATCCATAAAAATCTCAATACTTTTCTCCACCATGTCGGAGAAAATCGCCATCATACACCTTTGGAACGTAGCAGGTGCATTGCACAGGCCAAAGGGCATTCTCCTGTACGCAAAAGTACCGTACGAGCATGTAAATGTTGTTTTCTCTTGATCTTCCGGAGCTATTGGAATTTGATTATAGCCCGAATACCCATCAAGAAAATAATAATGTGAATACCCTGCCAACCGCTCTAGTATTTGATCTATGAAAGGAAGAGGAAAGTGATCCTTTATAGTTGCAGTATTTAACTTGCGGTAGTCAATACACACTCGCCAACCAGTCACCGATCTAGTGGGTATGAGTTCGTTGTCCTCATTTTTCACTACCGTTATGCCTTCTTTCTTAGGTACAACTTGAACAGGACTTACCCATGGACTATCAGAAATGGGATAGATAATGCCTGCATCAAGTAATTTAACAACTTCCGCTCTCACCACTTCTTTCATATTCGGATTTAACCGCCTTTGATGCTCGACTGATAGCTTAAAGTCATTCTCCATCCGTATTTTGTGCATACAAAATGACGGACTGATTCCCCGATTATCATCTATCGTCCATCCAATTGCTTCCTTATGTTCTCATAAGACTCGAAGTAGCTTCTCTACTTCTAGATCGGTTAAGGACTTGGAGATGATCACTGGAAGTGTGGATGATTCTCCTAAATAGGCGTACCTCAAATGAGGTGGAAGTATTTTCAAATCAGGCGTAGGGGCTTTTTGATGAGATGGAAGAGGTATTGAAGATGTCTTTTCCACCTCCTCATAATATGGTACCCTCTTGAAGGTGCGGAAAGGTGTAGCTTCCAAGTACTTTGTCATACCTTCAACATCGGGGTCACCATCACTTATATCAGAAGAACTTACTAGGCATCTCTCAAGAGTGTCGTCAGAACGCCCATAAAGAGAGTCGGCAACCAAATGATCAATCATATCCACCCGAAAACAGTCATCTGGTTCTGACGAGTACTTTATGGATTTCAAGATGTTAAAAGTGACTTGCTCATCTTGTACCCTTAAAATGAGTTTACCCTCTTGTACGTTAATCAAGGCTCGACCGGTGGTAAGAAATGGTCACCCCAGAATGATAAGGACATCATTATCTTCTTCCATGTCAAGTATAATGAAATTAGCAGGGAAGATGAACTTATCCACTCTTACAAGACATCCTCAACCACACCTCGAGGATATTTAATTGACCGATCGGCCAATTGCAATGATACCGTAGTAGCCTTTGCTTCTCCCATTCCCAACTTTTCAAAAATAGACAAGGGCATTAAGTTAATGCTCGCTCCGAGATCACACAAAGTTTTAGTAAAATTAAGATCCCCAATAGCACATGGAATAGTAAAGCTCCCTGGATCTTTGATTTTAGGAGGCAATTTGTTCTGGAGAATGGCGCTACACTCTTCCGTCAATATCACCGTTTCATGCTCTTCAAGTTTCCTTTTGTTAGAAAGGATATCTTTCATGAACTTCGCATAACTCGGCATTTGAGCCAGAGCATCTGCAAACGGAATGTTAATGTGTAGCTTTTTAAACACCTCCAAAAACTTACCAAATTGAATATCCAGTTTATGCTTCAGGAACCTTTAAGGGAAAGGAATAGGAGGTACATAGGCTTTGACTGGAATTGGAGTCTTTGATGTTAATAGTTCCCGTTCATCAGTCTTACCTTCTTCAACAACCTCTTTAGGTGCTTGCACCACCTCATTTTCAACGACTGGTTCTTTGTCAGCTCGAGCCTTTTGCTGTACTATCATGGGTTCAGGCAATTGAATCCCACTCCTGGTAATAATGACCTTTGCATTCTCTCTAGGATTTGTTTCAGTGTCACTGGGTAAAGCCCCTTGAGGCCTCTCAGAGAGAAGTTTTGCAATCTGGCCCACCCGCCTTTCCAAATTTTTCAACGAGGCATCACTGCGTTCTTGGTATTGCAATTGATGATTTGCTAACTTAGCAATGGCCTCTTCCCAACCTTCTTTCTTCTTTTGTGGTTTAGGATTTAACACATTCTGGTTATTCCCATAAGAGAAGTTAGGGTGATTACGCCATCCAGGGTTATAAGTTTGAGCGTAAGGATTGTACCCAAGGCGTTGAAAATTTTGTGTATATGCCAATTGCTCGGTGGATCCCGAACTACTAGCAATCAACAGACAACTTGAACTCAAATGATTAGCTCCGTACATTTCACAGGCAGGTGGGGATTGGACCATATGAGCTGAATGAGAGCCAGATGATGAAGTAGAAAGTCCTTCTACTTTTCGTGCTAGAAAGTCAATCTTTGATAACATAAGAGAGTATGCTTCACTTTCTTGAGCTCCACTAACTCCCACTTTAGCACGTCTATCTGGCCACATGGCACTCTGTTCACTCATCACCTCAAATAGCTCATACGCCTCTCGAATACTTTTGTTTTGGATAGATCCGTTTGACGATGAGTCAACATTTGAGCGGTGAGAAAGAGTTAACCCGGCGTAGAAGCACTGGACTTGTTGTGCTAAAGTAATCCCATTGTTTGGGCACTTTCTTAGCATGTCCTTGAACCTCTCCCAAGCCTTATGAAAGGTTTCAGAGTCAAGTTGTTGGAAAGTGGTTATATCGTGCTTTAACTTGGCCACACGAGCAGGTGGGAAAAATTTAGTAGTGAATTTTTGTACCAACTCCACCCAACTCGTGATACTCCTCGAAGGTAGAGTGTCAATCCACTCTCTTGCCTTATCTTTCAGAGTATGCACGAATAACCTCATTCTTATAACCTCATCATTCACACCTTCATATGTGAAATTGCTAACAATTTCCTTGAATCTCGCGATGTGAGCGTGTGGGTTTTCATCTATTCTACCATAGAATGATAAAGAATTGGAGAATAGATTAATGACATCTGGTCGTAGTTGAAAGTTAGGGTGTCCATATGACGGGTAAATGATACCCGCTTGGTTCTCAACGACAGGGCGGTTCAGAAAATCCCTAAACAACATATCTTCCTCATTGACTACAGGATTTTGAACCCTGCCCGCTTGATTATCAAAACCAGGTGGCACATCATCCTGAGGAGCTTGTTCATGTCGAATAAGAGGGTCCAGATGACCTTCTTGATGCTCCATGTCTCGTTGTTGTCTTTTCAACTCATTTGTTCTCTAAGCCTCTTTCGGAAAGTCCCTTCGATTTCAGGATCAAATTCTAGAAGATTGAGACTTCGCGAACGATGCATAAACAATGAACGAGTTAGGAATTTGATAAAAACAAAGACAAAGTAACTTTTGGATTTAAAAGGGGGAATTTAAAACAAAAAGTTCGTTAAAGTGATTGACAAATTAACTGGTAATTTGATAAAAACACTCCCTGGCAACGGCGCCAAAAACTTGATCGGTATTAAATGGCACGCCGCAAGTGCACGGGGTCGCGATCAAGTAGTATAATGGACCTTTTAAGTCCCAGTCGATCCCTCAGAGAATGTTGTTTTCAATTACGAATGTATTTGTTTGAAATTAACGAAAAAGATACACACATTTAAAAGTTCGATTTTAAAAACTATAAAAAGGTGAAAACTCGATTTTGATTTAAAATATTTAAATAATACTTAAAAAATGGAAAAGTTTGATTTTAAAAGATGTTGGAATTTATGATTTCGCTTAACCCTTTTCAAGCCATTATGCGTCGATGCAAATTACCAAAATATGTGTTAGACCAGATTTTCCAAAATTAGTCAATAACCTCTGTCGAGCGATATCAACCCTAATTGCTTGGCATTAACATATTTCTATGTCGTTCTAAACCAAACAACTGCATTCAATTTTTGTGAAAATAACTCAACGGGTCACATAGGGTAGGTATACATGTCTAGATACCTAAACGCGTATAGTCGTAACCATACAAACCTATGGTATTAATTATTTCGGTCCATTATGTGCAATAATTTTTCAATAATTACACAACTACCTAACCACAACATCTATTGACGTCAAATAAATGTAGTAATCTTAAACATGATAATTAATACACCAATATTTTGATAACAAATGCATATCTAACAACATATAACACGATATTAATGAAAATAGGTTAAGCTAATACATAAATTCCAACATAAACTTGTTTAGTTCATCATTCTAACAAAATAACAAAGAGATTCTCATAAACCTATCATTTCAAACATGAAGAACTAAATGAAAGGAATACAAAAGTTGAGATAAACACCTTTTAAATACGAATTGTAATTCTTTCAGTGTATTCTTCAAGCTTTCCTTAATGATCTCCTTGCTATATCCACTTGATTCCCAAAATAAAATTAAAATTAACAAAAGAAAATAAAACTAAAAGAAAAAAAACCAAGAAAAAGAGCGAGAGAGACCTAGAGAGATAGAGAGAAAAGTGAAAGAGTTGGGGAATTTTTTTTACCTACCAAGTTATATTAGTATATATATGGAATATGTATAAAATATAATATATAGAAATATATATATATATTATTAGAGACAACATAAATATCCTAAAAATATTTAGCATAAAATAAGGATAAAATATAATATAAAAAAATATTATTAGACACAACATAAATATCCTAAAAATATCTAGCATAAAATAAGGATAAAATAATAAAAAGGTTGACCAAAAATCTCGAAATTGCAGATCAGGTCCTTCAACTTTCATTTAGTGCAATTTGGTCCTCAAAATTTGACTTTTATTACATTTAGGCTCTTCCATAATTGTACTTCAAGTCCTAAGCTTCACAATTTTGTTCAATTTAAGTCCTTTTCCTTCTCTTTTCGTTCGTTATACTTCTTTCCGGGGTTTTAGCCTACAAAAGTAACAATTACACAATTATAAATAGAAATCTACTCAATTTTATCAATAATAAAGTTCCAAAAAGTGCTAAATAAGTGTGTAAAAATACACTTATCAGTATTATAGATATGCATATTCGTGTATTATCCTGTGTGGTATTTTGGATGAATCCGTGTGATTCATAGCGTGCAGTTCTGGTTCTTGATAGATCTTTGTGATCTGTTTGATTCCTTTGTGGAATAGCAGTCTGTCGAGTAGTTCTTGCAAAGATAAGTTTTCGTGTTGAGTTCTTTGTAATATTTTCTGAGATACTCTTGTATATTTGCTGTCGATTTTTGGGCTATTAGTGCAACCGAGCTTTATCCATTTATAATGGATGCTCAACAGGGAATTAGGCATTAGAAAGTGGTCGCCGATCCTCTGGGGCTACGGCCAAAAAATTCCTCGTGTTGATTTTTATTTTCTGCATTTATTTTGTTGTTTAATGGCTTGATCATGAGACTGTAGTTAATCTCGAAGTTTTCTCGTTCTTTCAGTGGTATCAGAGCCATGGCATTTTGAGTGATACCTGATCCTCTAGGAAATTGTGCATTCGAATACTGCCTCAAACTGTGTTAACTCGAGCAGAAGGAATTTGAGTTCTTAAATTCTTTTGGTGAGATCTTTCCTATACTTCGTGTCTGGTAATTTTTTACCTGTTGTATTTCTTGAAAATTTTCCCTTGATTTACCTTGTATTTCAACACCCTCCTGTGATTGGTCTTTGTTCAAAGACTCCAAGAAGTCTTGGGAATATGAGATAACAACACGATGAAGGAGTACAATTGGAAGATCTTGCTGGAGAAATTCAGTTGAGATACATAGGATAGTAATCTCTGTTTTTCTGTTTCTGCTTCTTTACTGTGAATTGAGTGATCATTGTTTTGAGATTACCTTACTAAGTGCATTATTGATTAACAATAATCTGTGATCTGTAACTAGTCCTGTTCTAAGTGACCCTCAGTGTATTCTTGAAATTCAAACTTGTGTCTTGTACATTAACCTGACATACTGTGATGGCTACTGCTAAGTTTGAAATGAGTATGTATGATGGAAGGGGGGGACTTTAATATGTGGATTCAGAAAATGAGGGCTATCTTGATGCAAATGAAATGTGCTAAAGCCTTAGATAATACATGGCCTACTGAAATGTCCGCTGGTAAAAGAACTGAATTAGAAGAAATAGCATGAAGTACAATTTTTTATGTACCTTTCAGACAGTGTGATCAGGACTATAGGAGAAACTAAAACTGACCCAGGACCTTGCCAACTGTGATGAGAAATTATCAGAAGATCAGCTGGCAGTGGTCTCGTTAAACTTCATTAGTGATAGGCATAGAGACTTAAAGAATGCCTTGAAATATAGTAGAGATAGTCTTCCCACAGATATCATTATAAATGCCTTGAGAAATAGGGTTCTTGAATTAAAATCAGATTCTATCAACCATCAAAGTGGAGAAAATCTTTTGTTAAAAGGCAAAAATGTTAGTAAATCTAATTTTCATTCAAAGTTTTCAAATGACCCTAAGAAAATAAATAATGATAAAATGAAATACAAAACCAAGGCTAAGGGAAAGAAATGTTATTATTGTGGTAAGTTGGGTCACTTTGCTAAAGATTGCTACAAAAAACAAAATGACTTAAAAGGAAAGAATTTAAATGAAGTTAATGTTGTTACGTCTTATAAGAAGGAGAGTTGTGATAATGGCCTGGTCTTAGTTAATGTTGAAATGAATCTAAATCAAGAATGGATTCTTGATTCAGGTTGTTCTTTCCACATGTGCCCAAATAAAAATTATTTTTTGGATCTTGAACAAACTAAGGGAGGCCAAGTTATCATGGGTAACAACATGACCTGCAAAGTGAAAGGTATTGGAACAATAAAATTAATTTTAGAGAATGGTAGAATTCTATTACTGAAAAGTGCCTGATTTGTTCCAGAATTAGAAAGAAACCTAGTGTTTTTAGGAATGTTGGATGACATGGAGTTTGATATAAAATTGGGTCAAGGACACATAAAAATCTTTAGAGGAAGTGATTTGATCACTTCTATCCCGAAGAGACATGACTTATATTTTTTAAATGCAAAACCTATGTTGGGCCTTTCAGCTGCAGTTTTAGATGACAATTTTAACCTTGCAAAATTATGGCACCATAGACTTGGTCACATTGGTGAAAAAGGCTTAAAGACTTTACAAAATAAATGTATTTTTGGAAAATCAAATATTGGTAATTTGACTAAATGTAAACAATGTTTGATTGGGAAGCAAGTTAAGTTACCTTTTCCCACTAGCACTCTTAAATCAAAACAAATTCTAGAATACTTACATGCTGATTTATAGGGTCCTGCATCCACCTCTACACTGTCAGGTTATAAGTATTACTTGCTTATTATTAATGATTTCTCAAGAAAAATTTGGGTATTTCTTCTGAAAACTAAAGATGAAACTTTTGTTACATTTAAAAATTGGAAAACCCAAATTGAAAATCAAACTGATCTGAAAATCAAAACATTGAGAACTGACAATGGTCTAAAATTTTGCAATTATGAGTTTAATGAGTTTTATAAACTGCATGACATTTTAAGACATAGAATTGTGACCTATACACCCCAGCAAAATGGCATTGCAGAAAGAATGAATAGGACCTTGTTGAATAAAGTTATATGCATGCTTTTGAGTTCTGGCTTGCCCAAACTATTTTGGGGTAAAGCTGTTAAAACTGCTGCATATTTAGTTAATAGAAGTCCTACAAGTGCTTTAAATTTTAATGTGCCAGAATCTGTGTGGACTCAAAAGCCTGTGATATATTTCTACTTAAAAACATTTGGTTGTGCTGCATATGCTCATCAAAACATAGGGAAATTAGAACCAAGATCCCTTAAATGTGTGTTTTTGGGTTATGCTGAAAATGTTAAAGGATATAGGCTGTGGGTTTATGGGGAAAAAGGTTATAGGGTTATTATAAGGAGAGATGTGATTTTTAATGAGCCTTGTATGCCATGTTTAGAGGGAAAGAAAGAAAACTTAACTGATAATGATGTCCAAATTGAGGTGGAGCCTACCAAGCTTGATAATCTTAATACTGTCCCTTTAGAAACTGAAAATATTGATGCAGACCTGAATGGTACTGATGTTGAACTGGCAGAATCTGAACCTAATAATGACACTGTAATACCACCTGATGAATACCAGCTAACTAGATATAGAGAAAGAAGGCAAATTAGACCTCCTGCTAGGTATAATACTGAAGAATTTGTCTCACTGTTCTCCTATCAGGTTGAAATTGAATCTGAACCTTGTTCATATAATGATGCCATAAAATCAAAGGATTCAAAAATTTGGTTAGCTGCTATGGAAGAGGAGATGACCTCATTGCATAAAAATAAAACATGGGAATTTGTTGACAAACCTAAGAATAAAAAATTGATAGATTGCAAGTGGATATATAAAATAAAAGAAGGGGAAGGGGGCAACAATAACATTAGATATAAAGCTAGGCTTGTTGCAAAAGGGTTCACCCAAAGAGAAGGGATTGACTATGATGAGATCTTTTCCCCTGTAGTTAAGTATACCACCATAAGATGTATTTTGGCTTCGGTTGCTCAATTTGAATGGGAATTAGATCAATTAGATGTAAAAATAGCTTTTCTATAAGGAGAATTGGATGAATTGATCTATATGAGGTAACCAACAGGTTTTGAAAATGGTGATCCAAATAAAACTATTTGTATGTTGAAAAAATTATTGTATGGGTTGAAACAAGCCCCTAGACAATGATACAAACGTTTTGACTCTTTTGTGTTAAAACTTGGTTTTAATCGAAGTAATTATGATACATGTTTGTATTGTAAAGGACGTGGTGGTAAGAATTCTCTTTATTTGGTTCTTTATGTGGATGATATGCTTATTGCTAGTGCTTGTAAATCTGAAATTAATGACATTAAGCAAAAGCTAAAATCAAAATTTGACATGAAAGATCTTGGCTCAGCCAAGAAGATTCTTGGTATGCAAATTGTTAGAAATAAAGAAAATGGAACGTTGTTCTTAAACCAAAAGGATTACGTGAATAAAATCTTGAAAAAGTTCAATATGTTTGAGTGTAGACCTGTAGCATTATCTCTTGCAAATCATTTTATGCTGACCTCAGATGCATGTCCTAAAACTGAAGAAGAATAGGCGAAAATGAATAGAATACCTTATGCTAATGTTATAGGATCAGTAATGTATCTAATGATATGTACTAGGCCTGATTTAGCATATAGTATTAGTGTGTTGAGCAGATTTATGGCCAATCCTAGTGAAAGTCACTAGGAAGCACTAAAATGGTTGTTGAAATATTTAAAAGGTTCATATGATGTAAGTCTAGTGTTTAAGATAAATAAAGAGGGGGTAATACTAAAAGGTTATACTGACTCAGATTTTGCTGGAGATAAAGATAATAGGAGGTGTACCTCATCTTATTACTTTACTTTCTGTGGTACGGCTGTGAGTTGGAAATCACAGTTATAAAAAGAATTTGCTTTATCTTCCACTAAGGTAGAATATATTGCTGCTACAGATGCCGTTAAAGAAGGTATTTGGTTAAATGGTCTACTATATGAACTTGATTTTGTAGACACTAATCCAACCTTATTTTCTGACAATTAAAGTGCTATTCATTTGAGTAAAAATCATATGTTCCATGATAGAACCAAACATATTGATGTTAAATACCATTTCATAAGAGATGTAATATCAAAAGGGTTATTAAAGATTGGTAAAATTGCTACATTGCTCAATCCATTTGACATGGGAACAAAAGTAATACCTTTAAACAAGTTTCAAAACTGCTTGAAGCTTTTATCAATTGATTCCCTTTACTGATCACGCAGGTACAATGAGTAAATGAAATTATAAACTGCTGGTGAAGCTCCTGGCTGCACTATGGCCAAGAATTTGGAAGCAAGGTGGAGATTGTTGATATTCGAACCGTGTGTTCTCATTACTTATAAAAGTGTGCTTCCAAATGTTATTGAAAAGTCGTGTTTCTTGGATTAACACTTTTGAAAATAAATGGAACTGATGGGATTGAAACACATGGCTAAGTAATGACCCTTGGATGAGCTTCTGGATGATTCCAACCCTAAATATCCAAACGTGCCTTTTCAGCTCACTTGCGGTGTGTTTTTTGACTCGGCTGTTCATCTCTTTGTTCTCCCTCTTCTCTGCGTGAGATTATTCCTTTTCTTGGTGATTTGGTTTCATAAATCTTGAATGAATTCAGTGAATAAATGTAGAATACCTTGTGGTATTATAGATTTGCAAATTCGTGTATTACCCTGTGTGGTATTTTGGATGAATCTGTGTTATTCATAGCGTGCAGTTCTGGTTCTTGATAGATCTTTGTGATCCGTTCGATTCCTTTGTGGAATAGCAGTCTGTCGAGTAGTTCTTGCAAAGATAAGTCTTCATGTTGAGTTATTTGTAATATTTTTTGAGATACTCATGTATATTTGCTGCCGATTTTTGGGCTATTAGTGCAACCGAGTTTTATCCATTTATAATGGATGCTCAACAGGGGATTAGGCGTTAAAAAGTGGTCGCCAAACCTCTGGGGCTACGGTCGAAAAATTCCTCGTGTTGATTTTTATTTTTTGCATTTATTTTGTTGTTTAATGGCTTGATCATGAGACTGTAGTTAATCTCAAAGTTTTCTCATTCTTTCAATTCCCTTTGAACGTCTTCAAGAATATTCACTAAATTCCAATCCCTTTGCTTGAAATCTTCATTTTGCATCAATAAACTTGAAAGTACGTATGCATTTTTATGATTTTCTCCCAAAAGCTCTCTATTGTCGTTATTGCAAGATGAAGAATATGTAATTTACCTCCAAAATTAAGTTAAAATCGTGCACTAATTACTTGCCATGATGTTATTGAGCATTTGTTTGGCCCCATTAAATTATAATTCATTTTTCTCTCTCTTTTTATTAGCCACACATTCTCCAATAAAAAAATTACATGTAAATTTAAAATTTTTCCTTTATTTTACATGCTTTCTCCAAAAAATTACTATTCCAAAATCAGATTCTCATTATAATGAGAGAATAATGGATGCCAAATGGACCCTGGAAACAATTTTTGTTGTTTTCGGAATGTGCCTAGTGATCTCATGATAGAAGTCATTTTGATCACATCGCTAAGTCTGAAGTTTTGATGAAAATTTCGATACCTTTGCGATCACTTGGTATGCACCTTTCGATCTCAAGGTGTGAACTTTTGCCTCCCATTCAACTTGATCCCTAACTTCTTTCTTTTGTTCAGAACCTTTTCTAATTTGCATTGAAAGTCCTTCATCTCTCTAATCTTGACATCTTGATAACCATCTTCCATAATTTCGTCAATTTAGTCCTTCTCGTCCAATTTTCATTAAGTTTCTCCTTAAGCCATCCAACATTGAGCTTCTCCTAAAAAATAAAATATACAATTAAAATTAAGTATCAATTCAATAAAGCTACTCTCAATCTTTCGCTTTTGATGACCCAAGTAAATTATACTCATTAATAAGGCTGATGGACTGCACAACATATTCATTAAAACAAGAGAATCAATTAGCTTTAAATTGGCAAGCCAATTAAAAGTTGCTGACCTTTCATATTATACGATCGATTGGTCGTACTGACTACTAAGCACATAAACAGCATAAGTTTCATACTTTATTCCACTGGCTTGGTCCTCTTGAACAGAAAATATTAGTTCCATATTGACTTTACAATCTTATCCCTGCCAAATATATTTTATACCATATAAATTAAAGCAATTTACTAGTAGAAAATAAGTTTTGTTGATTAAAAAAAAAAAAGTAACTTTAATAATTAAAAGGATGAAAATACCTTTACTTCTTTTTAAAGTCAGAAAATTAGCTTTTATAAACCTACAGTCTGTATATTGGAGCTTTACAATGTAGTGAAAACTGAAGGTTGTTACTCTGTGAAATAGATTCTGATATGTACATATCAATTAGCTTATCACAAAAATACTCACTATCATATCTATAACAGTATTTGATTTGCAGCTGTGAAAATGAATTTTTACATATTAAGTCGCTTGTTTTTCCTAGCCGTTTATGACTCGGATCGTGTCTGCTTGTTGGGCTTTCTTAATTATTCAGATATGTTTCAGGGTGGCAAATGAGAGGAGCTGCTCATTGGCTCCGTTCATTATTGCTCTGTCCATGGCAGCTAGGGGTTGGATTGAGATGAGCCATGGACCAAGGCAAATTCAAATTTTCTTCATGAGTCGGCTGTCTTGAGCTCGTGGACCCCTCCTTTTTGACCTTTTACTGGCCAAAAGGTCATGACTTTTGGCCATGACCTTTTGGCCATATGTTACCATTGACAATTGTGTCACAATCCAAATTTTTCTCATCCTGGCTGAAATTATTTTGTGACACAAATTAGCGAAGTTAATTCTTTTTAGATGCGCATGTATTCTATATGACTTTGTTCATGTAGTATCAAGATTCAATGGATCTTGGCCAATTTTATTTTTTCTTGGTTCATGAATCATAATTATAGGGCTCCTTTACGCGCATTGTGTAGGTGCTCAATCCACATCACAACATACCATCAAATTGTTTGAAAGAGAAGGCAAATTGTAAGTTTTTAAATTGACTAATTTTTTTTTTTAAAAAAAAGGTAATTTTTTAAACTTATTTGTTTCTAGAAAAATTGTACACGAAATATTTTATTAGTGTACAATTTAACTCCGTTTACGTTGATCGTAGTTAGTCCCAAACCTGGAAAAAGTGAGAAAGTTTGTAGCTTTTATTTAATTTATAATTCGTATAAATTGCACAAATTTTAAATTTTTTAAAAATATGTTAAATTGTCGGGAATTAAAAAAATAAAAAATAGAGTTGACTCGGCTTTGTAAGGCCCCGAGCCCAAAGTTCGGGTCGAGACTAGATTGTTTGGCTGAACAAAAGCTTAACTCGGCTTTGACCAAAAAAAACTAGAACAATTTTTACTCAAGTAGAGCCCGATCCTCAAATTTTAGCTTGACTCTACTCGTTGACATTCCTAATTAAAACTTCAAATAATGCTTTACATCATCATCTTAAGCACAAATGATTTAGCCTGTCATGTTCATAATACAGCAACATGTAATAAATTGCTAATTCATCATACAAAATATTGAAATCCCTTTGAACATCTTCAAGAGTATTCACTAAATTCCAATCTCTTTGCTTGAAATCTTCATTTTGAATCAACAAACTTGAAAGTACTTATGCATTTTTATGATTTTCTCCCAAAAGCTCTCTATTCTCGTTATTACAATTAGTCCTCATCCAATTTTCATTAAGTTTCTCCTTAAGCCATCCAACATCGAGCTTCTGCTAAAAATAATATACAATTAAAATTAAGTATCAATTCAATAAAGGTACTCTCAAACTTTGCTTTTGATGACCCAAGTATAAATTATACTTATTAATAAGGCTGATGGACTGCACAACATTTTAATTAAAATAAGAGAATCAATTTTTTTTAAATTAGCAGGCCAATTAAAAGTTGCAGACCTTTCATTGTATACAATCGATTGGTCATATCAACTACTGAGTATAGAAACAACATAAGTTTCATGTCAAGGGACAAAATCACACATCGAATAAAGATAAAAATATAGATCAACTTAAAAGTTTTTGGATCACTCCTCTTAACAAGATTGATAGAACCCCAAATTTTAAATGGTATCAAAGCTCAATAAGTTTCAACTAGCGATTCAATTCGATTAAGTCTCAATAAATGAGTACGGATTTGAAGATTAGTCTACTTAAACGAGCTACAATCTTGTGCGGCATGGTAAGGGATAAAATCTCATATTGAATAAAGATGAAAACATAGATCAATTTAAAAGTTTTTTGGATTACTCCTCTTAACAAGGTTGAGATGGAACCTCAAATCTTAACATTTCACACTTTATTCCAGTGGCTTGGTCCTCTTGAACTGAAATATTGATTCCATATTGACTTTACATCCTTATCCCTGCCAAATATATTTATACCATATAAATTAAAGCAATTTACTACTAGAAAATAAGTTTTGTTGATATTAAAAAAAAGAAAAAAAAAAGAAGTAATTTTAATAATTAAAAAGATGAAAATCCTTGTTTTTAACGTCAGAAAAACAAATGTACACATTTACGATAGAGCATTAAGTAGTTTATCTTATTATGATCGGTATATTAGGAAAAACAAAATGCATTATTGATGCAATTTTGAAATGGAATTTTTTTTGTCTCCAATTAATTATTATCGCTGAAAATTCCACCATTAACTTCTTTTGCTTATTCAATACTGTTAAAATAATAATTTAAATAGCAATCCCATAAAAGATGAAGATAAAAAGCGAATAATAATTTACGAGTCTATAAATTGTGAAGATAAAAACTGTATTTGACCAGTTTAATCTGAATGTTCAGCTCGTTTTAAAATTATCGAAGATTTAAAATAATAACCCTAACTTGGCCACTTGAGAAAACTGGGTTTAAGATAAAAATCCATGCACATTTGATATGTTCAAGGAGCTTAATTCAAACAAAAACCTAATAATTACTACATTCAAATTTGTCATCATCTAATCACATGCAAAACAACTGTTTGGGACCCCAATGTCACACTCATATTATTGAATCCAGTTCATGTAAAAACATAAAAGCAGTCAAAAAAGGCACAAAATGGAAAATAAAGTGAAACGACAACTACAATAGAGTAAATTCAGAAATTACCATGAGAAAATGAAGAAGAAAATAGCACAAGTAGTAGAGCCCCCACCCATCATCCCTCTGCCAAAACACAAGCACTTGGTGACGCCGTTAACCACCGTCTGGCTAATCAATAGCAGCCCAAACGCCGCCAAACCGTAAACCGTGGACGCGTCAGTGCCATATAAACAGTACGTCTTCTCATCATACTCGTCCGGCACCACCGTCGCCTGTCAACACAAACCCAGTTAAAAAATTTACTACTTTCAAGAAAATTAACTGAAAAACAAATAAATAATAAAGTGAAAAGCAGTAATGGAGACTACCGTGCTACGTCGTCGTTTGGCACCGACGGCAAATACGAACGCTATGAGGTGAAGTGAGATGACAATAACAAGAACAGGAATAGAAATCGCCATTTTTCAGCTTAATTTTTAAGCTTTCTCACTGTTTCAGTTCACTTTTTCTTGAGGTGCTTATGTGAATTATTGTGCTTAGTGCTTTGAAAAATATGTCGCAGATAACAGGAAAGTGAAACAAAACAAAACGGGTAGTAGGGCTTTCTCCTCCTCAAATTGCCTTTTGATAATTTAATTCTAACGTGGAATTATTAATAATATTTGGGGAAAATAAACAAAGTATTTTCGTAAAATTATTTAATTAACTTTAAAAGTAATTACTTTTAAGATCGAATTTATTTTTTCTCTTTTACCTTTTTTTGGCCACGTTGGTCTTGAGAGATTATAATTCATATACATAACCAAATTTGGTAGCCACTAATATAACTTTAGACCCCAACAAACTTGGCTTAATACGTGGGTCAACTTCAAACGGTAAACTTAAACGAAAGCTCTCCGTTAAATTTCCACATATAATAGAATTCAGTAGAAATCAAATTAATCATGCATCAACTCTCTAATATAACTTTAGACCCCAACTAACTTGGCTTAATACGTGGGTCAACTTCAAACGGTAAACTTAAACGAAAACTCTCCGTTAAATTTCCACAAATAATAGAATTCAGTAGAAATCAAATTAATCATGCATCAACTCTCTAATATTACAATCAATTTTTATTTCTAATAAATACATTACTTCTTTTTCAGATATAATAACTTGTTTTGAAATAACAGATTGAGGTTTCTTTATAAAACAAATAACTTAATTATTTTCATAGATAATAAAAATTTAGTTATTTTAAAACTTAAAAATATGTTCGGCTAAGTATGAAAGTTAAGTTTAAATTTATATCTGCAATAAAATCTTATTAGTAATTTTTTTTTCGTTTTAAGCTTAACAAAAGCTCTCAAAACTTATAAATAAACTAAGTTGCAAATAATTCTATTTTTTTTTTAGGCTCACCCAATCATGCGCTAATAATATATGCAAGAAGTTAGCTATAAGATATTATGAAAAAAAAAAAAAAAAAATGTGTACTGTTATCAATCATTTCCAGCCCCAATTGTTGATATCTTCTTTCATGTGTGGGACTTGGCTGAGGCTGCAACAGTCATGTTTCTCATTCTAGTGGAATGGAAAGTGTGCCCCCATTTTTTTGAAATAAAAATGGGTAGAGTAGTGTTTTTTTGAAAAATGAGTGGTTGAAAAAAAGAAAAATTTACGATTTACATGTAATATTTTTTTTATAAAAAATTGTGTGGTTAAAAATAAATGAGCAAAAAATAGGATATAATGGAATGAAAATTAATAAGAACTAAAAACGGGGGCAATATAACATGATGACGTTATTGAGTTACTTCTACCAATCATAGCGATAATGGCCTAAATGGAGTGCAGCTACAGCGCAAGATCTTGACTTTTTAAGTCCATGTGCTTTCCCCTCGTGTCATAATTAAAAATGCAATTAGCCCTATAAAATTCAACATAACTAATTTTTAAATTATTAGAATATATACAAGGCGATGATTAAGCTCTTTGTGATGGATTGAGTACATCCCCTAGTGATTAGTCTCGAAACCAAGACTCGAAATCAGTGAAGTCTAATTTAACTAATGAATTTTTTTAAAAACAAAAAATAAAAAAAAAATAAATTCTCAAATTTCACTGGAGGTTAGGACCCGCGGCCAGCCCCACCTCCCCCGTCCTTGCTCTTGATATCACCTTGCAAATTTCTTAAGCATGTATAATAGTACTTACTTTCCTATGAGAAATCGAATCTCATTTTAACAACCAAATACTATGCAAAGTTCTAGTTACGAGGGGTTATTTCAATCCTGAATTAAGGTTTGATTTGCGTGGAATAGGTTGAGAGCTGAAAGCAAATGCACAAATATATTGTTTTCGACGAATCCCCCATTTTCTAATCAACTAGCAAATTAATAAATTTTTCTCAAAACGTTCTATAAAAATTTGAAGTTTTCCGTCCACAGTAAGTCATCGTTTCAACTTTTTGTCACAAATTGAAAGTTCTACTCACAAAATTCTTTTCAATTTATTTTAGTAAAACATATATGTGTCTTGTCAAAATAATATTGGGAGCTCAACTGTTATTACTATATATTGTGTTTTAAAAATTTAAGAATTTCGTCTCGACTTTTAATCTTCCTGTGACTTACTTGCCTTCGACTTTGTGTTTGGTAATAGTACTGAGAATAATGCTGTGTAACTCCACTGAAATTACAATCTCAATTTATATAGCACTAAATAATAGGCTGAATGAAATATGAAATTAAATTACTTGTTTAATTCCACATATTATTTAATGTTACGTTAACGTCATTTAAATTGGGGTTGTAATTCAAGTTGAGCTAAATAGCTTTACTCTAGTACTAAATTATATATTTAATTTATCGCGATAAATTTTTCGAATTCCTCATTAATGACCGTAAACATTAGTGTCCTCGAGCAGACCTCACTGCACAATCAAATCGTAGTCCCTATTTGTTTCTCATTTTTTAGAGAATGAGAATGAAAAATATAACTGTTATGGGTTCCACACAAGAGATAGAAATTCAAATTTGATAATTTAATATGATAGATAAAAATTATATTTTTCATTTTAATGAAAAAATAATGGGACTAAGCAGTGTGTGCTTCGCCCACATTCTTTCCAACTTTTTGAATCTCATTGTCATAATTTGTGTTCCACATGTACGAAATAGTTGCATCATTCCAACCAATAAGGCTACCACTTTTTGACTTTTCCATACAGTTGTCCAAATATAATTCTCCCAATTTTATTGACATTTGTAATGGTGTCAATAAAAAAAAAAAAAAATATTGAATCCCAATTTTAAGGGCCCTAATCTCCTCTCCTTTGGAGCATCGTGAGAGAGATAAATCGCGGGATGTGTCCCAATAGACTAGAGAACAAGAGCTTACCCTTACGCTGGTGCTCACAAAGAGTCCAATTTCATATTTCAGGAATCGAACCCTCACACTGTGGCTACCAGTAAGGTTGAGACTATCTCACTCCTATCCTTTGTACAACTGGATTATCTCTTGGGGGCTAGTAACGGTGACAATAGACTTGGCTAGATGAGGGTAAATGAGTCCAAACAATATCCAACAATCCAATAAAGGCAAATTAAAATATCGCAAAATAGGTTCAACTTTTGCGTTTTTTATTTGTTTTTCACTGTAGATTAATGAGATTTTGTACCCAAAAAAAAAATTCATTAAAATGAGCTCAAAACGGGGATCAAATATTAACAAGATGACGTCTTAAGATGAAACCTCAAATTTTAATATCGTCGTATGTTAATTCCTCTTTGTCCTTTTAATTTTTTACACACACTCGATTAATTTCTAATTCACTGCCCCACCAAATCGATTTGCATCCAGAGGATATCTTTTCCCTTTTTATTTTTATTTCTTTCATTGACGTAGTCGTTGAGAAATTCTATTTGTATACTCTAGTCTTCATTGTGACCCTCCTCATGTGAGGGGGTGTACATGTGGCAAATCTTGCTTCACTAGTTTGAAGTTTCCACCTAGATTCCTCCGTACACACGCAGCTATATAAACAAAAGTTTCTGTTTAATATAAATAAACCCGATTCCCTCGCGTAATAGCAATTTAAATTATAGCCAAACATGAAGGTAAGCCATTAACAATTTTTCCAAGAAATTAATGAAGTTACTGCCAAGTTATAATTAACGTTGTTTTTTTACTTTTCTTTCTCTATTTTTCTTAAAATTATAATAGACACAGTGTTGAGAAATAAGTTTAGTATGGATTCATTGATCTTGGTTAGAATTTATTTTCAGCAAAAAATAGTGATCAAGGTGACAATGCGAAGTGAAAAAATGCAATCTAAAGCCATGCAGATTGTTGCGGCTGAACCAGGTATGTACATATTAATCCATAACATTTTGTACGTCTTTTCTATAATATTTTTGTTTATATTATTTCGAATTGTGGTTCAGGGGTGATCTCGATGACTATAATAAAGGATGATAAAATGGTTGTAACTGGAGAAGGAATTGATGCTGCTTGCTTGATTATGTCTCTCAGGAAGAAATTTTGCTATGTGGAAATTGTAAGCGTGGAAGACGTGAAGCCTCCACCACCTCCGCCTCCGCCTCCGCCTCCACCTCCACCTCCACCTCCTCCACCGTCCCCACCGCCATGCCCGCCTCCATGTCCGTCGTGCCTGCCTCCACCTTGTCCGCCATACACACCATGTTACTGTCCGAGTCCATGCCAAGCATATGTCGTATGTCCAGTCAATGATCCAAATCCACCTAATTGCTCCATCATGTGATGGAGCAATTTTCAGATAAATGAATTTCCAGTAATATATGTTTAGAAATTAAGATAAATGTTCATTTTAGGACCAATTTAAAATATGCTTGCAGTAAGAGTTGATCGACCAGACCTTTAAGAAAATTGAGACTTGGAAGTCGTACATGAACAAGAAGCCTATGTTGGCAAGGGGTCGAAACATGCTATAATACCACGCTTTGCCTTTACATGATTAGTGTTTATAATTATAACATTTGTCCTTATTGTTTTCATTTTTTATTTATGAATTTAATATTGTTATGACTAATTATATTTTGCAGTGGGATGCATCTCGGACGCCCTAGATGATCTCGTGCCTATTAAAGTTAATTATAATGAGATGAACCAAGTTATGAAGCAAACTATAGATATAGTTAAATTAATTTATGTTCCATCTAAATAACTTTTATTCAACTTAATTAACTTGGTAATTATAATTAATTTGATTACTTAGCGCACTAATTAAGTAGCGCACTAATTAAGTCAATTGATGGATATTAGTTACCAAAACAAAATCAATGTATACCATAAGTGATGCTTTAAATTTGGAATTGAAGACCTTTTTGTGCATTTTTTTTATGGAATGAAACCATTAATCCTTTGGGTTAATTTCACAAACGATCACTGAACTTACATGAAAATTACAAAGCGATCACTGAATTTTAAAACTTCTAGTAATGGTCACTTAAGTTTCAGGGTAACTCAAAAACGGTTACTGAAGTTTAAAAACTTGTAGAAACGGTCACTGAAATTTAAAAACACTTTTTCAGTTTTTAGGGCTACTTTTGTAGCAACATTTCGGCCACCATCTATACCGTCAAATTTTGATACCATTGGAAAGCGCACAATGTCCTATTCAATTACGATTCAAAATCTCTTCATAACTTCAAGGGATTCAATCGAAAAGTCGCCGCACAATTCGCCCAAAAAATCTGAAAATCTACCTAGCTTTGCAAATTTTTTGAGCGACATTTGCGACACTTTTTCGACGACTTCCAACTACCAAGACATCGAATTTTGATACCGTTGAAAAGCCCACAATATCATCTTTAATTATCATTTAAAATCTCCACCAAACTCTAAAGGATTCAACCGGAATAAATCCACACATTTGGCTACTAAAAAAAGGCAAAAATCTGTCTAGATTCGGGATGCTGACTTTGTGATTTTATTTCGGTCAAATCCTTCGCCGTTATGGGGATATTTTGGGTGTTAATTGAAGAGGATATTGTGGGCTTTCTAATGGTTTCAAAATCCAACGGACTTGGTGGTCGGAATTTGCCGAAAAGTTGGCACAAAAGTAGCCCAAAAAAATTGAAAAATCTGCCCAGATTTTTCCCTTTTTGGATAGCCAAATTTGTGGATTTATTCCAGCCGAATCCTTTGGAGTTTGGGAGAGAATTTTGTTGGTAATTGAAGAGTACATTGTGAGCTTTCCAATGGTATCAAAATCCAACGGTATTGGTGGTCGGAAGTTACCGGAAAGTTGCCTCAAAAGTAGTCCAAAAAATTTGAAATATTTGCCCAGATTTTCGCTTTTTCGGTCCGACTTGTGGGTTTATTCCAGTCGAATCTTTAGGAGTTTGGGGAACATTTTGGATGATAATTGAAGAAGACATTGTGGGTTTTCCAACGATATCAAAATCCGGTGGTCGGAAGTCACCGAAAAATTGCCGCAAAAGTCGGCAGATTTTCAAATTTTTTGGACAACTTTTGCGACGATTTTCTGGTCAAATCCCTTGGAGTTACAAGGAGATTTGGGTAGTAATTAAAGAGGACATTGTGGATTTTTTAACGGTAACAAAATTCAGTGGTATCGATGGTTAGAAGTGGCCGAAAAGTTGCCGCAAAAATAACTCAAAAACTGAAAAAGTGTTTTTAAATTTCAGTGACCCTTTCTGCAAGTTTTTAAATGTCAGTGACCATTTCTGAAAGTTTTTAAATTTCAGTGACTGTTTCTGAAAGCGCCCCGAAATGTAAGTGACTGTTTTTTAATTTTCGCATAAGTTCAATGACCTTTGTGAAATTAACCCTTAATCCTTTAATATAAATAAAAGGGATATAACGTAGAATCTTAATATTATCTGTGTTCTTCTTTTCCACTTCGTCTTTTATGTTTGGAGTCAACACTTGAGGTGTAATACTTGTATTCTATTCTAATATCATTTGATAGACAAATTAGTGATTAGTGACATTTTACAGTATTTGATGGAATCATGATGTGGTCTAACTTATACTATTTTGATGTCATCTTGCAATCTGTGGATCAACCAATTGTATAGCGGCCCATTTTAGTTTCTCCAGCACACGTATCTATATGTATATATATATACCCCATACATAACTAGGTTGAAATAATTCATGTAAATTCCTTTAGCACAAATTGTATTTCAACTGGAAACTTGTTTTTATCATTGGGTTCCTTTGTTTATGGTAATTAACATCTAGTAATTTATCACCCAAGTGAATAGTTACATGAGTCCGAGTCTTATTCATATGAGGATATGGATTGATTTTAGGATGAATACTGTTGAAATTCTAAATAAATATTAACGACTAGGATTTTTGGCACGTAGACTTCATGGGCGGCTAAGGATGTCTTCACTTGTCATTCAAAATGTAAATTGCTAAGGATTTCAAGTAAACCTTACATTGTCTTCATGCACACGTGATATTATTAAATGTATCAATGTGTTCCTAAATTTGCTATTATGTGAACATGATGTTTAAATATTATGTTTTATGTCATAAATATTTTGTGCACATCAACGCATCCATAAGCATACATGAAATTTTAGGGAATAAAATAGTTTCCAAATGTCATGACTCAACAAATGTTTTTAAAATATATGTATCCTCAATATTTTTATTACGAGATGTATGTCTACACCATGAAAGGTGTGAGTAGGAAATGGAGCATGGGGGACCGGCGCACTCGACCAATGTTCAATGTCCAATGTCCAATGATAATGTTAATGTTAACCATTTTGCGATACTACCGATAGGACTGGACTGGGTTCCAAATAATAATTGTCCATTGCATTCTAATTGGCTAGTCGATACACCAAGTGAGCTCACGATATCAATGTTAAGTTTTTAGAAAAATGAAAAGAAGGAGATACATAATGAGAATTGCCTTTTATTTTACAGTAACTCATACGCGTATGATAGGCATGCATCATATGCATGAGATTTGCTTACCAAGCGCTTGCTCATCCCACGTTATCCCCCATTTCAGATGATGATTCGAGACGATGACTTGTGGTGACACGAATTCAATACTATCATATTTAATTGTTGAATTCGTTCTTGTAATTAAAGTTGACATTCAATTTATATTGTTCTACTCTTTAAGCATAAATTATTTTGAATTAATAGGTCATTGATGTTTATTTTGTCAAAAAAGAAATTAATCGCTTCCGCATTTATGATGTCAAAGAGAAATTTAAATGATAATACCTCCAAATCTGGGTATCTAGATTTGGGGCGTTTCAAATGCGGCTAGCGTTGTCAATACGGGTATCTTGTTCATGCGACCGCCAATCTAGATTTTCTTAAAAATCTGGTCGAAGCTTAATGGTGGGGCTAGGATTTTGAGTCAGCACGGACGACCGTCGATCGCCATAAAATATTAAGAGCCTGCTTGATGTCTCTTTTTTGCAAAAAATACATTTTGGAATAATGATTTGATGTAGAATGTGCGGTTAAAAATAAGAAAAAGTTTTGAATTTGCTTGTAATATTATTTTATTGAAAAATATGTGGTTAAAAATGAAAAAGATAAAAATGTATTTTCAAATAAATGGAAATCAAATAAGGCCTAAAATTTAAATATAACAATTACTTTGTTCAAATTGAAGACATATAAGTCCCTTAAAAGAATAAACCATACTCACAAAATGATATTGTTGCCAAGTTTTATATAATTCAAAGGAATGGCACGCATTCAAATCTTTACAATTGCATAAAAATCACTAAAATCTAGCACATGTTATTTTGTTATATTTAGTGCCAAAATTCTACAAGTACCATAATGGGTGAGCTTTAAATAATCCTAATAAGAGAGCTTACAAGTTTGAATGATCTTCGGTGCCTTCCCTATTGCATTAATTTTTGTAAAAATTGTATTTGCAAGCTAGCCAACTTAACTAGAAGAGATGTTTGACGTTAAAATGAATTTCCAGTAATATATGCTAAAAAGTTATCTATTGTCAACCACAAAAATTGCTCTCAATGGATCCAACACGCTTTGCCGTGGGTACTGGCCAGGTGCTGATCTGCTACTGTCGAAGCTTATTGTTTGTGATGGCCTATATTGACTTGGTGTGTGCTTTGTTTAGGTGATGCGTAAGTAAAGCACGTGAGTTGTGATTGATTTGTTTCGGTATATTGGATCTCTATTACTAGGTCAAGAGCAGGGATCCTTCTTAGCATAGGATTCCGTTGCTCCATAGGACTAAATCAATTGATTGTTTGAAATGTAGTTGGCCATTTGACACTAGCTCAATTAAAATGTAATGTACACTGGGCATTAGCTCAATTTTTAGGGTTCACATTCAACATGCAGGTACCATAATATACTTACAAGCAGTTGGCCTATTTATATACTAATACTATGTCAAAATTAAACAACTTATTTACTTAATATTTGTTTTAAATATATGAAACTTCGAAACTTGATAAATTCCTTTTGGGTTGACATTATTTATTTATATTTAGAAATGGCTCACTACTAACGACTTCCAACTTTTAAATTATAACATGTGATGGATAACTTCTACTTAGGAGCATGTTAGGTTGGCTTGATAATTAAGGGACCAGTACTCGTCGATCTAGCACAGTCATTTTATTAAGTTCTTATGCTAAAATAATAATTCTTTCTCGTCTCTTCAATTATTGAAAGAAAACTATGGATTAAACATGAACCAATTTGCATAATGAAATTCATATTAAAGTTGTTGACTTGCTGAAAATAAGTAAATAATGCATATCGTGTTCAAATGTAGCCTTCGAGAATGTATGACGAAAATGCTATCTTTGTTTTTTTACTAACAAATTAAATGTATACTATCGCCAATATGCTTTTAATTATCGGATTATTATTTAAGCTATGCAACCAAGGCAATTTATTACAGAGCAAAAGTATAAAGTCAGTTTCACAATTTTAACTTCGATACATTCCTTAGCCGGAAAAGAAATATGACCATTGTACAGACCCATATGGGATCATGTGGTGTCAAATTTTTGGGTTTTTTCCCCCAAAAAATAGTGTTTTGACTTTTTTACGACCTCCTTTGACGTACTCATCACGGGATATCAAATGAAATTGAAACATTGTATTCTTATATCATTTCGAAGCGCGCATGACCTAATTTTTCGTTTGTTAATGATGTGCAAAAGGACCAGCCGTAACAAAAGTTACGATGCAGTAAAGTAGATCGTTTTAAACTAGTATTTCGAGAATTTCGATAAAATGATAACTTTCAAAATTCGTCGATGGTAGTATATTATCTGAATCCACAAATTGCCCACATCATCTAGAAACTCGTTTCGAGAATACATTGTAGGCATATTGAATGGTCCAAACGGGTATTAAAAATAATTAAATATGTGTCAATCGTAGGCCTTAAAGGAGTTGTCTAACTCGTTTTTTCTTTAAAAAATTCAATTATTTAAATAACATTTATTATTTTTGCACGTTAAATGTTTTACTGTAATTTACATCATTTTTTTAAGAAATCTTACATGGTATTATACGTCAAAAATTTTAGGATCGTAACGAATTAAATGTAATTTAAATTACTTTCAAATTAAATTTAAATTTCGTTTGTTTCCTAGATTAAATGTGAATTTTATTTCAATTCATTTACTTCTTGCATTCAATTTGATTCATTTGCCGTCAGCCCAAATGGTGAACAAAAACATACACCTAGCAAAATTCATCTAATAATATTGATAATATTGACTTTGTGTAAAGTAGAATGATTATGGTTGATCGCGGTACTTGTAATAAGAACCGGGTCAAGAGCAAGGATCCTCCTTACCATAGGAATCCCTTGCTCGAAGTCGATTGTTTGAATTCTTATGTCACATCATAATGAAATATTAACATCATCAAAATACCTCATTTTGTTCCAACCACCAATCCCATTCACGGAAAACGGCACTGCCGCCATAAATATCTTCACCCATCACTATTAAATATCATTTAAAATATAATGTACGTAGGGCATTAGCTCAATTTTTAGGGTTCATCTTTCAACATGCAGGTACCATAATATACGTACAAGTACTTAGCTATGTCAAAATTAAACAACTTAATTTATTAAATGCATTTTTTGTTTTAAATATACGAAACTTCGAACCTCGATAAATTCCTTTTGGGTTAACATTATTTATTGATCTCTAGGGATGGCTCACTGCCTGCCAACGGCTTCCTACTTCTAAATTATAACATGCGATACATAACTTCTACTTAGGGGCATATTAGGTTGGCTTGACTATTAAGGGACCATTACTCTTCGATTGCTTAGAAGATGAAATTATTTTATGTAGTTCTCATACTAAAATAAGAATTCTTTCTCGTCTCTTCAATTACTGAAAGAAAACTATCTATTAAACATGAAACAATTTGCATAATGAAATTTATATTAAAGTTGCGGATTTACTGTAAATAATGCATATCGTGATCAAATTTATTCAAATATATTAATCAACAAAATGAACCTTACATTAAACTTATGCAATCTAGTACTTTATTTTTAATTGATTCATGAAAATGATCACTAGGTATGAATTGGAAATGTATGGGACTGAAACTTCTTTAATCACTCAAGGGATTCCTTCACCTCCCATTCCACCACCATATCCAGCACCAAATCCAAATCCACTCCCTAATCCTCTACCCAATCCGCCTCCACCACCAAAACCTCCTCCTCCTCCTCCTCCTTGAGCACCACCTCCAAACCCACCACCAAATCCTTCTCCAAAACCAGAACCTCCCCCTAGTTCTCCTTATCGGATTATTATCTAAGCTATGCTGCCAAAGCAATTTATTACAGAGCAAATGTATTAAGTCAGTTTAACAATTTTAACTTCGATACATTCCTTAGCCGGAAAAGAAATATGACCATTGTGTGGACCCATATGGGGTCACGGGTGTCAAATTTTTGCCTTTTTCCCCCCAAAAAATAGTGTTTTGACTTTTTTATGACCTCCTTTGACGTACTCATCACGAGAGATCAAATGAAATTGAAACATTGCATTCTTATATCATTTCGAAGCTCGCATGATCTAATTTTTCGCTCGTTAATTACGTGCAAAAGGACCAATCATAACAAAAGTTACGATGCAGTAAAGTATGTCGTTTTAAACTAGTATTTCGAGAATTTCGATAAGATGTTAACTTTCAAAACTCATCGATGGTCGTATGTTACCGAATCCACAAATTGCCTACGTCATCTAGAAGCTTGTTTCGAGAATACATTGTAGTCATATTGAATGGTCCAAATGGGTATTGAAAATAATTAAATATCTGTCAAATATAGGCCTTAAAGGAGGAGTCTAACTCGTCTTTTCTTTAAAAAATTCAATTATTTCAATAACATCTATTATTTTTGCAAGATAAATTTTTACTGTAATTTACATCATTTTTTTAAAGAAATCTTACATGGCATATGACGTAAAAAAATTTAGGATCCTTACGAAATAAATGTAATTTAAATTACTTTCAAATTAAATTTAAATTTCATTTATTTCCTAAATTAAATGTGAATTTTATTTCAATTCATTTACTTCTTACATTCAATTTGATTCATTTGCCGTTAGCTCAAATGGTGAACAAAACTATACACGTAACAAAATTCATCTAATAATATTGATAATGTTGACTTTGTGTAAAGTAGAATGATTATGGTTGATCGCGGTACTTGTAATAAGAACCAGGTCAAGAGCAGGGATCCTCCTTAGCAGAGGAATCCCTCGCTCGAAGTCGATTGTTTGAGTTCTAATGTCACATCATAATGAAAAATTGACATCATAAAAATACCTCATCTTGTTCCAACCACCAATCCCATTCACCGGAAAACGCCACTGCCGCCCTAAATTTCTTCACCCATCACTATTAAAAATCATTTAAAATATAATGTACATAGGACATTAGCTCAATTTATAGGGTTCATCTTCAACATGCAGGTACCATAATATACGTACAAGTAGTTAGCTATGTCAAAATTAAACAACTTAATTTATTTAATGCATTTTTTGTTTTAAATATATGAAACTTCGAACCTCGATAAATTCCTTTTCGGTTAACATTATAGGGATGGCTCACTGCCTGCCAACGGCTTCCTACTTCTAAATTATAACAAGCGATACATAACTTCTACTTAGGGGCATATTAGGTTGGCTTGACTATTAAGGGACCATTACTCTTCGATTGCTTAGAAGATGAAATTATTTTATGTAGTTCTCATACTAAAATAAGAATTCTTTCTCGTCTCTTCAATTACTGAAAGAAAACTATCTATTAAACATGAAACAATTTGCATAATGAAATTTATATTAAAGTTGCGGATTTACTGTAAATAATGCATATCGTGATCAAATTTATTCAAATATATTAATCAACAAAATGAACCTTACATTAAACTTATGCAATCTAGTACTTTATTTTTAATTGATTCATGAAAATGATCACTAGGTATGAATTGGAAATGTATGGGACTGAAACTTCTTTAATTACTTAAGGGATTCCTCCACCTCTCTTTCCACTGCCATAGCCAGCACCAAATCCAAATCCACTCCCAGATCCTCCACCCAATCCGCTTCCACCACCGCCTCCACCACCAAAACCTCCTCCTTCTCCTTGAGCACCACCTCCAAACCCACCACCAAATCCTTCTCCGAAACCAGAACCTCCCCCTAGTCCTCCACCTCCACCTCCACCTCCACCACCACCACCTCCTCCTAAATTCCAGTGATCAAAGAAGACTTTTTTATCATCGACCGAATCATCTGAGTCAACTAGCTTTCTCGCAGTGGCGGTGCAAATAAGAATCCCAAGAAGAACCAAGAGAACAAATTTGGAAGTCATCTCAATTTGTAATTAAAAGATATATTTTTGATTGATGAGAATTTAGGACACAGAAAAGGGATTATATAGCTTGAATATCAGTTATTTGCATTAAAGTTTATTCTTGAATTAATGTGTGAATTAATGGGGGTCTCATTAACTTGGCGGTTACTAAGTACGCACTAATGATTTAATTTAATTTTTATAGTTATTAATTAGTGTAATAGTAGATTAATTAGGCAATAACATATGTTCATATTCCTTAGTGGTTTATACACGTTCTCAGATCTTTCCAGGTGTTTGGCAATTTATGAAGATCACTGTAACTCATATATAATAGTGCAACAATTCAGATTACACAGTAACGTAAATTTCCATTCCAATTTTCATGTGTTATTTTTATTAAGTTACCCAAACATTTATTTTTCTGTTCCTTCCATTGTTGGTCAAGCATCCTTTATTTTTTTTTTTCCACATTATATATAAAGAGAGATGATGGTAAATGTTGTCAAACAACTTTAAGTAATCCCGGCTCAAGTATCAGAAATATTTTAAAAGAAAATGCAAGAAATGAGATTTTACTTGATGGGCATCCTTGGGCACGAAAATCAGCAAATATATATTTGTAACGCATGGACTGCTGCGAAAATCTATCCCATTCGTAAATATTTGCCTGTTATTTATGGCTATTGCATATGTAAAAGACCACAATCAAAATAATACACATTGTACAATAAAAGTAATATATACCCAGCCCACTAGAAGAAAATCTATATAGGTAGCAACTGAACTCGTTGACCTCGTTTTCGATTGGGGCCATGCAGACAACAAATACCAGACCCATCTGTACACACGTATACGTAAGTCTAGTCCAACACACTAAGACACGCAAGCGGTCTGGAACGGTCCGAGAAAGGGTGTGGGAGCGGCTCAAAGGAGCGGGATGACAATGTTCGAAATCCGGTGAGACGTAGGACGATTGTGTAATAATTACCAATCGCATTTGTTGATTATGTATGTAATCTTGATGTATTGCAAGAGAGTAAATGTAAGGTATCGTTCGTATTTGTTCTAGTATTGAATCTTGCATTCAAAGTTGCATTAGCGTTACAATGTTAGCATGGGAGAGTATTTATGGTAATACAAAGTGAATTGTCGCCCTCGGATGGGAGTATACGTGGCATCATCTCCTTGATTCATATATCTAATCTTAGGCATCATTTTTAACTTGATAACCCACTTTACATTTATTAATTGTCAAAGCCACTACTTTTTTTTTACAAGACTTGACACTTAAAGTCTATGATAGACGTCTCATCAATCATTCGAAGAAGATACTTGTGTAGAAACGGATCTCTTGGAAGAAATGATAGTGAAGATGCTTCAAAAGTCTTAGCTTCGATGCATGGGCCTCAAACTAAACCACTTCAGCCAATGCTCTTCGGACCTCATAATGCTATGCTTCAATTAAAGTGCTAAGTCTAGTTGCCTTCCAAGGGCTTCAAGGCCTCAGCTGCCATGATACGAGTCAATCGATTTCAGTGGTTGAATTGATCTAATATATAGCTGGGATTTTCTCGGTTTACAATTTCTTTAGTTTCAAGCACTATTCGGACCGATTTTATAGTCGATTTCTAGTTTTCCTTGTCGAAATAGCAATTAAGTCCTATCCCGTTTCGTTAACATAGATTTTCATTTCCTATGTGAGTTTTCAAATTTGCTTGATCCAAACTCACCAAGACAACTATTTTGTGGTGTATCAGCTCTCTCATAAGCAACATCAAAAGCAATATTTTAGGATAGCCTTCTCACAACATGTTCAACCTCCAATTCTTCTTCAATAATTGGTATAATGTTTTATTCTCCTCCACCTCCAAATTATATTTTTAAACCTCCTTGATCAGATAGTAAAATTCTTGAAAAAAATAAAGAAATTTTGAAGTATTTTAATTCCAATTAAATGGTAAAACAAGAAAAACTGTTAACCAGCTCAGGTCAAACGAAGCCGTTGGTTTTTGTCCACATCAAACCGATCAACATTTTGGTTTTAAGTCCAATTATTTTAAATAGTTAAAATCGTTCGATTTCGATTTCAATAGCGAAAAAAATACTTGAAATAAAACTGAATTAGTCACTTGATAAATAAAATGCTTTTTGTACATGAGGTTTGTAATTTATTTGTTCAATACTCAAACAACTTAATTTATAGTCGGCATCTATTGGCTCTTTAGGGACGCATTATAATTTCGGTAATATTTCCTTTTCTATTTCGCAGGGAACAAATTTGGAACTTTTATTATTTCTTTGCTTTAATATTATAATGATAACAATAAATTATAATTGTAAACCTTATGTTAATAATGTTTTAATTTTTGTGTTGTCAAATATCAAGCATATGGTATTGAATCAAATCTCATGAGATGCATCCTTTTTTCATGAAGATTGTCTATTCTTAGCTAATTTCAACAAGGATATGAGGTTTTACCTGGGACGAGGCACAAGAGGCTACCATCTCGGGCAGAGAATCACTGAGGGCCAAAAATTTTCCTTTTTGTTTTTTGAAATATAACAAGAAGATAAAAATGATAATTTGATGACAACTAGGTAGTAGTGGTGAAGTGGTAAAGGTTTAGTATTCTAAACATCCTTTCGCTTGAGGATCACAAGATAAAATTTGTACAAAATACTAAACATCTAACACAAACTTTCACACCAAATTATTTTCATTTTTTCAATTTCAAAATTTGAAAGAAAAATCTTTACTTTTTACACCAAATCTCGTCAAGATTTGGTTGAGTGCACGAATAATTTTCGAAGAAAGTTGTGCAAAATATTTGAAAAAGACGACTATGCACATCATGACAATATGTTTCTAAAATGTAGGGAAATTTGTTTGCGTTATTTTTGTATTTATGTGCATGGACACCTATGATTTTCATTTATTTTCGTACTTCGCTAAAAACCTTTACTAAGGGGGGAAAAAGAAGAAATAATAATGCACAAATACGATTTGAGAGCCTAACTTTTTTAGTTTGACTCGCGTTTAAGATATTTGTGGCCGGATCCTAATGGCCTTACACATAAGAATACATGTTTTATTTCAATTTGATTGTTGCTTGATGATTATATGTGCTTAGACATGTTTTTAGTTCTATTTGTTGCTATTTTAAATGTTGTTAATGTTGGGTTTGTGACCCAAATTAGGGTGGGTTTTTTTTTTTTTTTTTTTTTTTTTTTTTTTTTTTAAAAAAAATTTTTTCTGGGGGGGGGGGGGGGGAGTGGTTTTTGTTATCTTCAAATGAGGAATTTTTTTTTTAGGTAATATTTTTCATGCCAATCAGACACACTCTAAGTGTTTATTAATTTACTTCATTACTTTAATTAACAAATCATAACCCCCAGAAGATTATAATCGTAAACAATTTCAATTTGAGCAAAGTTTTTTTTTTTTTTTTTTTTTTGAAATAAATTGTTTCCTCATTTTCATGTGGAAAAATTTGTATCCTTATATTTCACGTAATTTTTATGAAAATATATAATTTCCTTATTCCACGTTATTTCCATCTTTCTGCTATGCCATTACTTATAAATAGTGGTCTTCTTTTTCAGTTTTATTTAAACAATAATTGCTGAATTCTTGTATTTCTCTTCATATTGTCGATTAATAAAACGTCATGCTTCTGCGATTAACCCTCTTTGTTAATTTCTTTACTTTTAAATCTTATTTCTCTTTTTGATCTTCATTACTTCATATCGCCTCATTAATCTCATTCACTACAATACTTTTGGGTCTAACGATTGGTATCAGAGCTTGGCTCTTGTTGTGGATTGGTTGAGGTTTTTCAGAGATGTCTGCTTTGAAGTATGATAATCCCCAATTGTATCGCAATACAAGGTTTTCTTTTTGGCAAGTAAAGATGAGAGCTATTTTGGCGTAGTTGGATTTGGACGATGTGTTACTAGGTTTTGAGAAGATGCCAACTAATTGGACAATGGAGGAGAAACAACAAAGGGATTGGAAGGCTTTGTCGTTGATTCGTCTTCATTTATCCAACAATATTCTGCAGGATGTTTTGAAGGAAAAAACGGTAGCTACTTTGTGGTTGAACTGGAACAGTTATGTATGATCAAGAGTCTTACCAGTAAACTAGCTCTAAAGCAGAAGTGGTATTCCCATCGCATGGTGGAAGGAGGGTCGTTGGAAGACCATATTGTCGTATTCAAGGAGATTGTCGCATATTTGGAAACAGTGGAGGTTCAGTACGATGAAGAGAATCATGCCTTGATCCTGTTATGTTCGTTGTCTGGCTCTTATGCGTTGTTTCGAAACACCATTTTGTATAGTTGGGATACTTTGATTATAGTTGACGTCTATGATACTTTGTACTCAAAGGAAAAGTTGAAGCATTTGGTTGGAACTACATCGAGGGATGAGGAAGATCTTATATCTCATGGTGGTCAATGGAGGGGCAGATCGAAAAATAACAACAATTTGTTTTGCTTCTACTGTAGACGTAAGGGACATAATCGAAATGATTGCAATAAGTTACAGGCTAAAGTTGATTTAGTTGCAAATCCTGGAGCACAACCTTTAACCTTAGAAGAAACAAATGTAGTTGATGATTTTTCAAACGGCGAAGATGTGATGTTGACTGTGGTATCTGACGTGGAATCTAGGTCTAACGAGGAGTGGATTCTCGATTAGACATTTTTGCATCATATGTGTTCCAATTGAAATTTCTTTCAGACATATGAGGCTGTCAAGCAAGGTCGAGTTGTGATGGTAAACAACCAGTCTTGTCGTGTTGATGGAATCGGTCGAATCAGATTAAGGTTGCAGGATGGAACAGTCGGAACAATTGATCAGGTTCAACATGTTCCAGACCTAAAAATGAATCTCATCTCATTTAGTACTTTGGATGCAAAATGGTATAAATTCTCTGGTGGAGGTGGAGCTTTGAAAATCCGAATGGGTGTCCGGGTTGTATTGAAGGAACGGAAGAAGTCTCAATTGTGCATCTCCTAGGGAAACACAGAACCAGTTAAGAAATATCGGGACAAGTTCAATATCGTAGTGGATGTTCAGTTTGGTACAGTATTTCTTGTGACGGGCTCTGGGTCAGTTCAGAACATTGCTCAAGGGAGTATTGGTGATTCCGCTTTGCTACCAATTTCAGCGGATACACTGTGTTCATTTGTTAGGGTTGGACTTATGGAGCGTAGGTACCGGGTGTCAATAATGTTTGGGATGCTTTTGGGGACGTTGAAGGTGACAGTTCTAGCAATGAGCCTTCTAATCCAGTATCTGCTATAGGGTATGCTTCGATCCTGTTTGGTCAACAGTAATTTCTCGGCAGAATTTTGGGAACCCAGGATTTGGGTTCAGGTGTTGCTTGTGGATGCCTTGTAGAGGATGATGGTTTGGCTTGGAGAGTTTTGGTTACTGTGCTGAGGAGATTGGCTATGTCGATACACACGGATTTGAAATCTTGGACTTTCGTTCGTTGCACCAGAATTTGGGTCAAGGTGGAGATTTTGGATTTGTAACCCAAATTAGAGTGGATTTTTTTTTTTTTTGGGAAATAAATTATTTTCGTATTTTCATGTGGGAAAATTTGTTTCCTTATATTTCACGTGATTTTTATAAAAATATATTATTTCCTTATTCCACGTTATTTTCATCTTTATGTTATGTCATGTACCTATAAATAGTGGTCTTCTCTTTCAATTTTGTTTAAGCAAGAATTACTGAGTTCTTATATTTCTCTTCATATTGTCGTTTAATAAAACGTCGTGCTTCTGCGATTAACTCACTTTGTTAATTTCTTTACTTTTAAATTTTATTTCTTGTTACGATCTTCATTACTTCATATCACGTTATTAATCTCATTCACTACAATCCTTCTGAGTCCAACAATTAACTCTAGTGATAGCAAAAAAACCTGCTCCGCCCCATGAAGAGAATAAAAATAATTTTATTTTTGGACAATTCATTTGTTATAAACCTATTTTGAATTTGTATTTTATTTTCTAATAATAACATAACTCCAAATAAAATAAAATAAAGGCAACAAACGGGGCAAGCCATCACTGCGCCGCACCCGTTCCCCGAACCCAACCCAACCTATTGTCATCCCTAGTTAACCCGAAGGAAAATAAAATATCAAATTCTTCATCACAACACCAAATATCTTTTGGGACACTTGTCAGACTCAACTATAGATTGAGTGTGTCGAAGTTGATTTTGAATTGAGAATTAGAATCAAGTCGAATATGACTTACTAAGTTGGAACTAGCACTAGACAAGTTTTATTCACTTAGAATATGGTGTTAAAGTGCTCAAATAAATTGTTCACTTTAAAAATATTAAATTTCACATTTCTAAAATGTGCACTGTAACTTACTTTTTATATTTGCGACAAAATTATAAGAACAAATAATCTTAACCTTACAATACAATAAGATTTTAATGGAAGAAATAACGCATGAGATTAAGAAAGATGCTTATTAATCAACAAATGGATGTTTATGTTAATAAGTTTGAATAAATTTGATTACAAAATCAAACACATGCCATCTAGTAGTTTATTTTTAATTGAGCCATGAACAAAATCGCTAGGCAGAAGGAAATGCAAAGGACTGAAACTTCTTTAATTACTCAAGGGACTCCTCCACCTCCTAATCCACCACCATATCCAATTCCGAATCCACTACCAGATCGTCCACCCAATCCGCCTCTGCCACCAAAACCTCCTCCTCATTGAGCACCACCTCCAAACCCACCCCCATATCCTTTTCCAAAATCAGAACCACCCCTTATTCCTCCACCTCCACCTCCACCTCCACCTCCATGGCCACCTTCTAAATTCCAGTGATCAAAGGAGAATTTTTCATCATTGACAGAAAGATATGAGCCAACTAGCTTTCTCGTAGTGGTGGTGCAAATAAGATATGACCATAAAAGAAAAAAAGGTACTAAGTAGGATAGAATTGATTGGGTGATAGAGTCATGAAAACGTTTTATCCAATAGACTTTTCTGTCATACCTTCCTCCGTTCGTGATTCGATGGTGTCTTAGACGTAAAGAAACCACATCAATTCGTCCCAAACTTGGTGATTAAGCTCTACTACAGTTACAATATTGTAGGGGAGGTCCAGAAAAAAAAATTTGCTCAATGCTGTTCATATTTAAACGATGCAAGAAATTATAATATTATAGATAAAAAGGTTTTTATATAAAATATTTTCAGTTTAGACATTGTTTGTTATATATAATTTATGTAGCGTTTAATATATTAATGCGACAACTTAAGTGTGCAAGTAAACATAAAAATTTGAAAATCTTGAAACGTTACAAGACCACTCTGGTGCAAGTAAAACATAAATTAAAGAGAATCGTTTAGGTGGTCGGGTGTAGCTCACGTAAAATTTAAACTATAATTTTTTCGCACGTGAATTATTTTAAAAGAATAGAATAAAAAATATAGGTATAACATAGGACTAAATGGTACGTTGTGATTGTTAAAGATATAAATGTTTTAAATCTTTGGTGTAATATTTGAAAATAATTTTTGAATTTAGATTAATGGTACGTTGTAATTGTTAAAGATATATTTGTTTTAAATCTTTGGAGGTGTAATATTCAAAAATAATTTGTGTATTTGGATTAATACTTAATTTGTTATCATTATTCTTTATATCAAAAATGGCTATAAACAATTAGTATTACGGCTTTCTTTATATCATTATTCAATATAATTTTTTAATTAATTATTTAAAGAATTTTGAACTAGATTATTTTGTCACGATGATGCAATCAACACTCACTATAAATCTAAGTTTCGTTGCATTTTCATATTTGGTTTAATTTTCTTTTTTGTTATAACTTATAAATGGTAACTAATTTATATTTTTTTTTATGTCTTTCAATGTTTTTATTAAAAAAAAAAAAAAAGGTCTGTGTTACTTGTCAATACAGAAAAGTTTACGTGGAGACCTCATATGCATACACGTGGCGAGCACCCAAGAATTGGTGCAAAAGGGATTAACGTCCGAAACTGTCAAAGGAAGTGCCAAGGTCATAGCTTCGGACATTGCTCTAAGTTGATTCGCCTTCTGCCGTCGAACCACTTTACTATCCGAAATCCTTGACAAACAGAAGAGGATCGAACAAGCACGTCTCCAAAGTTGACTGATGTGACGTGCTTAGTTAATAAATGTCAGGAAAGCCAGCCTAACTTATAGCGTGCTTGACCTCTTGTCAAAAGTCTCACTACAAAAAAAATGCGGCTTCAGAGACGAAAATTTCCATCACTGATGCCTAAAATTTTGTCACTAATGACTTTCACAAACGGAATTAATTGGTCGAAAAATTCGTCGATAATAACCCCGCCGCTAATTTAGCGACGAATTACTAAAGTCATTGGTAATTTAGCGACGGAAGAAGGCTTCGATGTTTACCAGCGCATATTTCCGTTGCTAATTAGCAACATGGTTACCAACGGATTTTCGTCGCTAATTTAAATTAAAATATTTAAAAAATATATGATTTTATTTTAATAATTATTTTCTCCAAAACTTCATAAATGAAAGTTTAAAATAAAAGTTGAAATCCAATAAAATGTAAACATTCCTTAATTTTTGAGTTCCATTTTCTCCCTCACTAAATAATCAAGATCATCAAAGAAGCAAGCAGCCCATTCATCTGTCAATCCAACCATCTCCATGAATATCTTAAAAAATTAGATTTGATACAGATTCATTGGTCCTTGTTAATCACCTCTTCCAAAAAAAGAAAAAAAAAAAGAAAAAGAAAAAAAAGAACAATCATTACCTACAAAAATTTGAGTAGACAATCCAAATTGCACCATGTAAATCTCCAACTAGTCTCAAGAACAAAATGCCTCCGTACTTTGACAGCTACCGGATCCCAATTCTCTAGCTTTTCCAAGAGTCACTTATGTCAGCTTTCCAACTTTTGTTTAGAACCTACAATGCATATGACCGGATTCTAAGATAGAGAACTGAATTAGAAAAATGGGCACAAGGCATTAGGTTGGCTAATTTTCAAATTGATTTAGATTCAAAATTTTATGATATCCAGTTATCTCAGTGAAGCATCTTACCTGCATAGCATAACCGAATAAATAAAAAGACATGAAACATGGATGAAATAAAGAGAAATAAGACTTTCCAGATAAGCAGAAATTATGCTTAATATAACCCAATCAAAAAAAGATTAACTGCCCCCTTACATTTAAGTAGAAATTATGCTTATTAGAACCCAATCAAAGAAATATTGACTGCCCCATACAATGAAAGATAATCATTAGGCTGTGCTTGTCTCAATATTACCAACTCCTGTTGATATCGTCCCCGCAATTTAATATGTCATGAAGTGATAGGTGTTGTAGTGATCAATGTATTAAATCTATTAGACACAGCTTTATGAATCCTCCAACTTATAAAGTTCGTATATACACCACTTTCATATTACCACTAGTCAAGCACCAAGATTCATCAGTTAAAAAATACACACAGATCTATTACCAAATAGTGTCTTGTTTGACCTCATGGCCATCGACCATCTAATTTTATATTGAATTGATTGTACTTGCATTGATAGAATTCAACACAGAGGCAAGATGCCCAATACAATTTTAAAATGTTTATAGTTATTTCCATTTGCAAAAATATTTTACAACTTAACACGCAGAATGTAGACCAACCTAGCATGCACCATGCATTTAAACTTTCCACCACTAAGTATGACAGGGCTTACAGATCATTTCTATCTGCCCCATAACAATCAGATTATCTAACACAAGGAATACTTGCATTGTAAATGTTAAACTAGATTTTCTCTACTCCATCCATGACATAATTCTTTGTAAATAATCAGGAAAGAAACAAGAACCAAAATTCAAAAGTTACAGAGTGTTACCTTACTTCCAGCTCTGAATGTTTTCTCGATTTGATTTCCTGTCAAGTAATTGCGTAGCATTGTATCTGAATGCTTGGCTTAAATTATTTGCAAGAGCTGCAACATCATAATCCCTATCATGGACATCATCCTCGTCACTCTCCCTGGTCTTGTCTTGCAATGCAGTTGGCCGACAGCACACATGAAATAAAACAGAGAGATGAAACAATACCCCCACTTGGCAAAGTACAAATGAGAACAGAACCACACAAATTAAATTTAACAGGGCCTAATGTTAGCAGGCCATTGCCTGCCATTGAATCTTCCAGAAATGCCAACTGTGCTAATTAGCAAACTACCAAATTTGCTCTTTCTGTCAGCAGCAAACATAAATATACATCAACAGAAAGTAAAGGGCTAAAGAGGCAAATGAAGACTGACCACAACATAAATAGTTACCAGAGATATTAACAATAGAGATTAGGCTTTTCATTTGCAATGCCACTAGTGCAAGTAGCAAAACTCATTGGAGAGAAAAAGAAAAAAAAAAATCTAATTGAGAAAGGGCCACGACTTCCATCCTGCCAAAGTAAAACATTTTCTTCATTTCATGAATTTAAAGGCCACACATTAGAGTCCAAACCGATATAATTCCATAATTTCCACAAACCAAACTTCAAAATTTCTAGTTTGTTTCATTGATAACTACTTCCATAATTGTTTCATTGAAACCCACCCCAATCCTACTTGCACCAAATTCATATTGTAACCACTTCTACTGGGAAAAATATAACTGCAGACTATGTTAGATATCCTAAGGAAAGTTCCGTCTTGCTATAAAAGTGATACCCAATTCTCTACTCTTCTTAAAACCCAATTTCTGAGAACCATATGTTTTCATGGTCAGACAGATAAATAAATTTAGAAAAAATAAACCAAAAATCAGAAACGCAATTCTTCCCAAGAAAAAAATAATAATTTCATTGCATAAACCCATAATTAGTCAATTTATACCAAAAAAAATACAAGCAGCTATATAGAAGTAGTAATAGTACCGGGAAGAAGCTGGAGGTATTGATCGTGAGAAATGAGATCTCGTCCACTTTGGGGTGGAAAACAGTGACCTGGGAGTTTCCGTTGGAGATCGAGAGGCGACTGTCGCACGGAGACAGCTGAACGGAATTGTTGTTGCTGGAGAAGAAGGCCGACCTTGAACCGAACACGATACCCAATGCGAAGCCATCCTTCTTCTGCACCTTCGTATCACCGCACGGAAAGAACACATTATTCGTGTCAGTTCTTGCTTCTCTGGAGAGGAGTAGAGTTGAGAGGATGATGAGAAAGGGGATTGCTGGATTTAGGGTTTTCGGAATCGCCATTGATAATTGGGAAAGGCTTGAGAGTTAGACGTCAACCCATGGTTGTGGAGAGAAACGGGAGTGGGTTGTGTTATTTCTTTCTCATTTTCTAATTTGAGCCGGTTGATTTTGGTTATTGACATTTATTGGGAGGAAATGAAATATTTGAGTGGGGATTGATTGGAGGAAAATGAAAATTTTAAAGGCAAATTAAATTTTAGGTGGAAATTGAAACTTTTTGAATTTTTCGAAGGAATTTATTGTTGGTAATTATATAATACTTTTAAAATTTTACTTCCAATGTTTTTCAACAGAATTTTTCGTAGGTACATGATTTCATCAATTTTAATATTTTTCCAACGAAATCATCCATTGAGAAATTCTGTCACTAAATTATATAATTTATTATTTTTAAATTGTTTACTTGCGGATTAGCAACGGATATTGTACCAACGAAATACTTTCGTTGGTAATTCTGTCGTTAAATTAATATGTAATTTTTAAAAATAATAAAATGATAAGTCATTACAAAGCCGTTGTTAATCCGTTGGTAGTCGCAACGGAAGACGATTGTCGCTAAAATTCCGTCTCTGTTGCAACCTTTTCTAGTAGTGTCTATCAATGTAATTAATAGATGACATAGTTGATGTAATAATTAGGGTTGGCAAATCATGCCACATGGATCCAATCCTACGGTGACCACGTTGGTCTGATCACTATAAATACGAAATTCTTGTATCAATTGAAAGATTTTGAAAAAATATAGTGAAGGGATAATATACTTGCATTGTCTACTATTCACTTTCTTCCACAAATATTCATATTTATAGTAGAAATACCACACTATACATCCACGTGTATATTGTCTTGTATCAACACCTGTCTTCCATTTTCTAGGGTCAATAGTATGCATTTTAATTTACATATTTTACTTAGCTGGTCTTGTATATTAGGAAGCCTTCATTAGACTATATTTCTGGTTTCACCCCTCGTGTAGCTTCAACCTTTTTAATTCTCAATGAATAAAAATTGAAACCATATTTTAAAGTCGTCAATGTCAAATTTTCATCACAAAAAGCATTGTAGTCTCATTTTGAGAGTAACAGACAGAAAGAGAAAGAGATATACTCACACGAGCCTCCACACTGCCACTGCTGTCACACCACGTGTTGATGGATGTCACCAAGAATCACAAGAGAAGGAGAAGAACAAGAAGTTGAAAATGCAAGATCCTAAACTTTGTCAAACTCAACTTAAGACACGTGATAATGCTTTCCTTAAGACGTTATCTTCTCCCCTATCAATTTAGTGATGCATTTGGAAACACGATCATGCCTATGAAACAATGAAGCTATTCACATTGTCTATGTTGTGCAAAAACGAAGAAAACTCGAACATAAAAGATTTTGAAGTCTATACGTAACATTTGCCCTTTATTTATGCAGTTCGATGAATAAAAAAGAATATTTAAGAAGAAATGAATGCACAAAAGTTGAAATTTTGGATGTGAGAAAGTGTAGAAAATTGTAGAAAGAATATTGATTTTTATTTCATGTCTCTTGATCAAATAACCATAAAAGAATTGAATTACACATCTTCCCAAAAGTTACAACTCTTCCGAAGTGTTAGAAATATGAAAGTGGTGAAGGATAGAACACACAATATGAAGAATACCACGAACAACGTTGTCTTCAAACGATATTTGTTTTCTCTAGAATTGTTAGAATGTTTAAAGGAATTCACTGGGAAATACTTTGTAAGATTAAACAGGCCTTTATGAAATAAACACTAAAGTTCACGTGATATTTCAAAACTTTATAAAAAAAAATTTATAAGTATTTGAATTTTTATTGAGAAGGTAAGAATTGAAATTATTTCACTCAAATGTGATTTTTGATAATTGATTTCATGTACTAGAAATGGAAAAACTATCACTTATTTAATTTTCCATCCATACACCACGAAAAAGTGCCAACCATAAAAAAAAATAATAATAATAATAATAATAAATAAAAATTGAAAATCAGCCTAGCGACTAGTAATTTAGCCCATGCGTACATGCCCAATTCATTCATTTTGGGCCCAATTTCTTCCCTTTTCAAGATCATCCATACTATAGGCCCAATTTCGGATATAACATAATTATGAACAAATAGTGTCTTTTTGAGTTGAATTACATTTATTAAATCTGAAAAAAAAAGTAAATCAAATATTAATGGTCAAAACTAAGCATGGGCGCGGTTTGATTTGGGTTGATTTCTACTCCAACCAAAAATCGAAACCAAATTAACGGTTTAGACGAATTTCAACTTAAACTAACCCACTTTAACTCTTAAATCGAATCGAACCCGACCAATCAGTTGGTTGGGTTGAGTTCGGTTTGACTAGTTCGTCTGGACTTTTTGAAAAAAAAAAAATTGTCCGAATTTTGAGTCCACTTAGATTATAAGAAATAAAAAAATCAAATAATTTTATATTACAAGAATGATTGACTAACAAATAAAATCATATTAATAGAGATGGGTCAACAGAAACTTAAGAATTTTTTTTTTATATTTTTATTTTTATGAATTATGTAGTTTGACTGTCGGAGTATGAAAAAATGTTAAGTGTAACATAATGAATTTGTGAAAGGAAATTTTCAGTATTATTACTTACCAGCAATATCATAGATTGGAGGGAATCGAGATATAGTTATGAGATTATGGCTTATCTTTTAATTTTTACTTTTTAAATTTTTTTTTTTAAAAAAAGGGTAAAATTGTAACTAAGTTGAGTTGGTTCGGTTAACCAATAGTTGGAGACTTCAAATCATGACTAAATCGATCCACTATGATATTTTTTAAAAAAATCAAATCAAATTAATTATCTGTGTCAAACCGACCTGAATCAACTTGAATTGGTTGGATTTGATTAATTTGGTCGCTTTTTTGTCCAAGCCTAACCAAAACCAATTTAGTACGAAAAGACACCATTGGTGGCGCTTGGCAGCCAAACATCATGTATAATGCTGTCAGAATGGCAGCGTAGGTGAGTTAGCCCTTCAGTGCACTTGTTCTAGCTTGCCTCAAAACCCTGTTTAGAAGTTTGCCACTCCATCGTTTTTGGTTCTAGTTTCCTCTTGATCCAATGCTCCTTGACTTGTATATCCATCTTCGATTTAATCTACCAATTTTTAGTTAACATTCTTTTGAAAATTACTACTTTATATATTTCTATTTTTTGAATACTACGACTACAATTTTATGAAAAAGCCAAAGCCCCTTATGGAATTTGAATGGATGATTTTAAGAATTTTCATTTTTCTTTGTTGATTAACAAATTTATCCTTGAATTAAAAGGGGAAAAAAAAGAGTTTTTTTTGGAGGAATATCACATAGTTATTTCATACAATCCTTCACCATATTCAAATCAAATAACAGTTTTGAAATCTCTCATATGGACTTCCCCAACTTTATGCATAAATCATGTCTTTTGGAATATTCACACAATGAAAATATTTTAAATGTTAACCAAGCTGACATGGAAGACAAAGTTTGAGCCAACAACCTTGTGTGGCTAACCGGAAACATCTCAAACACAAGTATCATATCCCAATGTGTTCATATAAACATAAATGTGTATTGGCCGTGTGTCCTTCATCCTAGATTTTTCATGAATACTTTGAGTAGCTAGACAAGCTACCCTTGAAATGACACCATCCTTAATATTCATATCGGTCAACTCATCAAGAATACTCATGATGTAACTAAAGATCTTAATGTTTCAAATACTGTGTCAAGATTCCATTATTGGTGATTAAAAATTAGCAGGGCCGAACCTTTGTTTTGCGGGGCCTGAGGCAAAATTCAAATTTCGGGCCTCAAAATCATAAGAAGTAATTAATTTTTTTCATGTATAAGAGAATTAAAGAACTAAATTTGTTAACATAAAATCAAAAAATAAAACAAAAAAAATGAAATAATTAAAATATGTAAATTATAATCAAATAACAATGTGAAAAAGTTCTAAAATATCACTTAAATACAACCCATCTTGCAGTTTTCAAAGCAAAAATATCAATCAATTTTGTATAGTTGAGTTGTTCAACCATTTCTTTTTCAATTGATAACATGGCTAAATCATTCAATCTTTGCTCTGACATAGTTGATTGGATATAATTCTTGATCAATTTTTGCTAATGCAACTGTAACCAGGATAGTGAGCAAAATCTTGTAAGCAATGCAAGTATTTGGAAAACAACCATTCATTTTCTTCAAGTAATGTAATACATCAATTGCTCTTTTTGTTTCGCTAGTTAAATAGCACCTCAAGATGATCAACTATGAACACAAATCATCACCTAAATTGTCTGAATGTCCATTATGCTTTAAACACTGCACAAGATTCATACAGGATTTCAACAAAATGTCAACTTGCATACTCATTAATCTATCCAAGTTAAATGAAAATCCAAATATCTCTTCATAATGTGTAAATTGTTCAAAACGAGTTTGAAGTGATGATCGAGCTTGATCAATTATAAAGAGAAAATACTAAACTCTAAAAGATTCTTCAGCCGAATAGGTTACCTCTTCAGCGCCACTTTCATCGAGTTGCTTCTTTCTTCGAATGCTATGTCTCTCTTGAAACAGCTTCAATTCCCATTTCACTTGTCATTTGTTTAGCTTCATCCATGGCACTAGCAAACCCAAATTCTCTATAATCTTCGAGAAATGAAATAAGTGTTTGTAAAAGTTTGATGGCTTCATTAATATCCATGCTTTTGGCTTGAAAAAATTTACTCACAGTATTGATTGCATGGAACAACTTATACCAAATTACAATGCTTAACAAAAACTCAAAATTTTCAAGTCATATATAGCTAAGGACTCAGCCTCACATTTTTTTTTTTGGATCTTCAACAATGTTTGCCAAGTCAAATAAAGTATTTCCTATTTGCACAGATTGCTCTTTTATAGGTTTCACACTTTCCACATGACTTTCTCAACGTGTCTGTGACAATGGCTTAAGTGTCAGACCTTGAACCTTATCTTTAAAAAATTTTCATCGTTTGGGAGAAGAAGAGAACAATGTGTAGATTCGTTGTATCACTCCAAAGAAGGACATAGCTTTCGAACAACAATTTTCCATATCACATAATGCTAGATTAAGACTATGACAACCACATGGAGCATAGAAAGCTCTAGGGTTTATTTCAAGTAACCTTTTTTGTACGCCTCTGTCTCCCACTCATGTTAGCTCCATTATCATACCTTTGACCTCTTATATTATCAATATCAAGCTCAAGATCCTTTAATACATTTTTAAGCTCAGCGAAAAGTCCAAATCCTGATGCATCATCCACCTTAAAAAATTCAATCCAATATTCTTGTACCATCGGTGAGTCTATCGAATCATCCACGCATCTTATTAATAGAGATATTTGTTCTTCATTACTTGCATTCAGAGTACAATCAAGTATGACGAAAATATTTTGCATGCTTCACTTTTGTGACGATTGCACTTCTTACCTCGCCCGCCAACATTTGTATCAATTCATTTTAAATCTTAGACCCAGATATGTATACTAAATCTCATGTGCTTTAGCACGTCGAATGTGTTCTTCCATTATTGGATCAAACTCAGCAGCCATTTCTATCATTTGCCAAAAGAGTCCGTTGTTCTCAACATAAAGTTGCTCACAATCTCCTCGAAATGCCACAGTATTTTTAGCGAGTCTTTTCACAATAGTAATTATTCTCGTTAACACTTGTTTCCAATGCTCTCTTTCTTTGTTGATGGACAATATTATGCATTCATCAATTGTATGTTTTGCTTGGAGTCTATTTTCCAGTTCCATCCAACTAATCATGCAACCTATATGCTCTTTAGACACTTCGTCATGAGTAAGACACCGATGCATATTATGCCAGTCATTGTATCCATCATTACTCAATTGGCCAATATTCTTAACCATTTTTTCTGTCTTACTCAATTTGCAGCAAAAACAGAAAATCTTATCCAAAGAAATTGAATACACTAGCCATCTTCTATCAGTTGTCTGCCCATTTGCCATTACCCACTTATATTGTAATGATTCAAAATGTCTACCATGATTATCTCTGGGAAACAAGATGTCATCAACTCTTTTTGGACCCATTTCAACTAAAAAGTCTCTTATCTTTTGATCAATGTGAATATCCTTCCAATTTTCAGGATCATTAAAATTCAAAGAAAAATAATTCTCTTGATTTAAATCTTCATGTTGAACATTATTTTCATTATTCTATTTTGACTTATCTATATTTGCAGGTTCAATCATTTCTTTATTCTCTTTCCATTCATCCACATGATCATTGTCATTATCATTCCGATTCTGTTGTTCCTCAATCGTTAACTTTTTTGGTGTTCCTTCCTTCTCTTTTCTTTTCTTGCCATTAAAGTACTTATCCATATCTCTAGCTTGACTTCGAATTAATGCCTCGACTCTTTCCTTCTTCTTCCTCTTTTTAGCTCTCAACGCATATTTAGGAGCCATGGTATTTGACTCAAGTCACTTAACAGCAAACGCTTACTGAAATTTGAAAGTAAAAGAGGCCCAAGTTAGATTAATTTAAGATTAAAAATTCAAAATTGATGACCCAGTTACCATTAACAACTTATAGAGGAAATCCCCCCAATGGTCACTGAATTTAGGAGAAAATTTCCTAGGAAGTCACAGAACTTCAATATGTCCCTAAATAGTCACTGAACTTTACCGAAGTCTTTCAAGAGGTCATCGAATTTCAAAACGTCCCTAAATGGTCACTGAACTTTGCTGAAGTCCCCCCCTAAGAGGTCACTCAATGTTGTAAATTGGGATCCCATACATAACTAGTTTAATGACCTCTCAAGGACTTTTTACAAAGTTCAATAACCATTCAGGGATGTTTTGAAGTTCGGTGACCTCTTAGGGGATTTCGAAAAAGTTCAGTGACTATTTAGGGACGCATTGAAGTTCGTGACCTCTAAGGGGATTTTCTGCAAAGTTCAGTGACCATTGGGGAGATTTCCTCACAACTTATAATAAAAGTACTCAACTTAACATCGACCATAATTCACACTTTATCAATTCTAGAGTTTTAGTTGCACACTTGATAATGAGAGAACTAGACCAGAACATAAAAAATAAATACTAGAGATCTAAATCCATTAAGTCGAGCTAGTGAATCTATATTTCCATCACGTAGCCTTTCCTATTTCATCGGATCATCATCAACTACTATCTTCAAACCCCCCCTCCCTCCCCCAACACAAAAATTGGAATGCTAGTCTAGATTACAATTGCTCATAGTCACAGGCAGCTTACATCACATAATCACAGTTCAGTTGCCCTCAAATTACTTTAACATGGCAGGATTAATAGTTAATCATTCATCATTAATGGATGAATTTAAGAATTTCTTTCACTGACTGAAATCAATTATTCAATTTAACATGTCTTCAAGTTTAAAAATTAAGATACAACTAATAGACAAAGAAATCAATTTAAATCTCACACCCAAAACATAGCAAGAAAACAAATTGATAAATATTAGATAATAATTAACAAAATCACTGAAACAAAATGCCACAATGCCCTAGCAATAGCATCAGGAACATGAAGTGATGAAGACATAGTCGGCCGGTCGGATTTTAGATATTAAACATTGCAAGAAAACAATTAACAAATTTATATATAATACTTAATAGTAATACAGATACAGAAGCAGAATGCCAAGCCCAGCATCAGAATCGGATTCATGAAATGATTGCCGTCAGCAGGTTGGAATTTGGGGATAAATGACTTACAAAATAGTACCAAGTACATCGTCGAACGAGTTCAATAATAGAAGTCAGAAGACCGCCGACGCCATAGGACAGGATGCTGTGAGTCTGTGACTTTGCCTTTGCGGCGTTGCCCATCGCTGGTAGGTTTTAGGAGTGGTTGAGTCGTTGAGGCTTAAGTTGTAGCAAACGTAACCAAAACCATGGGAAACTGGCGATTGGCGTGGAGAACTAGAGCAGCCAACTGCAGAAGAGTAGAAGACAATTGTTGAAATTGGCTCGGGTTTTCCAAAAAAAATAAAAAAGGGTTACAAGTATTTTGGGCCCCCTTTTATTCTGGGCCTGAGGCATAGGTCTCTTGGGCCTCTCTTTAGTTCCGGCTCTGAAAATTGGCTTCCATCGCTACTTCTCCCTTTGACATTAATTTGATACCTTACAAGACAATTTTTCAAAAGTTATCTTGGCGTAGTAACTTAATCTAGTGCAAAATTACTTTCAATCCGAAGCCAATAGGCCTGAGATTCCACTGTTCCAAAACCTTAGTTGATTCGAATTTTAGTTTAATAATTAATTAAGATAATTAATTCATTGGTTTTTATATTTTCCTCTTCCATTTTTATCTTAAATTAATTAATCCACGTTAATAAGGATATTGTGTCCTAATTAAGTTAAAAGTTTATTTCCCAATTAGGTTACGTTTCTTTCCTGTTTTTCTTGTTTAAGAATTTTAATATGGTCATTACATTAGATTGTTCATGAATATTTATTAAAAAATATTGAATATTATTCTTTAAATACGTAATCTATCATCAAGTCATATGCGAATATGCATTTGTGATCCCATGTTCTACATCAGTTGGTATCAAAAACTATTCTTCGCTCCTATGACGGATTGAGGAGGACATATTAGAGGTCATGGGAATGTCCAGTCCAAAGTCACTGAATGAGTAAGTCACCAATCTCGGGACTATGTAATCTGTTGAATTATGGGTGGATTACTATTGGCATCGATCGTGATCTAGGCCTCAATATCGACTTTTTGTCTAAGACCATTAATAACTGGCCGTTTTGATCCTTTGGAACAACTTTATAAATTTAGTAGATCGTTTTAGGAAAAATAGGAAATTCTCTCTTTCTAAGAGATCAAACTCAATAGAAAAATATTTTAAGTATGACAGTAGAGATGGACAAATACAAATTCGCTAATAGCTCAAGGCTTCGACACAACAGGTAGCCATATTGTTTGCCCTTCAACAACAGATAGCGAGTGACTTTTATTGTGACGTGCACGAGGCAAATGGTGGTGCCCACGATGCATGTGTTGTGGCTAGGCGAGGCCAGCACCACAGTGGGGTTAGTCGCCGGCTTGATTGCTTGGACACGATGACACAGTTGCTAGCGAGGAACACGAGGATGGACAGGGTTTTGATTTCTTGAGGGGTAGCCCTCGGTTATGAGATAGGTGGAGCAACAACCTTGAAGGACGACAATCAAATTGTTGTATAGATGTCGTGATGAGTCCGATACATGCATTTTTGTCCATTTAATTCTAATTGGGAAGCTGATTTAAGTAAAAATTATGATGATCCGTCCATTTTTTGCTTTGAAATTGTCAAAGATGAAGTGGTTAGTGCAATTATAAAAGGAGTTCAAGGAGTCAAAGAAAACTTGCCTAACGAAGTTCAACTAATTTCAAAAGACCCAACATAAGGAAGGACGTTTGCCATCATAATTTGATTACCAACATGGGATTTGCTTCTGAGAAGATGGAGATGAACAAAGAGAGAAGGATTTATTGAGATTGAGAATAATGCAAATATAGTGTTATTTTTGTCTATTGTCCAACCATATAAGCACCTAGCGCTTCTGGTTCATATCGAACCTCTCATTGATAAATTTCTGCTATTTTTCATTCCCATTAAATGTAAAAAGTTCAAAACATTATTAAGCTTCTTCATCTTTCAAATGATACAATCTATGGGTTAAAGACATTCAAATTAGGTTCAAAAAATCCATTGTGCATGTCAATATGAACGGAATGTTATATTTTGTAAATGTTAATGATAATTTGTGACACGGAGTATGAAACTAATTCATTTGTTGATAAAAAAAAAATGTAACAAAAAGAGAAGCTCGATTATAAGAAGTCGACTCATTGTAATCCGTATGCTTTTTCTCGGTGGAAAATGGCATTACTAGGATAAAATACACCAAAGTCATCTAGTCCATTGCCTATAATTTCTCCTGATGGCAATTATTTATTGGATAAGACAAGAATTTACATAAACTAATTGCAGTATTAGGCTAATTTCTCCCGGTAGAGGTAGATTACTACTACCATTATAAAAGTCACAATCACTTAATCAAATTCAAATGGAGAAAATCAAAGTCAAATTTTGACTTTTAGGGTTAAGTAATTCTTAAGTCCAAAGTAGGACATATAAGTCAGCATTGTGGATTCATATACACAGTTTGAGAGGCCTCTGCCGACCATTAAAACAAAATTCATTTTTTTCTAAAATTCATCTTCAGTCACACATTCTCATGAAAAAAATATTTTGTACGAAAATTCAAAATTCTTTTCTACTTTTTAACCACATATTTTCCAAAAAATTATTATTCCAAAACTTATTTTCTCCCAAAAAAAAAATAAAAATTTATTTTCATGATTGTCAAGCGGGAGCTTAATTCTATTTTCAGTGGATTGAAAATCAATCAATCAATCAGTTCATTCCACTATGTTTAACTCAATTATGTATCATACCTACTCGACTGTTTACCTAAAAACAACAATTTATTCTTTAAATTTTTGTTCAAAGATGACTAAGCATTGAGAATTAGAAACCTCTATTACTTACTACCAATAACAATAAAATCGCTGTAATGAAATAAAGACACAAAGAACATGCAAGATATATGACGTTCGCATCAATATGAGACTATGTCATCATCCTTTGCTGCAGTAATTCACTATAAAGAAAAAAGTTTATAAGAAAAATTGTGCACTCTCTTTTCTCTCTCTAGATGATGATGATTTTGATAATGATGAACCCTATTTCTAGCTCCCTATTTATAAGAAGAATTAGAGCAAAATTGAAATTATAAATGTGAAATTTGTAAGCTATTCCTATTGAAATTTCGGTTCGGATGCTTTGCCCTTGCACCACCAGAAGGAAGCCTTCCTACTCCCTTCCAACTTTCATGGGCCCCGATGACCTTCTTTTGAAGGTTGATGCACGTATGAAACTCTATATAATGATAATAATTAGGAAAAGTTGTAGCCGAGGTATCAAACACTTAGTTTATTAGTAGACTTTGCCCAAATCTTTAGTTTGTGCCACAGGAGATACCAAACCTTTAAAAAATGAGTAGTGCCAGTCCAAAATGACGGTTTCTATCTGTTTGACCTCCAAAATCGTCAGTTGACCTCTCTAATGATATTTTCATGAACTTTCCCCAAATAAGTGGAGGGCAATATGGGCATTACACACATTTCCATCCTATTATGTACTTCACTGTTTATTTCCCTCCATTTCTTTACCACTATGTTACCTCCTACCTTCTCTCTCACAGGTAGCAAAAAAAATCTGCACGCACATGGAGTTGAATGTATGCAGATGTGGTTTCCTGGTGCAGATGAAGATCTCGTGGACGAACTTGAACCAGGGAAGAAGATTTCTCACTTGTCAATTTCAAGTGAAATTATGCCTTTTGTTTTGTGACGAGGTTCTTCGTGTGGCTGTTTGGTCATTCATTTATAACTTTCGAGTATATAAAATACGCTTAAAAATAGTATTTCCATCATATAACATGATTTCAAATGTTCTGGATGAACAGATTCAGTGTTTGGAGTTTCTTGATCCTAACGAATAAATGCTGGTTCATTTTTCTCTGTTTAGTTTGAAAATGTTTTATTTTCTATTTTTTTCCATTACGATGAAAATATGTTTTGAATCTTTAGCACAATTCATATATTCAAAAGAAATTCAGAATTGATGTTTCTAGGGAGAATTTGCTTTCAAGCGACTATTCCCTAGATACACACATTGTGTTAACAAATCGTTGAAGGTTTTAGAACTGCTAAGCTTACCTTAAATGCAATAGTACAAAAAGGAAAAAGATGGGAGTATAGGGGCCTACTTCATAGGCCCTTGCCAGGTGAGAGAGAAGGTGAGGGCGGATCCCATCTTTTTTTATTTTTTTAATGCTTGTGGGGTCCGACCCCTATGGTGAGGGGCTTGGCAGTCCCCTGTGAACTAAACTTCTGTACATGGAGCTCGGTCCTTAAAAAAATACATAATGATCGTTGGGCTATACATCTCCATAATAATTATGACCCATACCTTTAGCCAATCACTTCTTTTATATATAAAACACAGGCAACTACTTAGCTGCCTATGTAGCTGCCTTGCGGCAATGTAGGCAGCGTGGTGTTGCCTTTTGCAAGTAGCTGGACGCATGTAGCTTCATTTTTCCTTTTTTTTTTTCTTTTTAATTTATATAAAACACATGCAACTACTTCGCTATTTGTGTAGCTACCTACTTGTAGCTTTATTTTTTCTCTTTTTTAAGGGTCGATTTGTCACGTACTGAAAATGGCCTGTGAGACGAACCGACAAGCCATGCGGGCTAGCTCAAACTCGACTCCAACCTCGAGCTGAGCCATGGGCAACTCTAGCCGACGAGCCAAATTAATCCCATTTGTAGTATTAAGACTTTGATCGTACTCAACAAATCTTAATAAAATATTTGAATATATAATACTATTATCAATTGTATCTTTATATACACAACTCCTAAATCATTAAGCGAATAACTATTTGTCTTCACACATCTTATGTGTTAGCTTAACATACTTCTAGAATTTATCTTCTCAAGTAAACTCAATAAAAGATAAATTTTAGTTAATTCAAACCCATCATTCAAAAATATCTAATATTTCATGATGTCAAACATATACATAATAGACCAGCATTGTGTGAGCTCAACAAGTTGAGGTCGATTCAAGACTCTAATTTTTCACTGTAATAATGGAACGGGAATAATAATTTTGACTTAATATTTTAATAAGGGGTTTTACCATACAAATGTCTCATCATATATATATATATATAATCATACATCTAGCAACTAGCATACAAATAAATATACATATAATAGCGTAGATAATTATGGAGTTATGATATCCAGCCTTCTTGAGCAAAAAGAAATATTAATTGGTTAGTTCCTAGAGGTAAAGCATTTATTCATACAATTCACCATCTCCATAGTCTCCTCTTCTTGCTTCTCCAATTAGTCCAATTGCAATATGCATCCTATATTAATTGGCACATAGGCCTAAAATAATAGGACACATAGGTCCATTATGATAATAACGGATTCACAAGTCCAAATTAATAAAGGGTTTGCAGATTCAAAGCAACAAGAATTAAAAACTAATCATTCAACACATCCACGTGGATGAGTTTACAATCATCAACTAAATATACATTCATCATCCACTAAATATACAATCAAAATCAATTTTCAATTAAATATTAAAATAGAGTTCAACTCTAATTCAAAAATTTTAGGATGGAATAGTTTAATTAAAATAAGGTTTTAATTAAATATCAATTTAGACTCCAATTCTAATTCCATTTGAATTAACATTTTAATTTAGGATAAAATTTCTAAATAAAATAAAATTTAATTTAGAGTCAAAGTTTAATTATAAAATTAAAATCCAAACGATAATTTAAAAGGTAGTAAATTTTTTTAAAAAAAATAATTTGGGTCAAAATTAAAAAAAAGGTCAAACCACTTCAAAATTAAATTTAAATCCTTTTTCAAAATTGTATTTCAAACCCTTTCAAAAATTTGCAATTTGGCCCAATTCAAAATTATAAATAGACCCTTCTAATTTTAAAATTTTCAAAATGGGTCATTTCTCAAAAATTGCATCTTGACCTTTACATAGAAATTACAAGAGAGGTTCGCAATTTCATGAATTGAATGTGAAGCCCCCATCTCAAAACAAACCTTAAAATTTTTTCTCCTTTCTTCTAGTAGTGTCGGTACAGGCAATATGCGACTTGGCGTTTCCCCACATCACTCACTACAACAGCACTAAATAACCGTCCCTACCTTGCTTGGAAACGGTGTTGGACACTACTGTGCCCAACAGCGTTGGAGCAGTGCGACGATCACGAAGTTGTCGCACGCGTGCCGTCGGCTACTCCTCTTTATTCAATTTTTTACCCAAAAATTATTTTGTTTTCCGAGATAGATTTTTAAGATGAAAATTAATTTTCTTAAAAACTAAAAAGGTGAAAAACAAGAACAATTAATTTTTTATTGTTATAAGATGCAAAAACAAGGTAGGCTATGATACAACTATTGGGAATTTACTTTATCATGCACATAGGATTTTCAATGGGTAAAGCTGGCTCGGCTCGTCCAAAAATGGGCGAGCTCGGCTCGGCCCACAAGCTCGTGGCTCATGGGTAGCTCGTGGGCAGAGCCGAGTCCAGCTCACGAGCACACGTCGTTTTTTTTTTGGAAAAAATAGGTAAATTTGAAAATAAAAAAGTAATTTTAATTTTTAAATCGTGAATTTTTTATATAAAAAAAATTTTATATATAAAAAACTAGGTAAAAAATTTAAACCATCCACCTTTATTTGGGTTTGGGACCGGCTACTTAAATTTAGAGTAGGCGGATTTAAAAATTGTGTTGTTTGTTTGTTTGTTCTTGTACAATTTTTTAAAGAAAATTTAAAACAGTATTAAAATTATTTTTAATATAATTTAACCTTAGGTTGATAATCAATAATCATATATTATCTGACAATATCTTCTGTGTAGAGTTATTTTTAACATATGACCATAGATGGGAATCGGATTTGAATATATAAGAATGCATCAAAATAAGATTATAGAAATGGATTGTACAAAGTACAAACTATTATTTATAATGTCTATATGACTTAATGTGGCTTGACAATTATGAGTTACACCTGCTTTGAACCCTCCAAATATAAAATAAGTCATAAACATGCTAAAAAGTTAATCATTCATTCAAATGGTCATTAGAACATTAACATCAATCAATTCAACAAAAATTGAGAATTAAAAGAAAAAAAAAATTGAATTAAAACAGGGGATGAAAATTTGGCCCGTCGGTTTAGGCAACTCGTAACTCAACCCGAAAAAAATGCCCGCGCAGGCTCTGTTTGTGGCTCGAAGATACCGAGCCCCATTTTGGAATATTGGCTCAAGCCCGAGCCAACGAGCCACATGGGTCGGCCCAAAGAGCGGAGCCTTAAGGGAAAAAACACTGAATGGAAAGCTATTTGTTAAAGGCTATCTGCTGCTTGTACAATTGCCTTTAACAGGTAGCAGATATAGCTGCCTCTTAAATGCTTATTTAAACAGGCAGCTAATATAGCTACCTAATTGTAAAATTCAAATTTAAATTTCAAACTTAGTTGAAACGTTTATAATTTTTTGCTATAAATATGAATTTAATTTTTAAGTTTCATAATAATTTTCTTCAATCAGTTTTAACTTGCAATATTTTAATTTCAACTTCAATCTTCAATTTTTTTGCTCTAATATTTAGTTTCTTTTACTTTGATATTCAATATCTTTTATTATAATAGACATAGAATATAGATAGATTTTACTAGTGATTAGATTAATTAGTTTAAGGGTAGTTCGAGTACTCTAGCCATATATGATGCATTTTAAAATGTTTGAATTGATTTGGAGGATATCGAAGAGGAAAAAGTAATTGAAACTAGAAGGTCGAAAAAAGAATCCTTAGATTGTTGGCAACATATAACACGTAAAAAATTGACTTTCAAAATTGAGTTGATATTTGGAAAGCATGTAACAATTAGTGTGGCAAAGAACTTAGTTGGAAACCCAATTTTACGCATGACGCATTTGTATAAGTACGTATTAAAGAGTTACAAAGCGAAACCAAATGGTTCCAATTCTACTATTCCATCTTTGTATATTTTCACATTAAAGGTTTCGTGAAAGAATGGATGCATACATGGCTACAGCAGAGACGCTGATTATGATAATAGACTCAATACATTTTAGCCGACTTGTGCAGAATTATCTCCAATCTAAATATACTTCTTATTGTAGAAATACTTTGATTTATGGATCGGTGATAGTAAAAAAAAGGTTATATTGTTGTTATGACTCATTACATTGATCACATGTGGCTTCTACATAAAATGATTATTGCATTCAAATGTGTAGATTATTCTTATAATGCTGCTAATATATACATAGTTTTAAAAGATATTATACAAGAATATGGTATACGAAAAATAGCTCGAAGTTTTACTTTTGATTATGCTAGTATGAACAAATGTGTTATTGATAAATTTATTAATGATTTTAACCTGCAATTAGAAGTATATTTTTTCACCAACGTTTGTGTATAACACATTATCAATTTGATTGTAAAAGATGGATTGGAATATATAAAATTGTCTTTAGATAAAACTAGATAAGTAATAAATTTTTTTTATGTATCACCAACAAAAAAGTAAGCATTTAACAGTATATATATATTTATACACATAAATGGAACTCTACATATTTTATGTTATATTCGTGTGAAAATTATGATAAAGCTATTTCACTATATTATAAAGGTAGACATACATACTGAATCGAACATAATTTGAAAGATTTAGAACGGTCTATTGCATTTTATTTGAAGAAATTCTTAAAACCTTTTTCTATGCCACAAAAGAATGAATTGGTATTTGTTACCCTAAATCATTACTTGTTTTACAACACTTTTTTCCTAACATTTCATAAATATAAGAATTTGCCAATTTTTGTTGATGTAGCTCTATAAAGTTAAAATTTCGAAAATATTGGAAAGCATTGCCCTCTTTATTTCTTTTAGCTTCAATGATAGACCTTCGACTCAATTTAACTAGCACAAAAACTATTATAAAGCAGATTTCAAATTTCATAAATATGAAATTATCCATTTGCATATAGAATCTATGTTATGTGAAATGTAAAATCATTATGTTGAAAAGGATGTCAAGGCATCTCTACTTCCCAAAAATCTTTTTCGAGAAATATTTCAAAAAATTCAGATGATATATGAAATTATTTGGATACCAATACAAGTGTTACTTCATTTAGTTCTATTTCACCAACATCTAGAGCGATAGATATTAGTGGTACAAATTTTGAAATTCCCTATCAATTAGTTAGGTATATGTGCTGGAAGTTCCTAGTCTGTTACAACCCAAAAAAAAACTAGAATTTAGTCTTTTATCATGTGGATATGTAACGAAAGGCAATATCCAATCATATAAAAAATTGTACGTGATCTATTAACACTTCCTGTGTCTACGGTGACATCGGAGGCTGTATTTAGTTTAGGTGGTTGTGTTTTATTAAACGAACGATCAAGACCAAAATAAGATATATTGGAGACTTTAATATGCTTGAAGGACTAAGAATGTGTGAAATTACGTATTCAGGAACAAGTTGATAGTATAATAGCAAAAGAATTGCAGCAAATCTAAGTATAAAGATATTGTAAGTTTTTAAATTGATTACTTTTAAAAAATATGTAATTTTTTATACTTACTTATTTCAAGAAAAATTGTACACGAAATATTTTATTCGTAAACAATTTTAACTCTGCTACGTTGATTCTAGTCAATCCCAAGCTCCAAAGAAAGATGAAGATTGTAACTTTTATTTAATTTATAATTTGTATAAATTTACAAATTTTAAATTCTTTAAAAATATACTAGAATTGTCATGAATTGAAAAAAAATCGGGCTGGCTCGACTCAGTAAGGCTCCAACCGAAAGCTCGGATCAAGTCTAAATTTTGGTCGAACAAAAGCTTGACTCTGACTAAAAAAAGCTTGAACTATTTTTACTTGAGTAGAGCCCAAGCCACAAGTTTCGGCTCGTGAGCCGACTCGACTCAACTGGTTAACATCCCTAGTTAAAACTTCAAATAATGCTTTACATCATCATCTTAAGCACAAACGATTTAGCCCGTCATGTTCATATTATAGCAACACGTAATAAATTGCGAATTCATCACACAAAATATTGAATTCCCTTTGAACGTCTTCAAGAGTATTCACTAAATTCCAATCCCTTTGCTTGAAATCTTCATTTTGAATCAATAAACTTGAAAGTACGTATGCATTTTTATGATTTTCTCCCAAAAGCTCTCTATTCTCGTTATTGCAAGATGAAGAATATGTAATTTGCCTCCAAAATTAAGTTAAAATCGTGCACTAATTACTTGCCATGAAGATATTGAGCATTTGTTTGGCCCCATTAAATTATAATTCATTTTTCTCTCTCTTTTTATTAGCCACACATTCTCCAATAAAAATATTACTATTCCAAAATCAGATTCTCATTATAATGAGAGAATAATGGAGGCCAAACGGGCCTTGGAAACAATTTTTGTTGTTTTCGGAATATGCCTAGTGATCTCATGGTAGAAGTCATTTTGATCACATCGCTAAGCCTGACGTTCTGGCGAAAATTTCGATACCTTTGCGATCACTTGGTATGCACCTTTCAATCTCAAGGTCTGAACTTTTGCCTTCCATTCAACTTGATCCCTAACTTCTTTCTTTTGTTCAGCTCAACACCGTTTCTAATTTGCATTGAAAGTCCTTCATCTCTCTAATCTTGACATCTTGATATCCATCTTCCATAATTTGGTCAATTTAGTCCCACTCATCCAATTTTCATTAAGTTTCTCCTTATGCCATCCAACATTGAGCTTCTCCTAAAAAATAAAATATAAAATTAAAATTGAGTATCAATTCAATAAAGCTACTCCCAATCTTTCACTTTTGATGACCCAAGTAAATTATACTCATTAATAAGGCTGATGGACTGCACAACATTTTCATTAAAACAAGAGAATCAATTAGCTTTAAATTGGCAAGCCAATTAAAAGTTGCTGACCTTTCATTGTAAACGATTGATTGGTTGTATTGGCTACTGAGTACATAAACAGCATAAGTTTCATACTTTATTCCACTGGCTTGGTCCTCTTGAACAGAAAATATTAGTTTCTGCTTCGCGCGGGTAGTCGCTAACAATTAAAAAGGATCAGACGATTGTGTAAGGAATAGACGTCTTGAGACAAAGTTCCAAAAAGGGATGTTTTATTGGTGATGATTTACAATTGAAAATAAATAGAATGCCTCCAAGGGGTGCAAGCACACGAGTACTAAAAGAAATGTTTAAGTTTAAACTAAGAAATTGAAATTACATATTTTCTGTTTGAGAGTGTTTGATTCGTCCCTTTTTATCTATGTCTCCTTTTCCTTTTATATTCCCTTGATGATTTCTTCATGACAAATCGCTTGAAAACTGCTTGATTGTTGTATAACTACCCACTTTCTTTATGGTGGCTAACTTGTCGTGGAACTGCCGTATCTAACTGTTGTCATTACTCTTTGTCGTTCAACCGCCTTCAACTGGGCTCCTTGAATCGTGGAATGTGATAAGATCACTCAATAACTGTTATTTTGGATAACCATAATGTTTTATGCTTGCTAAGATCCTGGGCGATTCGAAGGTTTGGGCGAGAAAGTGGTCATTACTCTGGGCGACCGTAAGGTACTCCATTCGCTCAGATTCTGGGCGTCTTGCAAACTTGGGCGATGATGTTACCGTGTTCGTAGGCTTCCACCGCATTCATCAATAATCATGTTTGGACCTTTATCGTGGATTCCCCAATTGGGCTTCACTCTTTGGGCTATTTGATTTGGGCTGCACTTTTAGTGTGTCAACAATTACCCCCCAATATGGCAGAATTAATACCAATTATTAATCTTTGCTATATTCACTTCGTATTTTTCAGCAATATTTCAGTCATTATTTCCTTCTACAGCCTGAAAAGGTGCAACGTTAAAAACCCTTATAAACCCAAAAGACACACCTTTCATCGTACCACTAAACTACGTCTCTATATTTCATGCTTCCTCCTCGCTATTTACTGTTCATCTTCTTGCTTCTCTGCTATGTTTCTCAAGCAAACCTTAACGAAACTGTACTTTGTTCCCAATGGCGACTTCACAAACTCAATCTGATGATTCTTTTCGTTTCGAAGATTTCCAGAAAATCCTTACTAGATCGTATGTAAATCCAAACTTCCTTGCACAAGCTAATGCTGACCTTAATGAATTCTATCTGGGTCCATCGTTCAATAATGCCGAAGCCGTTGGACAAGTGGCGGTGGGCCAGCTGTTCCCTTGCACTCAAGGTCCTCCGTTCCTAAACTCTCTGCCATTGAGGCTAATTCGCGAAAAAGGTATTCGCACTTGGCCCAAAGCTGGTGTTATTTTTCGTAGATGGCATGTACGTCTTGTAAATCATGGCTCTACCAAGGCGATTTTTGATCGTGCTAGGATTTCAGACTTATTAGAAATCACTCTTCAACCCCTAATTTTCAACCCAGTGCTTTTTCCTATTGCTTTGAGTTTTTGGTCTTCTGAATATAACACCTTCGTTTTCCCTCTTGGTCCCATGTCTATTACTTTAAGGGACGTTGGAGCCCTAGTAAATCTTCCGCCTTTGGGCGATACCATCTTTCCTGGTATCTTGATTTCCAGTGTTGTCCCGAAATTTGACAAGAAACTTACTGAGTCTTATTCAAGCCTGCAAGGCTTTTATAATCACTTAAGCGCTAAACCTTCCCATGCTGAGCGTATGGCTTTTCTTCAGATTTGTCTTTGTAAATATATTCTCTGCGTGCCAAGTATGAAAGCTTCTATGAGCTACTTACCCATAGCGCATGAATTGGCGCGTGATAGGCTTTTGAACTTATGTTCCTTCTTTTTAGCTGCCCTTTATAGAGGCATGGCTTCCCTTCAATTTCAACTGAAGAGTTGTGCATCTCTCACTGACAGTGGGCCCCTTTGGTTCATTCAACTGTGGTTGAGAGCATACTTTCTACCACTTGGTGCTCCATCTATTTCTCTTCATTCTGCTAGCTGCTATGGACTAGCCATTGATCCATTGAGCCCTGTAAATATGTCCAGTAGGGACATTTTTCATTCTTTTATCCCTTAAATTCGATTCCTTCCTTCTTTCATTTTCCTGCTCACTTGACTTCAGATTATGTGCAACCTCCATCCACCCTAGACAGTGCAAGTGTCTCTCTGCTTGTTTGGGTTCAGTTTTTTATTGGGAGGGAATTGTTCCACGATATCTTAACTGGAACCAATGCTAAAGCTAGGGTTGAAATATATGCTCCCCAATTTTTTGCTCGCTAACTTGGTTTTGGCCAAACTTGGCCTGTTCCTCCTTGCTACTCCAAAAATTTGACAGACCACTTTCACACTATTAATAAGGTAGAGGCACAAGCTATAGATGCTCGCAACATTCTTTTGACGAGCAAATTTTCATTAGCCCCTTTCAATTCTAGCTGTGCCGTCCATCCTCTTTTTGAACAGCTTTAGCCATCAGTAAAATGCCGATTGTTTGCAACTGATGCTAATCGTGCCTTCCATTTACTGGACCAGCCAGACACTCCCTCTACTTCTCCTATTTTGGTCACCCCTGTGTCCATTAGGAATCCTTCCTTCCTTGCTCGCGCTAAACATTCTATCCATCCGTCTGCTTCTCTACCTGCCAAGGCTACTGCAGCTAAAGGTGCCTTAAGCAGCAAACAGTCAGCTTCAACATCTCCCATTTTACAGGATGATAATGATGATGATGATAACGCTCCTCTCATCCTTAGAAGAAAGGTAATTGAATTTGTTTATTCACGAACATACTTTTCTATGTACTAATGGTTTACCTGAATTTCTCAGAAAAGTCCAGCCTCTCCTTCGAAGGCTTTGGTTTTGGCAACTCCTGCTCCATCATCTTCTGCTGAAGCTGCTTCATCCAAATCAGCTAATGAAGGGATTATGGTTAAAGAGAAACCCTTAGTCTCGGAACCTTCATCACTACCAGTAGAAGGGCCACCTTCTTCCTAGGGCGCCGATCCCCCAAATGTCGAACCAGAAGGTAATACATATTTTGATGTTTTACCTTTGCTTGTGCTACTGGTTTCTAATTCGTTGCTTCTTAAATTATGCAGAGGCACCCATGGGCCTGCCCGTTGTGACAGAGTCTTCTCGCCCAGATAAGGGGAAGTCTCCACAGGTGGTGGAGCCAACTGGTGATATGCCTGAATTTTCCAAGATTGCTGATGAGGTAACCTTTTGCTTCACTTTCATTTTCGCTTCGTTTATTCTAATGAAAGTCCTCAATGTTGGCATTTTTCTTTGCATGGGCTGATGACATTGTATGTTCCATCTAGGACTTGTTTACTTCCTAGGAGTCAAGACATCTCGCCCTACTTCAACCAATCATCCTTCTGCTTCTTCAGAGAAAAATATGAAGTTTCTCAAGCAGTTAATATTTGAGTATGTGTCTTTTATGGACATAGCTATCGGCCAGGCTAGTGCTACTAAATATAAGGATAAACTTGAGCTATTGAGTGCGAAATTGGTGCAAGCACTTACACTTCCATCGCTCAATGTTTCTGCTGACTTTAAAACGACGTTGAAGGTTGTTCACTCTAACATCCTCTCCTTGCTAGCCAAAAATGTTGAACTGAAGGCTAGGAGTACTCAATATGTTCGTGCTGCATCTGAAAGAGAGTCTTTGCTTCTAGAGATTAAAAAAGCCGAGGACAAATTAAAAGAAATCTCTTCAGACTTTATGATCGAAGACTCTTTGATGACAAGTTTGGCTACAGAGATGAAGGAGCTTCAAGCAAAGATGGACGACTAATTTGTCTACTTGCATATTAATTGGCGTTGTCCTTAATCGTCAACCTCCCAAGCATTTAATTGCTTTACGCTAAGATTCATGTACATTCTTCCTTGGTATTTCTATCTTTTTCCAAAGACTATGGGCATTTGATTTCAGTTATTAGGTACGAATATGGCCATTCATATTTTGTCTTTTCACCTTCACACCTTTATAAATGCGTGTGTATTTCGCACTCACCATTTTCATTCTTTTCTTCAAAAACTAATTTGCTGCCATCGTTTGGCATCTCAACAATTGATCCAAAATTTTCGTCTTCCATAGAAATAGATAATTTGATCCGCCCATTTTGCTATCTGTTTTGATGTCACCTTTGGTATGGGAGATATAGGAAATATTCTTTGGCCAGCGAAGTTCTTCCCATCGTCTCCATGTTCTTTGTAAGGAATTCAATGATGGAATGCAATTTTTGAAAATGCTTTTCAAGCCACTTTGCTTGCTGAGAGTGCTTCTCAGTTTCCTTGCCCGTTACTGCAGCAATGCGATTAGGTAGTCGATTTGAGGGTGCTTTTCTTCCTTTTTGCTTGTTGAGAGTGCTTCTCGACCTCTATACCTGCCCTTACAGCAGTGCGATCAGGACGACGACCAATGTTTGTTCACCCTCTTGCTTGGCGATCGATCGAGAAATTAGTTTGCCCTCAATTGTAGCTTATAGAGCATTTAGTATTTTGTATCTCACAATTTGTAATGAATATTTGATAATAAAGGAATTTATTTGAACGTATTTCATTTTGGCCTTATTTATCTACGATCATTCAACGCAATTTGATTACGCATTTATTTGTTCATTCTCTCATAAGGAAGGAACATACATTTTTAAATATTTGCCATTAATGAACCTCATGTACTTGGTGCCATCTAAATCTTCTAATTGATAGGCTCCATTAGGCAACACACTATTTACTTTATATGGCCCTTCCCAATTGGCCGAACACTTGTCATACTTTCTATCCTTACTATCCAAAGGGAGTATTATCTTCCATACCAATTCGCCCAAGCTAAATGACTTGGCTATAACTTTTTTATTATAAAACTTAGCCATCCTTTGTTTTTGAACTTACAATCTATCTAGGACGTCCAACTTTAATTCGTCCAACTCCAATAAGTTTTGAACTAGTGATTCGGTATACTCACCATCACTTAACTTATGTTGCAAACACACTCTAATTGATCGCACATTGATTTCTATAGGCAAAACGGCCTCCTGTCCATAAGTAAGTTGGAAAGGAGTAACTTTGGTACTTGATCGAGGCGACGTCCTATAAGCCCATAAGGCTTTGTTTAGACATTCGTGCCAATTTCTGACATTTTTATCTATCATTTTTCTTATGATATTTTTTAAAATCTTATTAGAAGATTCTACTTGTCCATTAGATTGAGCGTAATATGGTATGGAGTTCACTAATTTAACTCCAAACTCGCTCAAGAATTTATTCACTTGATCTCCATTTAAAGAAGTTCCGTGATCTACCATCAAAGTTTGTGGAATACGGATAAATTCTATGACACTCTTTTGGGTAATCTCTTTTAAAGGTATCACTTCTACCCATTTAGTGAAAAAATCAGTTGCAACTATAACAAATGTATGTTGCTTGGACGATGGGGGATAAATCTTCCCTATCAGGTCTATCGTCGAACCCTTGAACGGCCAGGGTTTGATAATGGGTGCCATCTCTTTTGCTGGCGCTTTTTGTATTGGACCATGCTTTTGGCATGCTAGACAACTTTTCGCATATTGAACACATGATTCTCCCATCTTGGGTAAAAATATCCATTCCTAATAATTAACCATCTCATCTTTTGGCCAGCTTGATGAGCTCCACATATCCCTTAATGCACTTCAGCCATGATTGTTCTGACTTCTTGCAAACTTACACGTTTTAGTAATATACCATCAGAGCATTTCTTAAACAACTCTTTATCTATTAGTGTATAGTTTTGCAGACGCAACTTCATTTTTCTACTACCTTCTTTATTAGGTTCCTTAAAAAACCTTTTAATCTCTGCCCTTCAATCTATTGCATCTCCATCTTGTATGCAATGAATTTCAATCATTCTCGTCCTTCTTTGGACTACGGGCAATATTACTCCATATTCATAAGTAGATTTCCAATTTAAAGCCTTTGAATACCCTGAGGCCATCTGGGCCAACTCATTTGCTATGTCATTATATATCCTATTAACACATTGAAACTCTACTTGGTCGAATTCTTCCAACAATTCTTGGGCGATTTCATATTGACTTATAATGGAATCACTTTAGCACTTAAAATCACCGATCAATTGGTGAATTACCAATTGAGAATCGCCTCTAACGATTACATTCTTTACCTCCATATCTATCATTAATTCTAAGCCCACGATTAAGGCTTCATATTCGACTTGATTGTTGGTGCACATCCTATCCAAAGTGAATGCGAACTTGTATCAAATCCCTAGATTTATCAATGCTACTCCTACTCCTGCACCTTTAGAGGTTTTTGACCCGTCGAAATATAAAACCCAAGGTTTTAATTCGAATGAATTGATTTCTAATTCAATTTCCTCAGGCATGTCAAGGCATGGATGATCGGCCAGAAAGTTAGCCAAAGCCTGATTTTTTATTGCCTTTTGAGGTATGTATTGTATTTCAAATTCTAATAATGCTAACGTCCAAAGGCCTACCCTCTAGTGTAAAATAGGGCGAGAGAACATATAATTAACCAAATTTACTCTAGAAATCAAATAAACAGTTACGGGCCATAAATAAGCCCTTAATTTCGTACACGTGAAATACAATGCAAGACATAATTTTTCAATGGCAGAGTAATTATATTCACATTTTGTTAACCGTCTACTCAAGTAGTAAATCGCCCTTTCTTCACCAAATTGGTTTTCTTGCGCGACCATTCCAGCTATTGATTCTTGTTCAGCCGATTTATTTTTTTCAAGTTAAATCCCCCTTTTGTGTACTAAGAAACCAATGAAGTTTCCTGCATTAACGCCAAATGTACATTTCAAGGGATTCAATTTTAGTTTATATTGCTTCATTCGCTCAAATGAACATCTCAATTGTTCAAAATGGTCATCTTTTTTAATGGATTTGACCACTATATCATCTACATACACCTCAACAAACTTGCCTATCATATCATGAAAAATCAAGTTCATTGCCCTTTGATAAGTCGCTCCTGCATTTTTCAGGCCGAAAGGCATAACTACCCATTGAAAACATCCTAGAGATCTAGGGCACCTAAAGGTACTTTTTTGTATATCTTCCTCAACTATATAAATTTGATTGTATCCTGAATACCCATCCATGAAGGAATATATTATGTGTCCAGCAGTCAAGTCTACTAAAGAATCTACCGTAGGCATTGTATATTCATCTTTGGGTGTGGCTATGTTTAGGTTCCTAAAGTCTATGCACACCCTTAATTTACCATTCTTTTTTAGCACTGGCACGATATTGGACAACCACTCTACATATCTGACTATTCTAATAAAGCTTGCTTTTAATAATCGCTCTATTTCTTTCTTAATCTCAAGAAGTACATTAGGAGCAAAATGCCTAGGAGGTCGCTCTATTTCCACTTCTGCTTGTTCTCTGTTGAATTATCCTTTTGTGATAAGTCAACATGCAGTATGTCACACTGAGCTTCCGCTTCCTGAATTTCCTTTGTATTATTTTCTAATGCTTCTTCTTCGGTTACCCAACTTGTGGGAGGAGGCATTATTCTTAGAGGTGATCCATACTTTTCAAAGCGAGGTACTCTCTTTTTCTTCTTGAGCGTCCCGTACAGCACGAAATAATCGAAAGAACGCCCAGATGGTTCCCCCAACAAGTCCACTCCACGAACTCCCTCTCGATATAGTTGCTTCAACAGAGTATTGTGCGATACTCCTCTCTTTCTTCTTTCTGCTTCCATATCAATTTCCTCTTCGATGTCCGTCATACTATCATCCTCTTCACCACTGTAGACCCCTCTAGAAGTTTGGCCTTCTTCACATTCCAGCAGACATGCTTCTTCCTCGTTATCCTCCCTGTCTTCTTCTTCTTTCTCTTTGTTCTTGAACTCATTGGCTAATAAATAATTATTAGCCATGACAAGAGGTAACGTACCAAACTGAATAGTAAGGGGCTGATCTGGATCTTCTCCATCCTTTCTACCTCGCTCAAACTTCGATCTCCCAGAAGAATTCCCTGGCAATTCTTCCATCAATTCTCCTGTACCAATCTCTTCACTGTCTTCGAGAACATTTTGATTGGCCACCTTGAGTAGTTTAAGAGCCTTAGGACGTGGCACTCCCTGTTGTTGCCTCATCATTCGTCCATAATTTCGTTAAAAATGCCTTTGTTGGGTTCTAGTCATCTCGTTGAAGGGTATCACCCTTCCTGCATTATACTGGAACAAATGCCATACATTTGGTTGGCGAGGTTGCGGCCTAAATGTTCTCTCATTATTTATTGACCTGAACTGCCTCTCAAAAGGCAGTCCCCTATAAAATGATGTACCTCGCCCTCTACCAGGCTGAGAGTTTGGGAAAAAAAACTAGGGCGATGGTGATGCTGCCATATCCCTAATTTCTCTGTATTTGCACTCACTTCTCTTTTACATCTTGCACACAGGACGTCTTCATCCTTTTTAGGCTCCTTCCCTTTGATACGTTCAAAGACACTGGGGTGTGGCCCAGGGTCCTCTTCTCCGTCATCTATAACCAACTTGAATTTTGGCAACTTGTTTTTGAAATCAGTCGTCACCATGTTCACCCCAAGTGGCTGTGGAAAAGGATTTTCATCCACTGCCATCTTCTTCTTATCCTCGAATGTGATTCGTCCTGATTCAATGGCGTCCTGTAACACATGGCGAAAAACCAAACAGTTGTTAGTCAAATGCGACCATGCGTTATGCCACTTACAATATTTTTTACCCTTGATTTGTTCAAGGCTTGGAAACTTATGTTTATCGCTCAGCTTTATCTGCTTATCTTTATATAGTTTATCAAATATAAGGTCAACTTTGGTTACATTGAACGAGAACGTTCTAGCCTTTCTATTTTCATCTTTTATAAGCTCATCCTTGCCCGACGATCTAGGCTTAGCCATTATAGGACAAGTATACGCGCCTCCTTTGATTAATTCGGCCAAACATATTTCAGTTTGATCGTAATACTCGTCATTAATGGTATGAAAATTAAAATTTGGGTCTCTATAATAAGTCCCCTTGCTAGAATTTTTCATTTGCTCTTCTTCTCTTATTAATCGTTCATACCTAATCATGTTTGCGCTCAATTGGGAAAAGATCAAGAAATTCTCTGTCTTGAAATTTCTTTTTCAAATCAAAGCTTAGATAACTTTGAGAGATTTTGACAAACTCCTTCTCGGGCAAAGGTACAAAACATTTACTTCTTGCTGTCTTGAACCTTTGAAGGAAACCTTCTGTCCATCCGCTTGGCATTTGACGTAGATTCACCAAATCGGCCAAAGTAACTTCAGACTCAGTCTTATAAAATTGAGCATGGAAAAATTGCTTCAATTATTGCCATGTTTGAACAAAGTTCGCTGGCAAATTGATGAACCAAGAAAAAGCTACTCTTGTTAATGAACTAGGGAACAACCTCATTTTATGGTCGTCGGTTACTTCACCACTTTGCAGTGTGAATCGTCATATGTGTTCTAGAGTAGACATCTCTCCTAAACCGGTAAATAATGAAAATTCTGGCACTTTATACCCTCTAGGTCATGTATATGCTTGGTCTACCCAATTAGGGTATGGCTTTGTGTAAGTCGGCCTAATGACAGGACGTACCCCAAAAGCCATTTGATCTTGCACTATTTCTATAATTTGATTTCTCAACATGACGTTGAGGTCATATGGAATTTCTACAGGTTGGTTGGTCGATTGATTTGCCTAAGGCCTGATATTTGGTCCTTGGTTGGCAACAAAGTTGCCATGATTTGGGCCATTGTTACCATTACCCTGAATATTTATTCCATCATTGACATGTGGGGTATTCTATCCATTATTTAGGACATTATCTCTTATATTTAGGTTACCCCCCAAGTTAGATGTACCATTACCACTATTCTGATTTGGCATTACACCATCCCCTGGTTTGAAGTAGGTGGACCAAAAGGTGGTTCTATCCCCTGATTTGAACTTAGGACTAGGGAATTATGTCCCATGATTGTCCTAGTTTGAAAGTGATTTGCAATAGGCACAACTGGCTGACAAATTTGACCTACTAACTTATTCATTATTTCATTTAATTTATTCAGTTGTTTGGCTATGTTGTCATAATGTGCATTCCCATTTTGGGTAAATCTTTCCATATTATCAACATTTCGTAGATTTACTTGTTCAACGACATCCTGTGTGAGTTCTCCAAGCAATGCACGCATGGTTCGAGGACTCAACTCTGTCATTGGTTCGTAATGACAGTGACTGCTCTAACTCTGTCCCTCTGTTCGTGGAGAGCTTTGCCGCTCCTCATATCGCTAGATCACAGACTGGACTCCTCCCTGACTTGCTGCTTCCTTATCAGATTTGTCAGACATATTGTTTCACCTTTTGTATCTTCAACACCAAACACCAAGGTCCCACTGGGCGTGCCAAATTATTTCTCACGGGTAGTCGCTAACAATTAAAAAGGAATCAGAAGATTGTGTAAGGAATAAACCTCTTGAGACAAAATTCCAAAAATGGATGTTTTATTGGCGATGATTTACAATTGAAAATAAATAGAATGCCTCCAAGGGGTACAAGCACACGAGTACTAAAAGAAGTGTTTAAGTTTAAACTAAGAAATCGTAATTACATATTCTCTGTCTCCTCTTCCTTTTATATTCCCTTGATATTTTTTTGTGACAAATCGCTTGGAAACTGCTTGATTATTGTATAACTACCCACTTTATTTATGGTGGCTAACTTGTCGTGGAACTGCGATCTCTAACTGTTGCCATTATTCTTTTTCGTTCAACCGCTTTCAACTGGGCTCCTTGAATCATGGAATGTGATAAAATCACTCAATAACTGCTTTAATAACTGTTATTCTGGATAACCATAATGTTTTATGCTTGCTAAGATCCTAGACGATTCGAAAGCTTGGGCTAGAACGGGGTCATTGCTCTGGGCGACCGTAAGGTACTCCATTCGCTCAGATTTTGGGCGTCTTGCAAGTTTGGGCGATGATGTTACCGTGTTTGTGGGCTTCCACCGCATTCATCAATAATCCTGTTTGGACCTTTATCCTGGATTCCCCAATTGGGTTTCACTCTTTGGGCTATTTGATTTGGGCTGCACTTTTAGTGTATCAACAGTTCTATATTGACTTTACAATCTTATCCCTGCCAAATATATTTATACCATATAAATTAAAGCAATTTACTATTAGAAAATAAGTTTTGTTGATTAAAAAAAATATAAAAAAAACTCTAATAATTAAAAGGATGAAAATACCTTTTCTTCTTTTTAAAGTCAGAAAATTAGCTTTTATAAACCTATAGTCTGTATATTGGAGCTTTACAATGTAGTGAAAACTGAAGGTTGTTACTCTGTGAAATAGATTCTGATATGTACATATCAATTAGCTTATAACAAAAATACTCACTATCATATCTATAACGGTATTTGATTTGCAGCTGTGAAAATGAATTTTTACATACTAAGTAGCTTGTTTTTCCCAGCCGTTTATGACTCGGATCGTGTCTGCTTGTTGGACTTTCTTAATTATTCAGATATGTTAAGGGGTGGCAAATGAGAGGAGCTACTCATGGGCTCGGTTCATTATTGCTCTGTCCATGGCAGCTAGGGGTTGGATTGAGATGAGCCATGGACCAAGGCAAATTCAATTTTTTTTCATGAGTCGGCTATCTTGAGCTCGTGGACCACTACTTTTTGACCTTTTACCGGCCAAAGGTCACGACTTTTGGCCATATGTTACCATTGACAATTGTGTCACAATCCAAAATTTTCTCATCCTGGCTGAAATTATTTTGTGACACAAATTAGCTAACTCAATTCTTTTCAAATGAGCATGTATTATATATGGCTTTGTTCATGCAGTATCAAGATTCAATGGATCTTGGCCAATTTTATTTTTTCTTGGTTCATGAATCATAATTATAGGGCTCCTTTACGTGCATTGTGTAGGTGCTCAATCCACATCACAACATACCATCAAATTGTTTGAAAGAGAAGGCAAATTGTAAGTTTTTAAATTGATTAATTTTTTTTTAAAAAGGTAATTTTTTAAACTTATTTGTTTCTAGAAAAATTGTACACGAAATATTTTATTTGTGTACAATTTTAATTCCATCTACATTGATTGTAGTTAGTCCCAAACCCAATAAAAGTGAGAAAGTTTGTAGCTTTTATTCTATTTATAATTCGTATAAATTGCACAAATTTAAAATTTTTTAAAAATATGTTAAATTGTCAGGAATTAAAAAAAATAAAAAAATAGGTCGACTCGGCTTTATAAGGTCCCAAGCCCAAAGTTCGGGTCGAGTTTAGATTTTTTGGCCGAACAAAAGCTTAACTCAGCTTTGACCAAAAAAAAAATTGAACCATTTTTACTCAAGTAGAGCCTGAGCCTCAAATTTCAGCTCGACTCTGCTCGTTAATATTCCTAATTAAAACTTCAAATAATGCTTTACATCATCATCTTAAGCACAAATGATTTAGCCCATCATGTTCATAATACAGCAACACGCAATAAATTGCTAATTCATCACACGAAATATTGAATTCCCTTTGAACGTCTTCAAGAGTATTCACTAAATTCCAATCTCTTTGCTTGAAATCTTCATTTTAAATCAATAAACTTGAAAGTACGTATGCATTTTTATGATTTTCTCCCAAAAGCTCTCTATTCTCGTTATTGCAAGATGAAGAATATTTATTGACTTCCACATACAATTCTCCCAATTTATTGACCACAAAAATGAGTCCAAACAATATCCAACGATCCAATAAAGGCAAATTATAATATGGCAAAATATGTTCAACTTTTGCATTTTTTATTCGTTTTTCACTGTAGATTATTGAGATTTTGTACCCCAAAAAAAAAAAATTCATTAAAATGAGCTCAAAACGGGGACCAAATATTAACAAGATGACGTCTTAAAATGAAACCTCGAATTTTAATATTATCGTATGTTAATTCCTCTTTGTCTCTTTAATTTTTTACACACTCGATTAATTTCTAATTCACTGCCCCCACCAAATCGATCTGCATCCAGAGGATATCTTTTCCCTTTTTATTTTTATTTCTTTCATTGACGTAGTCGTTGAGAAATTCTATTTGTATACTCTAGTCTTCATTGTGACCCCTCCTCATGTGAGGGGGTGTACATGTGGCAAATCCCCGTGGCAGTTAGTTGCTTCACTAGTTTGAAGTTTGCACCTAGATTCCTCCGTATCCACGCAGCTATATATAAACAAAAGTTTCTGTTTAATATAAATAAACCCGATTCCCTCGTGTAATAGCAATTTAAATTATAGCCAAACATGAAGGTAAGCCATTAACAATTTTTCCAAGAAATTAATAGCGTTGCTTTTACTTTTCTTTCTCTATTTTTTTTTTCCAGTTATAATAGACACAGTGTTGAGAAACAAGTTTATATAATGGATTCATTGATCTTGGTTCGAATTTATTTTCAGCAAAAAATGGTGAACCAATGCAAAGTGAAAAAATGAAATCTAAAGCCATGCAGATTGTTGCGGCTGAACCAGGTATGTACATATTAATCCATAACATTTTGTACGTATTTTCTATAATATTTTTGTTTATATTATTTCGAATTATGGTTCAGGGGTGATCTCGATGACTATTATAAAGGATGATAAAATGGTTGTAACTGGAGAAGGAATTGATGGTGCTTGCTTGATTATGTCTCTCAGGAAGAAATTTTGCGATGTGGAAATTGTTAGCGTGGAAGACGTGAAGCCTCCACCATCTCCACCTCCACCTCCTCCACCGTCCCCACCACCATACCCGTCTCCATGTCCGTCATGCCTGCCTCCACCTTGTCCGCCGTACACACCATGTTACTGTCCGAGTCCATGCCAAGCATATGTCGTATGTCCAGTCAATGATCCAAATCCACCTAATTGCTCCACCACGTGACGGAGCAATTTTTAGATAAATGAATTTCCAGTAATATATGTTTAGAAATTAAGATAAATGTTCATTTTAGGACCAAGTTAAAATATCCTTGCAGTAAGGGTTGATCGACCAGACCTTTAAGAAAATTGAGACTTGGAAGTCGTACATGAACAAGAAGCCTGTGTTGGCAAGGGGTCGAAACATGCTGTAACGTCACGCTCCGCCTTTATATGATTAGTGTTTATAATTATAACATTTGTCCTTATATTTATTTTCATTTTTTATTCATGAATTTAACATTTTCATGACTAATTATATTTTGCAGTGGAATGCACCGGACGCCCCAGATGATCTCGTGCCTATTAAAGTTAATTATAATAAGATGAACCAAGCTATGAAGTAAACTATAGATATAGTTAAATTAATTTACGTTCCATCTAAATAAATTTTATTCAACTTAATTAACTTGATAATTATAATCAATTTGATTACTTAGCGCACTAATCAAGTCAATTGATGGATATTAGTTACCAAAACAAAATCAATGTATACTATAATTGATGCTTTAATTTTGGAATTGAAGACCTTTTTGTGCATTTTTTTTTATGGAATAAAATCATTAATCCTTTGGGTTATTTTCACCAACAGACACTGAACTTATATAAAAATTACAAAACGGTCACTGTAGTTTAAAACTTTCAGTAACGGTTACTTAAGTTTTAGGGTGCCTTCAAAAACAATCACTGAAATTTAAAAACTTGTAGATACAGTCACTAAAGTTTAAAAACTTTCAAAAACAGTCGCTGAAGTTTAAAAACACTTTTTCAATTTTTGGGGCTACTTTTGCGACAACTTTTAGGCCACTTTCGACCATCAATACTGTCAAATTTTGATACAGTTGGAAAACATACAATGTCCTCTTCAATTACGACCAAAATCTTCCCGCAACTCCAAGGGATTAAATCAAAAAGTCACAGCAAAAGTCGCCTAAAAAATCTGAAAATCTGTGTAAAAATCTGAAAATCTACCCAAATTTTCATATTTTTTGGGCGACATTTGCGGCGAATTTTCCAGTGACTTCCAACAACCAAGACCATCGAATTTTGATACCTTTGGAAAGCCCACAATGTCCTTTTCAATTACCATCCAAAATCTTCTCCAAACTCCAAAGAATTCGACCGAAATAAACCCACAAATTCGGGATGCTAACTTTGTGGGTTTATTCTTGCCAAATCCTTTTCAGGGAGATTTTGGGCGTTAATTGAAGAGGATATTGTGGGCTTTCTAATGGTTTCAAAATTCAGCGGTCTTGGTGGTCGGAGTTTGCCGAAAAGTTGGCGCAAAAGTCGCCCAAAAAACTAAAAAATATGCCTAGATTTTTACCTTTTCGGATAGCCAAATTTGTGGGTTTATTCCGGTCGAATCCTTTGGAGTTTGGGAGAGAATTTTGGTGATAATTGAAGAGTACATTGTGAGCTTTCCAATGGTATCAAAATTCAATGGTGTTGGTGGTCGGAAGTTACCAGAAAGTTGCCTCAAAAGTAGCCCAAAAAATCTGAAATATTTGCGCAGATTTTTGCCTTTTCGGTACCCGACTTTGTGGGTTTATTCAGGTCAAATCATTTGGAGTTTGGAGGACATTTTAGGTAGTAATTGAAGAGGATATTGTAGGCTTTCCAACGATTTCAAAATTCGGTAGTCTTGGCGGTCGGAAGTCGTCGCAAAAGTTGCCTAAAAAATTTGAAAATTTTTGCAGATTTTAAGATTTTTTGGATGAATTTTGCGGCGATTTTTTGGTCGAATCCCTTGAAATTATGGGGAGATTTGGGTGGTAATTGAAGGGGACATTGTGGGTTTTCCAATATTATCAAAATTCGAAGGTATCGATGGTCGGAAGTTGTCGAAAAGTTGTCGCAAAAATGACTCAAAAACTGAAAAAGTGTTTTTAAACTTCAGTGACCGTTTCTGAAAGATTTTTAAACTTTAGTGACTATTCCTATAAGCGCCGAAAATTTAAGTGATCGTTACTGAAAGTTTTAAATTTCAATAACCTTTTTTAATTTTCGCGTAAGTTCAGTGACCGTTTGTAAAATCAATCCTTAATCCTTTAATATAAATAAAAGGGATATAACGTAGAATATTGTTCTTCTTTTCCACTTCGTCTTTTGTGTTTGGAGTCAAACACTTGAGGTGTAATACTTGTGTTCTATTCTAATATCATTTGATAGACAAATTAGTGATTAGTGACATTTTACAGTATTTGATGGAATCATGATATGGTCAAACTTACGCTATTTTGAGTCATCTTGCAATCTATGGATCAACCAATTGTATAGCGGCCCATTTTAGTTTCTCCAGCACACGTAACTATATGTATATATGTATACCCCATACATAATTATAACTAGGTTATAATGATTCATGTAAATTCCTTTAGCACAAATTGTATTTGAGCAGGAAACTTGTTTTTATCATTGGGTTCCTTTGTTTATGGTAATTAACATACAGTAATTTATCCCCCAAGTGAATAGTTACACGAGTCATAGTCTTATTCATATCAGGATATGGATTGATTTTAGGATGAATACTATTGAAATTCTAAAAAAATATTAATGACTAGGATTTTTGCACGTAGACTTCATGGGCGGCTAACGATGTCTTCACTTGTCATTCAAAATGTAAATTGCTAAGGATTTCAAGTAAACCTTCCATTGTCTTCATGCACATGTGATATTATTAAATGTATCAATGTGTTCATAAATTTGCTATTATGTGAACATGATTTTTAATTATTACGTTTTATGTCATGAATATTTCATGCACATCAACGCATCCATAAGCATACATGAAATTTTAAGGAATAAAATAGTTTTCAAATGTCACGACTCAACGAATATTTTTAAAATATGTATCCTCAATGTTTTTATTAAGAGGTGAATGTCTACACCATGAAAGGTGTGAGTGGGAAATGGGGCATGGGGGATCGGCGCACCCGACCAATGTTCAATGTCCAATGATAACGTTAATGTTAACCGTTTTGCGGTACTACCGGTAGGACTAGACTGGGTTCCAAATAATAATTTTACATTGCATTCTGATTGGCTAGTCGATACACCAAGTGAGCTCACAATGTCAATGTTAAGTTTTTAGAGAAATGAAAAGAAAGGGATACATGATGAGAATTGCCTTTTATTTTACAGTAACTCATATGCGTATGATAGGCATGCATCATGTGCATGAGGTTTGCTTACTGAGCGTTAGCTCATCCCACGTTATCCCACATTTTCAGATAATGATTTGGGACGATGACTTGTGGTGACACGAAGTCAATACTATCATATTTAATTGTTGAATTTGTTCTTGTAATTAAAGTTGACATTCAATTTATATTGTTCTATTTTTAAGCATAAATTATTTTAAATTAATAGGTCATTGATGTTTACTTTGTCAAAAAAAGAAAAAAAAAATAATCGCTTCCAAATTTATGATGTCAAGAGAAAGTTAAAATATAATACCTCCAAATCAGGGCATCTAGATTTGGGGTGTTTCAAATGCCGCTAGCCTTGTCAATACGGGTTTCCTGCTCGTGCAACCACCAATCTAGATTTTCTTAAAAATCTGGCCGAAGCTCAATGGTGGGTTTAGGATTCTGAGTTAGCACGGGTGATCGTCGATCACAATAAAATATTTAGAGCTTGTTTGATATCTCTTTTTTGCAAAAAAAAAAATACATTTTGGAATAATGACTTGATGTAGAATGTGCGGTTAAAAATAAGAAAAAGTTTTGAATTTGCTTGTAATATTATTTTATTGAAGAATATATGATTGAAAATAAAAAAGATAAAACTGTATTTTCAAATAAATGGAAATAAAATAAGGCCTAAGATTTAAATATAACAATTATTTTGTTCAAATTGAACACATATAAGTTGGTTATAAGAATAAACCGTACTCACCAAATAACATTGTTGCCAAGTTTTATATATTTCATAGGAAGAGCACCCATTCGAATCTTTACAATTGCATCAAAATCACTAAAATCTAGCACATATTATTTTGTTATATTTAGTGTCAAAATTCTACAAATGCCATAATGGGTGAGCTTTCAATAATCCTAATAAGAGCTCACAAGTTTGAATGATCTTCGGTGCCTTCCCTATTGCATTAATTTTTGTAAAAATTGTATTTACAAGCTTTAACCAACTTAGTTAGAAGAGATGTTTGACATTAAAATGAATTACCAGTAATATATGCTAAAAAGTTATCTTGTCAACCAAAAAAAAAAAAAATTCCTCTCAGTGGATCCAACACGCGCTACCGCAGGTGTTGGCCAAGTGCTGATCCAGTACTGCCAAAGCTTATAGTTTGTGATGGCCTATGTTGACTTGGGGTGTGCTTTATTTAGGTGATGCGTAAGTAAAGCACGTGAGCTGTGATTGATTTGTTTGGGTATGTTGAATCTCTGTTACTAGGTCAAGAGCAGGGATCCTTCTCAGCATAGGATTTCGTCGCTCCATAGGACTAAATAAATAGATTGTTTGAGAAGTAGTTGGGCATTTGACACTAGCTCAATTAAAATGTAATGTACATTGGGCATTAGCTCAATTTTTAGGGTTCACATTCAGCATGCATGTAACATAATATACTTACAAGCAGTTGGCCTATTTATATATTAATAATATGTCAAAATTAAACAACTTAATATACTTGATGCATATTTGTTTTAAATATATAAAACTTCGAGCCTAGATAGATGATAAGTGTGTTTTTACACACTTATTTAGGTCACAAACATGACTTAATTATGAATAAAATGATTGAATTGTGACTAAATTTCGTTACATTTGTGAATTGCAGGTAACACCGATGAACATGGTGAAATACATGAGAAAAGATGCGAAAAAGAACTAAAATGACACAAAGTGAAAGTTCAAGGACCAAGGCGCAATTACCCAAAAGTTGACCTGATGAACAAATCAACAAATTGAGTTTTTCAAATACAAATTGATTACATTTTGAGATGATGGAATGTGAAGAATGAAGAAAAGATGCAAAGAAGTGGAAGATTCAAGTAAAAGGACCAATTTGCAGAAAATAAAAGTTGAATTCTACCATGCGGTCGCATGGTAGAAATGTCGTGCGGCCACACGAAGCGATGCAGGAAATTTTCTTGGAAATATAGAATAACCATGCGGCCGCACGGATTAAAACCATGTGGTCGCGTGGTACATTTCCGGCTCGATTTTTTTCTTTCCTTATACGATTGAAACACCTTTGGTAACCTAATTTTCCACGGAATATAAATATCAAAAAAACATTCCAGAGACGACCAGAACGTAATTGGAGGCCAAAAAACACTTCTTGGAGAGGATTTGAGCGCAAGAACAACGATTGGCACGAAGAACTTCAAGATTTATTCAAAATTTCATAACCCGGTGATATCTTTTATTCAAAATATGATGTATTGTGTTATTTTAATCATGCTAGGCTAGATTTTTATTATGCTAGGAGATCGATGAATCATGTGATTTGAATTTAAATATCCTCGTTTTGCAATTTGATGTTAAGACACAATTTTTATTATTTTGAATGATTTATATGCAATTAATGTTTTCGCAATTAAGGGCTCGTAATTGTGTGAATTTAAGTGATTTATTCTTGCATTCGAGAGAATTGGAATAGATTTGACATAATATAAATCATCATAGAGTCCGATAGTGGATAGAAATATACCGCTATACACTACGTGAATCTTTAAGTGTTCATAAAACCGCATGCATTTTTACATATGCTCTTGTCATAGAAATATAGATCGGTGGTATGTAAAAATAGGTTTGATATATCTCGAGAGAGAGTATTGGATAAACTTAGGAACATTGATTCGTCACAATTGAAATGTGTTATCATATTGTGAAACTAGGGTTTAAAGTGATAATTGCATGGGAATTCGTGATTCTAGCGTATTTAATTCCTAATAATTATAACAACATGTGTTTTCAATAATTGATTTCATTCTAGAGTTTTAAATTATTTTTTTGCACATTAATTTCAATTTAATCATAAAAAAATTGCATTTTTGGGGTTTAATTAGATCTACATTCACTTTGATAATTTAGTTTCGATTAAGGCTACGGTAGGTAAAATTTGAACTAATCAATCTCCGTGAGACGATATTCGGACTCATTTAATCCACTTTATTACTTGTTAACGAATCATACACTTGCAGTGGTTTTAAATCGAAAGAAAATAATTTCGTGAATAAGTTTTTGGCACCGTTGCCGGGGATTGAGTTTTAGTTTAATTTTATTTCTCGAGGCACTAATTCGAACTAAATTTTTATTTTGCTAGCATAATTTTATTTTTGTTTTTATTTTTATTTTAGGTTATTATCCTTTATTTGTGTTTTAGTTATTTGAATTGTTTGAATCTCAGTACTCGTACTGGTTTTAATTCTCAGATTTGCATGTCACGATTGCCTGGAGGAAAATTGCAGATTCCAGCTGATCCTGAAATTGAGCACACCTTTCATCGACAACAAAGAGATCACCGCGAAACACAAGTACAAATGGCCAACGAATTAAACAATCATATTATTCAAGCTAACGAAGGAGAGGTAGTGGATGAAGGAAATGAAATTCTGGGGGACTTTTTGACTCCTCAAGTTATTCAAAGCCAATCCAGCATTGTATATCCACCGTTTGGGTAGCCCGATTTTCAATTGAAGACCAATGTAATATAGCTGTTTCAAAATGGATACCAATTCTGTGGCAAAGCCGAGGAGAGTCCACACACACACGTATCTCGATTTCTAGATATGTGTCAACATTTCAGACATCAAGGGATTTTGGATGACGCTATTAGGTTAAGGCTTTTTCCACATACGTTACGAGACAGAGCACTTGAATGGTTGGATTCACTCCCGATTGCAAGTATCACTACATGGAAAAAGCTAGCACACAAATTCTGCACAAAGTTTTTCTCCCCAGCCAAGATAGCGAAGCTGAGACATGACATATCAGTATTCAATCAAGGAGAAAATGAATTATTTGACGAAGCCTGGAACAGATTCAAAAACATGCTCTAGAAGTGCCCTCAACATGGGTTTGATAAAAAGACCCAAATTCGATTCTTCTACACAGGATTACTTCCATACCATAAGAGCATGGTGGATTCAGCATCAGATGACTCAATATCCACACGAACAGTTGATGGGACATTGGAATTATTTGAGCGAATGGCTACCACATCAGCCATGTGGTCTTCTGAGAGGGCTATCCCAAAGAAAACTCCAGGTGTCTACGAGGTGGACGCTTATTCAGCAATATCTGCAAAAATTGACTCTCTGTATCATAAGGTGGAAAGCATATCATAAGCATCACAAGCTAAGAAGAGCAATCTCGGTGCAAGTATTAATTTAATGCCTATGTCTGTTTTCAGAAAACTCAGATTGGGAGAAGTTAAAGCAACCACTGTGACACTTCAGCTGGCTGATAGGTCACTGACACATCCCAGAGGAATAATTGAAGATGTGCTTATCAAGGTTGAGAAGTTCATATTCCCAGTGGATTCTCTTATCCCGGACATGGAAGAAGACAAGGACGTCCCATTGATACTTGGCAGACCATTTCTGGCAACAGGGAGAGCGTTAATTGATGTTCAAATGGGTCAGTTGATTTTAAGATTGGGAGAGGAGCAGATATCGTTCAATGTATTCAAGGCAATGAAACTAGCTGTTATCAAGTTGACATTATTGACAAGGCAGTACAGGAAACATTCCTACTACACGGTCCATCTGATGCCTATGAGGCATGTATTGTACAATCCCAATCAGTCCAGTCAGAGTCTCTTGAAGTTGAAACATGTGCAAGATTTTTGGAGACCAACCCGCCATACACCCGAAAGAGGCACTTCGAGGAACTGGGGACGGGAAATACAAAGCCACTGCCCTCCATTCAGCAGCCACCAATTTTGGAACTCAAGCAACTACCGCCACATCTCAGATATGCATATTTGGGGGAGTCAGATACAATTTCAGCAATCATTTCGAATACAACCAAAAAGGTGGAGGAAAAAAATTGCTCAGGGTACTCAGAGAGAACAAGACGGCGATTGGGTGGACAATAGCTGACATTAAAGGAGTCAGCCCTTCTTTGTGCATGCATAAAATTCTAATGGAGGAAAACTGCAAGCCAAGTATAGAGGGTCAGAAAAGATTAAATCCGAACATGAAGGAAGTGGTCAGGGCGGAGATACTTAAATTACTAGATGCAGGAATTGTCTACCCAATTTCAAATAGTGCATGGATTAGCCAGTTCAAGTGGTACCGAAAAAAGGGGGAATCACAGTGGTGAAAATGAATTAATTCCCACCAGAACAGTTACGGGATGGAGAGTTTGCATCGTCTATCGCAAACTCAATGCAGCCACATGAAAGGATCATTTATCCCTCCCATTCATTGATCAGATGTTAGAAAGATTGGCTGGACATTCATACTAATGTTTCCTTGATGGATACTCGGGCTATAATCAGATACCTGTCACACCAGAAGATCAGGAGAAGACCACTTTCACCTGTCCCTATGGTACTTTTGCCTATTGTAGGATGCCTTTTAGTCTTTGCAACGCTCCAGCGACATTTTAGAGATGTATGATGGCGATATTCTCCGATATGATTGAAAGGTTTATTGAAGTTTTCATGGACGACTTCTCAGTTTTTGGATCTTCATTCGATGAATGTCTAGAGCACCTGAATTTGGTCTTACAGAGATGCAAGGAGACTAACCTAATTTTAAATTGGGAGAAATGCCACTTTATGGTACAAGAAGGGATTGTACTCGGGCATCGAATCTCAGCAAAAGGAATTGAGGTGGACAAGGCAAAAATTCAAGTTATTGAGAATTTACCACCATCTACATCAATTAAAGGAGTTCATAGTTTCTTGGGGCATGCGGGGTTCTACAAGAGATTTATAAAAGATTTTTCGAAGGTCACTAAATCGTTATGCAATCTGCTAATGAAAGACGTAACCTTTGAGTTTAATGAAGAATGCCTCACAGCATTCAACACTTTAAAGGAGAAGCTTACGACAGCACCAGTAATTGTGGCACTAGACTGGGAACTCCCTTTTGAATTGATGTGTGATGTAAGTGATTACGCCGTGGGTGCGGTATTAGGACAGCGGAGAAACAAAATCTTTCATGTAATTTACTAAGCAAGTAGGACTCTAAATGAAGCGCAAATCAATTATGCCACCACTGAAAATGAGCTATTGGCTGTAGTATATGCATTCGACAAATTCAGGTCATACTTTGTCGGGTCTAAAGTCATCGTCTACACAGATCATGCTGCATTGAAGTATCTACTCATAAAGAAGGATGCAAAGTCGAGGTTGATTCGTTGGGTGCTATTGCTGCAAGAATTCGATATCGAGATACGAGACAAGAAGAGCAGTGAGAATGTAGTAGCGGATCACCTATCCCGATTAGAGCCTGGGAAGACAGAAGAATTAGTGGACATCAATGAGATCTTTCCAGATGAGTAGATGTTGAGAGTAGATGAAGCAACTTGGTTGCAGATATTGTCAATTACTTGGCCAGTTCCATTCCACTACTGGACTACTCAAGTCACCAAAAGAAAAAGTTCTTCGCCAAATTGAAGTATTATTTTTGGGAGGACCCAATTCTCTATAGGCGAAGGGCTGATCAGATAGTAAGGAGATGCATACTTGAGGAAGAAGTACATGAGATTCTTGAGCAATGCCATTCATCTGCATACGCAGGGCACTTTGGGGCTTCAAAAACAGCTGCAAAGATTCTACAATCAGGGTTCTACTGGCTTACACTATGTAGAGACACATTTGAGTTTGTCAAGAGGTGTGACCGATGTCAACGCACTGGGAATATCTCGAGGAGGAATGAAATGCCACTGAATAATATTTTGGAAGTGGAGATATTTGATGTTTGGGGAATTGACTTCATGGGACCTTTCCCCCCTTCATTCTCAAATTAGTATATCTTGGTAACAGTGGATTACGTATCAAAATGGGTGGAAACAGTTACACTTCCAACAAATGACTCAAAGGCAGTAATTGGGTTCTTGAAGAAATACATTTTCACCCAATGTGGTACACCATAGGCTATAATCAGCGACGGGGGCAAGCACTTCTGTAATCGCCAGTTTGAGCAATTGTTGAATAAATATGGCGTTAGACACCGCGTTGCTACCCCATATCATCCACCAACTAGCGGGCAAGTTGAGGTATCTAATCGGCAGCTGAAGAGAATACTCGAGGTCACTGTGAACTCATCTAGAAAGGATTGGTCTAAAAAGCTGGACGATGCATTATGGGATTACAGAACAGCATTCAAGACCCCGATAGGCATGTCTCCATACTGCTTAGTCTTTGGGAAAGCGTGCCATCTGCCACTAGAAATGGAGCACCGAGCATACTGTGCTATGAAACAATTGAATATGGACTTGAGCGCCGCCGGCGAAAAGTGCCTACTGCAACTTAATAAGTTAGATGGGTTTAGAATGGAAGCTTATGAAAATTCAAAACTTTACAAGGAACGAACCAAGAAGTGGCACAACATGCATATTCAGAGGCGAGAGTTCGAAGTGGGACAGAAAGTGCTATTGTATAACTCGAGACTCAAGCTTTTCCTAGGAAAACTAAGATCAAGGTGGTCGGGTCCTTATACTATCACAAAGGTCTTACCATATGGAGCTATACAAGTGAACCATGAGACTAAGGTACCTTCACTGTGAATGGGCAAAGACTGAAACGCTACTGGGGCGGTGACTTCTCTAACCAAAAATCCACCGTTCAACTTGAGACGCAAGAATGAAGCAACTGCAGAAAAGTTGAGCTATCGACCATAACCTAGTGCTGGGTGGGAGATAACCCACTGTATCCTTTTTATTTAATTTATTATGCTATTTGCATTAGATTATGAATTAATTTTTTTCTAAATTTCATTTTGCATTTTTTTTATGTAGTCATCAATCATCCATACATGTTAAAAGAGTCCAAGCACTGTTCACATGAGTCCCTAAGCATCACACATGAGTTCGGGTTGATTGGAGTAGTTTGGGTGATTGGGTGTGGAATTCACGCATTTCGAGATAAATTTTGTTTTCTAAATTTCACTTGTCAATGTGTGAATTTGAATACAAAAATTTTGTTTTGGGTACTAAGTTTAAGACCCATACACATCTCAAAATGTTTAGAAGTATGCTTTTGAAAAATTGGGGACGTTGAGAGCCGAGTCAATTCATCAATTGAAAACCAAAATTTTAGTCAAAAGTCGGATTTTTGGGGATATCAAATGTGTTTTATTTTATTCCTATTATTAATTTTTTCCTTTCTATACAAAGTCAAAAAAATAAATAAATAAATAAATTTCATGCGGTCGCACAGTGCGACTGCACAAACAGAAGCTGTGAATTAAGTGGCCAAAGCCACTTGAACCATGCGATCGCAGAGCTTAAAGCCATGCGGCCGCATGGCAAAAATAAGGCATGGGTTTTTAAGCTCTGCGGTCGCATGGCAAAAATAAGACGTGGGTTAAAAACCTACGCCTGGTTCCTTCATTCACACTCCATATTTTCTTTTCCCAAATTCTCTCACAAACGAACCTTCCTAGGGCACTATTTCTTCACTTGGTTGAGTTCAAGTCACATATACTATACACAAATCTCATTATTGAAGTGTAATATCTTCGAAAGGAAATCAATTTTTGAACTCAATTCAACCCTACAAATACAACGTAAGTGTTCTTAAATCCCTCTCGATTCCGTCTTCAAGTTATTCACGTTTGAAATTTCAATTTTGAGGATTTGAGGGAGATTGGGCTAGTTCATGTATGTTTGGATTTGATGTGATTGTGTTGTGAGAACTATGGAATGATTCTAAAACTCAATTCATTACATTGGTAACACCTTCACATAATGCACACCAAGTGTTTGATAAAATGCCACAATAACCTTTTGTATACAATTAGGTGCTTTTTGCATATACGTTGATTCACCAACATGGCACAAGATATATTTTAACGGATTCCCAAATAATTTGAACTAGAAAACACCCACTTCCACATTGCATGACATAGGCACATGACTAGGTCACCGCACATCACGGCATCCTCTGTCCCTTACTTTGCATCTTCATTTGACACACCAAACGACATCCAATTGAGTTGAAATTCGAATATGTGATACACTTCACTGAATACTTTGATATACCCCGAGATTGTTTGGGGAAATTTTGATAATTCTCAATGATGTCAAGGGCCGAAGGTGTGCACTCGGTCATGGTTCCAAATTCTGAAATATTGCATTGTTACGCCGAATTTTTCTCCATTTTTCATATTGGAAAAATACGTGAATTCAATTAAACATCATATCTTGACTAGTGCACACTATGTTACTACACATACATCTAGGAAAGTTTGGGGGATTTGTGCAATGCATATTTTATTTTCTCATTTCTTGCCTATTCTTTTCACATCGAACTTAATGAGTATAATCTTACAAACTTTGCAGGATGCCTCCTAAAAGAACTGTGCACGGGAAGGAAAAAGCAAGCTCTTCCACCGAAACAGCCCGTACTCGAGAGCTCGCGGGCGAAGTTTAGTGATTCTTAACTGCAACTACCGCGGCACAATATGAAAACATCATACGCCATTGGACTTTACATACTGAAGACCTGTTAAGCTTGATGACTTCCCGGGTTTTGAGTTGGTCAATTTAATTCAGCTCTGTGGGTGGTAAAAGTTAATAGAGAGACCGCATCCACTCTATGAGACTTTATGCCGAGAGTTCTTCGCTAACTTCAACAGTGACATTGACAAGCCAGGCTCCGAGCATTTCCATCAGACTTGGGTGCGGGGGAAATGGATTATGTTCCCTCCCGAGGTCATTCATGATTACTACCAGCTTACCATGGAGAATGTGGTCCCCCTCCCAATTGACTTTCACTGGAATGAAGTGGCTGAGGTTTTAATGGGATGGGAGAATGCATGGCCCCTTGACACTACCGAGTGGCATCAGATTGAGCTTACTCCTTCCATGGCCATTCTATGGCTCTTTATGTGCCACAATGTTGAGCCCATATCACACAGGACTACATTTCCAGATCAGACAGCGAGTTTCATTTACCACTTGCCTCGAGGTAACAAGATTGATCTCGCTACTCATATATACAATCAACTACACTCATTGGGAACTTGGATAGATCTACGCTTCACTTTGATATTCCCGAGCCTCATTAGTGGCATATGTCGAGCTGCGGGTGTTGCCCTCCTACCTGAGGAGTTACCTGAAAAACCCAGCCCCATGATCAAACGAACTATATTTGATGCTCAGACAAGGGCTCGGGTTAAGCACAGGGAAGAGCAGGAAATGAGCGACGTAGATAGCAAGCGGAACAAGGACAAATCCCTAAATATCAGGAAGACCCACGGGCTCCAGTACCACAAGCTGACATAGATAATCAGTTGCTGAGACAAATCTTCTCCACCACCACAGGCATTAGCCGAGACCTTCACAGTTTCTTTCAAGATTTTGGCAACATGAGGACTGAATTGGGAAGTTTACAAAGAGACAATCACCTTGCATTGAACTACATCAGAGATGCTAGGGATCATGCTACAGTCATGCGACGGGAGGTTGATACCATGAATGGCCGGTTGAACATGTATGTTGGTCAGGTGGACTGTATCCAAATGAGGGTCAATGAAACTTGGGAGACCATGAGAGCTATCCAGGCCGAGCAGACATAGCAGTCTACCTTGATGCGGGAAATGAATGAGATGATGCGGCAGCTCCTTGGACGACACCCTCCTCCGCCGGATGATGGTATAGCAGGACCCAGTTTCCCACCATCTCATCCATTTTGATTCAAGGGAAGTACTATTTATCACATTTTGGATTTTCATTTTTATGTTGTCCGTAAAATTCTGTCTTTAATCTTCTGTTAATTTTACATTGATGACAATGTAGTAACAAAGTTTGGGGAGGTGACATAATTTTAACTAAGTATCTATGTTCATCGGTATGTGTGCACAAAAAAATTTGCATTTTATTCATTTTTGCTTTAATTCTTTTCATGCATGCCTGTGTGGACTTGATAACCTTGCTAGCTATGATGTTATAATTGGACTAGTTTAAACTGTATAAACATTGGATCTAATGCAACTAGGCTAACTGACACTTGTTGATGCAAAACTTGACATTATCTGTGCACACTATTCATGCTTGACATACTAGATAAATGACTGGATTTTGAGCATAAAATAGAAAAAGAATGATAACCCTCTATTGAATTAAACCATAAACTGCCTTAAGATAGTTTGGTGATGGTTGAGCTATTATAAGGGAGCATTGAGATAAGTGGAGGCTCCGTGCATGAATTTTATTGTGTGGATTGCCTAGACCAATGAGGTGAAGATTAGGTGAAAATCTTAAATTAGGGGTTGGTTTTAGAAACTAAATGTCTAGAACAATAAGGGCATAACATAAATTTATGAAAACAATATACTTCTTTTCATGCCTTTATGACTCGAGTAAATAAGTCTGTAAGGATATTTCAAAATCTGGTGCCCTAAAGTCAACTAACTTGAGAGTCACCGGCCTAAAACTTGCTAAAAGGATCATATAGAAAGCAAGAGGGAAAGAGGTTAATTGAAAGTCATCTGATCGAGCATTTATAACGCGAGTGAATAAGCCTGCAAAAGTTTAAAACCTGGTGCCCTAAAGCCAACTGGTTTGGGAGTCACCGGCTTAACACTCGTTACTTGGGTTATATAGAAAGCAAATGAGAAGATGAAACTGAAAAAAATGAGAAGCTTAATAATAAAATCAGAAAAATTAGATAAAAGAGAGACGATAACATGAAGAAAAGCCCTTGGACATTTGGTTAAAGAAACTATATCTTTGAGGCAAGGCAAGTAACCTAGTTTAATCTTGAGAGTCGAAGCAATCAAACTTAGGAGAGCCTTCACTTGTTGAAATGTAAACTTGTGATAGTGAGATTAATCCAAACTATGAGAGGGGGGGACTACAGCTATGTGAATTCCTAGTTTCGAAACACAACTATGGGATAATTGAGTAAAAAAAAAAAAAAACATAAGTTTGGGGGGTTGTGTATCTCTTGAGCGAGTAAGGATAGAATTGACCACTCAGGGTCGGGACTCAAATCCATCATGAACCTAATATGTTGGCATGAACTCACACACACACGTCAAGTACGCATTTAATAGGCGAAGGTTGATGTCATTTTTTTTTGCACTGATATATCTTCATCAAATCAAACACTTAGTCCAATCCTGAGCCGTAGCAGGGTATTAAGCTATGTTTGTTTAGAATTTTAGTCACCATCTTGTTTGAGGACAAACAATAGTTCAAGTTTGGGGGGTTTGATAAGTGTGTTTTTGCACACTTATTTAGGTCACAAATATGACTTAATTATGAATAAAATGATTGAATTGTGACTTAATTTTGTTACATTCGTGAATTGTAGGTAACATCGATGAACATGGTGAAATACATGAGAAAAGACGTGAAAAAGGACTAAAATGACACAAAGTAAAAGTTCAAGGACCAAGGTGCAATTACCCAAAAGTTGACCCGATGAACAAATCAAGAAATTGAGTTTGCCAAATACAAATTGATTACATTTAGGGACGATGGAATGTGAAGAATAAAGAAAAGATGCAAAGAAGTGGAAGATTCAAGTAAAATGACCAATTTGCAGAAAATAAAAGTTGAATTCTACCATGCGGTCGCATTGTAGAAATGTCGTGCGGCCACACGAAGGGATGCAAGGAATTTTATTGGAAATATAGAATAACCATGCGGCCACACGGATTAAAACCATGCGGTCGCATGGTACATTTCCGGCGCGATTTTTTTCTTTCCTTATACGATTGAAACACCTTTGGTAACCTAATTTTCCACGGGATATAAATATCAAAAAAAATTCCAGAGACGACCAAAACATAATTGGAGGCCGAAAAACACTTCTTGGAGAGGATTTGAGCGCAAGAACAACGATTGGCCCGAAGAACTTCAAGATTTATTCAAGATTTCATAACCCGGTGATGTCTTTTATTCAAAATATGATGTATTGTGTTATTTTAATCATGCTAGGCTAGATTTTTATTATTCTAGGAGATCGATGAACCATGTGATTTGAAATTTAATATCCTCATTTTTCAATTTGATGTTAAGACACAATTTTTATTGTTTTGAATGATTTATATGCAATTAATGTTTCCGCAATTAAGGGCTCGTAATTGTGTGAATTTAAGTGATTTATTCTTGCATTCGAGAGAATTGGAATAGATTTGACATAATATAAATCATCGTAAGGTCCGATAGTGGATAGAAATATACCACTATACCCTACGTAAATCTTTAAGTGTTCATAAAATTGCATGCATTTTTACATATGCTCTTGTCATAGAAATATAGACCGGTGGTATGTAGAAATAGGTTTGATACATCTCGAGAGAAAGTATTGGATAAATTTAGGAACATTGATTCGTCACAATTGAAATGTGTTGTCATATTATGAAACTAGGGTTTAAAGTGATAATTGCATAGGAATTCGTGATCCTAGCGTATTTAATTCCTAATAATTATAAGAACATGTGTTCTCAACAATTGATTTCATTCTAGAGTTTTAAATTATTGTTTTGCACATTCATTTCAATTTAATCATAAAAAAATTGCATAATTGGGGTTTAATTAGGTTTACATTCACTTTGGTAATTTAGTTTCGGTTAAGGTTATGGTAGGTAAAATTTGAACTAATCAATCTCTATGGGATGATATTCGGACTCATTTAATCCACTTTATTACTTGTTAACGAATCGTACACTTGCGTTGGTTTTAAATCGAAAGAAAATAATTTCGTGAACAATAGACATTATATATTTATATTTAGAAATGGCTCACTACCGACGACTTCCAACTTTTAAATTATAACGTGTGATGCATAACTTCTACTTAGGAGCATATTGGGTTGGCTTGATAATTAAGGGACCATTACTCGTCGATCTCCTAAAAGATGAAATCATTTTATTAAGTTCTTATGCTAAAATAATAATTCTTTTTCGTCTCTTCTTGGAAGAAAACTGTGGATTAAACATGAGCCAATTTGCATGGTGAAATTTATATTAAAGTTGTTGACTTGTTGAAAAGAAGTAAATGCATATCGTATTCAAATGTAGCCTTCGAGAATGTACGACGAAAATGCTATCTTTGTTTTTTACGAACAAATTACATCAATGAGGTGTTCAATTTACCGCCGCCAATATGCATTTATTTATCGGATAATTACTAAGCTATGCTGCCTAAACAATTTATTACCGAGCAAATGTATAAAGTCAGTTTAACAATTTTAACTTTGATACATTCCTTAGCCGGAAAAGAAATATGACCGTTGTGTGGGGTCATTTGACCCCACAAAATTTTTAGTTTTTTTTTTTTTAAATCAAAAAATAGTATTTTGACTTTTTTACGACATACTTTGACTTATTCATTACGGAACATCAAATGAAGTTGAAACATTGCATTCTTACACCATTTCAAAATGCTCATGACCTAATTTTTCATTATTTAATGGCGTGCAAAATAATCGGTCGTAACAAAAGTTAGGATGCATTAAAGTAGGCCTTTTAAAATTAGTATTTCGAAAATTTCGATAAGATGTTAACTTTTAAAGTTTGCCGATGATCGTATATTATCCGAATCCACAAATTGTTTACGTCATCTAGAAACACGTTTCGAAAGATACATTACAGTCATATTAAATTATCCAAACGGATGTTGAAAATAGTTGAATATGTGTCAAACATAAGCCTTAAATGAGGAGTCTAACTCGCCTTTTCTTTAAAAAATTCAATTATTTCAATAACATTTATATTATTTTTGCACGATAAATTTTTTAATGTAATTTACATCATTTTTTAAAGAAATTTTACATGGCATATGATGCCAAAAATTTTAGGATCTTAGAGAATTAAATTTAAATTTCATTTATTTCCTAGATTAAATGTGAATTTTATTTCAATTTATTTACTTCCTACATTCAACTTGATACACTTGCCGTTAGCTCAACATCTGTCAACAAAATGGTAAACTAAACTATACACAGCTAAATTCATTTAATAATATTGATAATGATATAGTTATTTTCATTAATATTATATTCCAAAAACTATTATTCCAAAATCAGATTCTCATTATAATGAGAGAAAAATGGATGCCAAACAGATGCTAAATTGGAAACGAAAACAATTTTGTTGTTGTCAGAATATACCTAGTGATCGCATCGTAGAAGTCCTTGTGATCACATCGCTATGTCTGACGTTCTGGTGAAACTTTCGATACCTTTGCGATTGCTTGGTATGCACCTTTTGATCACAAGGTGTTAACTTTTGCTGCCTATTCAACTTGATCCCTAACTTCCTTCTTTTGTTCAGCTCAATTACCTTTTCTGATTTGCATTGGAAGTCCTTCATCTCTCAAATCTTGACATCTTGATATCCATCTTCCATAATTTGGTCAATTTAGTCCTCATCCAATTTTCATTAAGTTTCTCCTTAAGCCATCCAACACCGAGCTTCTCCTAAAAATAATATACAATTAAAATGAAGTATCAATTCAATAAAGGTACTCTCAAACTTTCACTTTTAATGACCTAAGCATAAAATTATACTTATTAATAAGGCTGATGGACTGCACAACATTTTAGTTAAAATAAGAGAATCAATTAGTTTTAAATTAGCATGTCAGTTAAAAGTTGCAGATCTTTCATTGTATACGATCGATTGGTCGTACCGACTACTGAGTACTGAAGCAACATAAGTTTCATGTCAATGGATAAAATCACACATCGAATAAATATGAAAACATAGACCAACTTAAAAGCTATTGAACCATTCATCTTAACAAGATTGACAGAATCCCAAATTTTAATAAGGTATCAGAATTCATTAAGTTTCAACTAACGATTCGAACCGATTAAGTTTCAATAAATGAGTATACAGATTTCAAGATTGGTCTACTTAAATGAGCTACCATCTTGTGCGGCATGGTAAGGGATAAAATCTCATATCGAATAAAAATGAGAATATAAATCAATTTAAAAGTTTTTTGTGCTAATCCTCTTAACAAGATTGAGCAGAAACATCAAATCTTAACATTTCACACTTTATTCCACTGGCCTGGTCCTCTTGAACTGAAATATTGATTCCATATTGACTTTACATAGCCTTATCCCAGCCAAATATATTTATACCATATAAATTAAAGCAATTTACTACTAGAAAATAAGTTTTGTGGATAAAAAAAGAAGAAGTAATTTTAACAATTAAAAGGATGAAAATACCTTGTTTTTAAAGTCAGAAACACCAAATGTACACATTCACGACAGAGCATTAAGTAGTTTATCTTATTATGATCGGTATATTATGAAAAACATAATGCATTATTGATGCAATTTCGAAATGGAAAATTTTTGTCTCCAATAATCGCTGAAAATTCCACCATTAACTTCTTTTGCTTATTCAATACTGTTAAAATAATAATTTAAATAGCAATCCCATAAAAGATGAAGATAAAAATCGAATAATAATTTATGAGTCTATAAATTGTGAAAATAAAAACTGTATTTGACCAGTTTAATCTGAATGTTCAGCTCGTTTTAAAATTATCGAAGATTTAAAATAATAACCCTAACTTGGCCACTTGAGAAAACTGGGTTTAAGATAAAAATCCAAGCACATTTGATATGTTCAAGGAGCTTAATTCAAACAAAAACCTAATAATTACTACATTCAAATTTGTCATCATCTAATCACATGCAAAACAACTGTTTGCGACCCCAATGTCACACTCATATTATTGAATCCAGTTCATGTAAAAACATAAAAGCAGTCAAAAAAGGCACAAAATGGTAAATAAAGTGAAACGACAATTACAATAGAGTAAATTCAGAAATTACCATGAGAAAATGAAGAAGAAAATAGCACAAGTAGTAGAGCCCCCACCCATCATCCCTCTGCCAAAACACAAGCACTTGGTGACGCCGTTAACCACCGTCTGGCTAATCAATAGCAGCCCAAACGCCGCTGATGTCTATTTGCTCTAGCGGTAAGGACATTGGCATTGCTGGCTGAGGTTCCGTGTTCGAGTCCTCTTACCAGCATGGTGGTACTGTGCCTCTCCAAAAAAATCCCTCCATACGTGTAGGGCCAAGCGGTGTATACTAACCCGTAGGGCCAGGCCGGAGGTGGGGTTTCTGGAGTATGGGGCCGCAGTGCGGTGGGGCCAGTCACTTTAAAAAGTTTACCCTACACAGTTTTGCCCCCCAGGGCACATCCAAGTTGGCAGAACAATCACATTGGGGGGCTCTGGAACCAAGTGTGGGGAGTTCGATTCCTGGTTGGGGCACCACCGTCGCCTGTCAACACAAACCCACTTAAAAAATTTACTACTTTCAAGAAAATTAACTGAAAAACAAATAAATAATAACGCGAAAAGCAGTAATGGAGACTACCGTGCTACGTCGTCGTTCAGCACCGACGGCAAATACGAACGCTATGAGGTGAAGTGAGATGACAATAACAAGAACAGGAATAGAAATCGCCATTTTTCAGCTTAATTTTTAAGCTTTCTCACTGTTTCAGTTCACTTTTTCTTGAGGTGCTTATGTGAATTTGTTTCGCGCGGGTTATTCGCTAACAATTAAAAAGGATCACACGATTGTGTAAGGGACAAAACCTCTTGAGACAAAGTCCCAAAAAGGGGTGTTCTTTTATTGGCGATGACTTTACAATTAGAAATGAAAAACAAAGTGCCTTCAAGGGGCGCAAGCACACGAGTTACTGAAAGAAAAGTGTTTAAATTTAAAAATTAAGGAAATTAAGATTACATGTTCTCTGTTCGAAAGTTTTGGATTCGGTCATTTGCTCTATGTCTTTTCTCCCTTTTATACTTCATGGACGATCTCTTTGTGATCAACCGCCTAAAAACTGCTTAATCGTCCTATAACTTCCCACTTCCCTCGTAATGGCCAACTTGTCATAAAAACTGCCTTTTTTAACTGCTGTCATTACTCTTCGTCGTTCAACCGCTTTCGATTCAATTCCTTGAATCGTGGAACGTGATAGGGCTGCTTTAACAACTGCTTTAATAACTGCACTTCTTGATAACCACGACGCTTTATGTTTGTTAAGACCATGGGCGATTTGAAGGTTTGGGCGAGAATAGAGTAACAACTCCGGGCGACTGTATAGCACTCCATTCGCTCAGATTTTGGGCGATGGCGTTACCGCGTTCTTGGGCCTCCCTATTTGGGCCTTCGTCTTGATTTGTTTTGGTTGAGCTTTGTTCTTTGGGCTATCTGATTTGGGGATTCTCCAATTGGGCTTTACTCCTTGGGCCGTTCGATTTGGGCTGAATTTTTATGTGTCAACAATTACCCCCCAATATGGCAGAATTAATAATAATTATTAAATTTTGTCATATTCACTTTGTATTTCCAACAACATTCGAAATTCCCAAGAATTTCAATAATTGTTTTCTTCTATAACTTGAAAAGGTGCATCATTTTGCAAACCCTTATAAACCCCAAACATGCCATTTCACTGCACCATTAAACCACGCCTCAAATTATGTGCGTCTCTCTCACGATTTACTATTTATCTTTTGCTTCTCTGTTACATAACCCTGAAAAACTTCGTTCCTTCTCAAATGGCTGCTTCACAGTCTCAAGCTGGCGACTCCTTTAGTTTTGATGACTTTCAGAAACTTCTGAGTCGCCCATACATAACTCCGAGTTTTCTCGCGCCCGCCGACGTTGAACGTAATGAGTTCTACTTGGGTCCTTTCTTCAACAATGCAGAGGCAGTTGAACAGGTGGCGATGGGTCAGCTGTTTCCTTGCACTCAAAGCCCTCCATTTCTGAACTCTCTACCGCTGGGGCCACTTCGCAAAAGAGGTATTCGCACTTGGCCTAAATCTGATGTAGCTTTCCGTAGGTGGCATGCTCGTCTTGTGGGTCATGGTCCTACTAAGCCAAAGTTTGGTAAAAACTACACCGATTCTTATTCAAGCCTGCAAACCCTTCACAATCATTCGAGCGCTGAGCCTTCCCATACTGAGCGAGTGGCCTTCCTTCTAGTTTGGCTTTGTAAATATGTTTTGTGTGTGCCAAGCATAAAGCCCTCCCTGAGTTATTTACCTATAGCACACGAATTGACGCGTGACAGGCCTTTGAATTTATGTTCTTTGTTTTTGGCTGCCCTTTATAGAGGCATGGCCTCTCTTCAAGCTCAATTGAAGAATAGTGCATCCCCCACTGGCAGTGGACCTCTTTGGTTCACTCAACTGTGGTTGAGATCCTATTTTCTATTGCTTGGTGCTCCATCAATCTCTCGCTCCTCTGCTAGCTGTTATGGGCTAGCCATAGAGCCCTTAGCTCTTGTAAATATGTCCAGAAGGGACATTTTTTCATTCTTTTATTCTTTGTATTCAATCCCTTCCTTTTTTCCTTTTCCTCCTTTTTTGACTCCAAACTATGTACATTCCCCTTCCACTATAGATAGCGCGAGCACCTCCCCGCTCATTTGGATCCAGTTTTTAACCGGGAGGGAGCTATTTCATGATATTCTAACTGGGACCAATGCCAAGGCGGGGTAGAAATTTATGCTCCCCAATTCTTTGCTCGTCAGCTTGGTTTTGGCCAAACTTGGCCTGTTCCTCCTTGCTATTCAAGGAACTTAGTTGACCTTTTTTATACCATTAATAAGGCGGAGGCAGAGGTTATAGATGCTCGTAATCTTCTTTTAACCAGCCATTTTTTATTAGCCCCTTTCAATTCTAGCCACGCCATTCACCCTCTTTTTGAACAGCTCTAGCCGTCAGTGAAGCGCAGATTATTTGTGACTGACGCCAATCGTGCCTTTCATTCATTAGACCAACCGAGCATTTCTTCCCTTCCTCCTGTTTTAGTCACTTCCTTGTCCATTCGGAGTCCTTCTCCTTCTCGTCGCATTAAACAGTCTGCTCGTCCATCTTCTTCTCTCCCTGCCAAGCCTACTACGGCCAAGAATGCCCCAAGCCGCAAACGGCCCACCTCAGCATCTCCCATTCTGGAGGATGATGTTGATGATGATGATGATGATGTTCCGTGCGGGTTATTCGTTAACAATTAAAAAGAATCAGACGATTGTGTAAGAGACAAAACCTCTTGAGACAAAGTCCCAAAAAGGGGTGTTCTTTTATTGGCGATGACTTTACAATTGGAAATGAAAAACAAAGTGCCTCCAAGGGGTGCAAGCATACGAGTTACTGAAAGAAAAGTGTTTAAGTTTAAAAACTAAGGCAATTAAAATTACACGTTCTCTGTTCGAGAGTTTTGGATTCGGTCCTTTGCTTCTATGTCCTTTCTCCCTTTTATACTTCATGGACGATCTCTTTGTGATCAACCGCCCTAAAAATCGCTTGATCGTCCTATAACTGCCCACTTTCTTCGTAATGGCCAACTTGTCATGAAAACTGCCTTTTTTAACTGCTGTCATTACTCTTCATCGTTCAACAGCTTTTGATTGAATTCCTTGAATCGTGAAACGTGATGGGGCTGCTTTAAATAACTACTTTGATAACTGCACTTCTTGATGACCACGACACTTTATGTTTGTTAAGACCTTGGGCGACTTGAAAGTTTGGGCGAGAATAGAGTAACAGCTCTGGGCGACTGTATGACACTCCATTCGCTCAGATTCTGGGCGACTTGCAATCTTGGACGATGGTGTTACCGCGTTCTTGGGCCTCCCTATTTGGGCCTTTATCTTGATTTGTTTGATTGGCTTCGTTCTTTGGGCTATCTGATTTGGGGACCCTTCGATTGGGCTTCACTCCTTGGGCTGTTCGATTTGGGCTGAATTTTTATGTGTCAACAATTACTCCCCAATATGGCAGAATTAATAATAATTATTAAATTTTGTCATATTCACTTTGTGTTTCCAGCAACATTCGAAATTCCTAAGAATTTCAATCATTGTTTTCTTTTATAACTTGAAAAGGTGCGTCGTTTTGCAAACCCTTATAAACCCCAAACACGCCATTTCACTGCACTATTAAACTACGCCTCAAATTATTTGCGTGTCTCTCACGATTTATTATTCATCTTTTGCTTCCCTGCTACGTAACCCTGAAAACTTCATTCCTTCTCAAATGTCTGCTTCACAATCTCAAGCTGGCGACTCCTTTAGTTTTGATGACTTTCAGAAACTTCTGAGTCGCCCATACATAACTCCAAGTTTTCTCGCGCCCGTCGACGTTGAACGTAATGAGTTCTACTTGGGTCCTTTCTTCAACAATGTAGAGGCAGTTGAACAGGTGGCAGTGGGTCAGCTATTTCCTTGCACTCAAGGCCCTCCATTTCTGAACTCTCTACCATTGGGGCCACTTCGCGAAAGAGGTATTCGCACTTGGCCTAAATCTGATGTAGCTTTCCGTAGGTGGCATGCTCGCCTTGTAGGTCATGGTCCTACTAAGGCACTTTTTGATAGCACTAGAATTTCTGATTTGTTAGAAATCTCTATTCGCCCCCCTACTTTTGATTCAGCACTATTTTCGATTGCTTTGAGTTTTTGGTCCCCTGAGTATAACACCTTTATTTTTCCTCTTGGCCCCATGTCTATTACCTTAAGGGATGTTGGGGCCCTGGTGAATCTACCACCTTTGGGCGATACCATTTTTCCTGGTATCTTGGTTTCTGGTGGCACCCCAAAGTTTGGTAAAAACTATACCGATTCTTATTCAAGCCTACAAACCCTTCACAATCATTCGAGCGCTGAGCCTTCCCATACTGAGCGAGTGGCCTTCCTTCTAGTTTGGCTTTGTAAATATGTTTTGTGTGTGCCAAGCATAAAGCCCTCCCTGAGTTATTTACCTATAGCGCACGAATTGGCGCGTGGCAGGCCTTTGAATTTATGTTCTTTGTTTTTGGCTGCCCTTTATAGAGGCATGGCCTCTCTTCAAGCTCAATTGAAGAATAGTGCATCCCCCACTGGCAGTGGACCTCTTTGGTTCACTCAACTGTGGTTGAGATCCTATTTTCTATTGCTTGGTGCTCCATCAATCTCTCGCTCCTCTGCTAGCTGTTATGGGCTAGCCATGGAGCCCTTAGCTCCTGTAAATATGTCCAGAAGGGACATTTTTTCATTCTTTTATTCTTTGGATTCAATCCCTTCCTTTTTTCCTTTTCCTCCTTTTTTGACTCCAAACTATGTACATCCCCTTTCCACTATAGATAACGCGAGCACCTCCCTGCTCATTTGGATCCAGTTTTTAACCGGGAGGGAGCTATTTCATGATATTCTAACTGGGACCAATGCCAAGGCGGGGGTAGAAATTTATGCTCCCTAATTCTTTGCTCGTCAGCTTGGTTTTGGCCAAACTTAGCCTGTTCCTCCTTGTTATTCAAGGAACTTAGTTGATCGTTTTTATACCATTAATAAGGCGGAGGTAGAGGCTATAAATGCTCGTAATCTTCTTTTAACCAGCCATTTTTCATTAGCCCCTTTCAATTCTAGCCACCCCATTCACCCTCTTTTTGAACAGCTCTGGCCGTCAGTGAAGCGCAGATTATTTGTGACTGACGCCAATCGTGCCTTTCATTCATTAGACCAACCGAGCATTTCTTCCCTTCCTCCTGTTTTAGTCACTTCCTTGTTCTCCTTCTCGTCGCATTAAACAGTCTGCTCGTCCATCTTCTTCTCTCCCTGCCAAGCCTACTACGGCCAAGAATGCCCCAAGCCGTTAACGGCCCACCTCAGCATCTCCCATTCTGGAGGATGATGTTGATGATGATGATGATGCCCCTCTTATCATCAGGAGGAAGGTAATTAAATTGGTTTACTCACAAGTATACTTTTCCACACTTGAAACTTTTCTGTGTGCTGATGATCTTTTGGACTTCTCAGAAAAGCTCAGCCTCTCCTTCAAAGGCTTTGGCATCGACAGCTCCTGCTCCATCATCCTCTGCTGAGGCTACTTCATCCAAACCGGTTGATGAGGGGGCTACGCTTAAAGAGACATCTTCAGTCCCGTAGTCCTCATCACAACCCATGGATGAACCACCTTCGTACTAGGGCGTCAACCCCCTAAACATTGAAGCAGAAGGTAATTCAGTCTTTTGATGTCTTACCTTTGCTTGGGCTGTTGGTTTCTGATTCGTTGCTGTTGAGTTTTGCAGATACTCCTATGAGTCCGTCCGTTATGGCAACATCTTCTCGCTCAGACAAGGGGAAGTCCTCACGAATGGAGGAGTCGTTGGTGGCAAGCTTGGCTAAGGGCATGCCATCTTCTACGATTGTTGATGAGGTAGTCTTTGCTTCACTTCTATTTCCATCTTGTTCGTTGTAGTGAGGATCTTTAATATTGGCAATTTTCTTTGTAGGATGCTGATAAAATTGTGCGTTCTATCCAAGACTTATTCGCTTCCTGGGGGCAAGTCCAGACGTCTCGCCCTGCTCCATCTGATCGTCCTACTGCTTCTTCAGAGGAAGATTTGAAGTTCCTCAAGGAGTCGATATTTGAGTACGTATCCTTCATGGATATGGATATTGGAAGGGCTAGTGCTGCCAGACACAAGGATAAACTTGAGCACTTGAGTGCGAAGTTGGAGCAAGCACTTACGCTTCCGTCGCTCAATCTTTCTGCCGACTTTAAAGCGACGTTGAAGGTTATCCACTCCGAAGTCCTTTCTTTGTTGGCCAAGAATGCTGAACTAAAGGCCAAAAGTACTCAATATCTTCGAGCCGTAGCTGAGAAAGAGTCTTTGCGTATGGAGATTAACAAGGCTGAGGACGAGTTGAAAGAAATCTCTTCCGAAGTCATGGTTGAAGACTCTTTGATGGATAATTTGGCTGCTCAGATGAAGGAATTTCAAGCCAAAATGGACGACTGCAGGGCGAGAATGGCTGCTAAAAAGCGCAACGCCTCCCAGGGAATTGAGCGAACTAAGTCCTTGGTCGAGCAATACAAGAAGTTGGAAGTTGATGATGATGTCGCGGCTGAATTGAACATCACTTCCTCTCGGCAGAACGAGGATTGGGAAAAACTTAGGGGACGTTCAGTATGGGGTGGACTGTAATTAAGACATATGATGTCTTTTTTTTCTTTTGTAATTTGATTTTTCCCTTTGTAATTTTGTTCATCATTAATGAACATTAACTTCTTGTGCATTTATTTGACGTTTGTTTTTTAGTCGTCAATTCTTTAAGCATTTAACTGCTTTGTGCTAAAAATCTTGTCCATTTTCTTTTGATATTTCCACCACTTTTCCCAAAACATTGGGCTATTTAATTCCGTTTATTAGGCAGAAATGTGGCTGTTCATATTCTGTCTCTTCATCTTCACCCCCCTATAAATGCTTCGTATTTTCCATCTTCTATCTTCATCTCTTCATTTTCTTCTTCGAAACTAATTTGCTGCCATTGTTTGGTATTCTGACAATCAATCCGAACCAAAATGGACTGTTAAGTCCGCCCATTTTACTATTTACCTTGATGTCACCTTTGGTGTGGGAGGTATAGGAAATATTTTCTGGCTAGCAGCAAAATTTTTACCATCAAAGTTCTTCCCATCGTCTCTTTGTCCTTTACAAGGAGTCGATGATAGAAGACAATTTTTGGGCTGCTTGCGGGCCACTTTGCTTGCTGAGAGTGCTTCTCAGCCTCTTTGCTCGTCATTGCAGCGATGCATTTAGGAAGGTGGTGAGGCCAGTCCACCCTCTTATTCGGCGATCCCACCATTGCAGCGATGCATTTAGGAAGGCGGTGTGAGGCTTACTCAGCGATCAACCGGGAGATTGGCTTACTTTTAATTTTATTTTGTAGAGCATCCATTAATTGTACTTTTGCATTTTTGTAATGAACGTTTGATAATAAAAGACTTCATTTGAACGTATTTCGCTCTGACCTTGTTATCCTTTAATCGTTCAACATATTTGATTATGATTTTATCTGTTCACATTCTCATAAAGAAGGAACATATTTTTTCAAATATTTTCCGTTAATGAATCTCACGTGCTTGGTGTCATCTAAATCTTCCAAGTGATACGCTCCATTGGGCAACACACTGTTTATTTTGTATGGTCCTTCCCAATTGGGCGACCACTTCCCGTACTTTGGATCCTTGTTATCCAAAGGGAGTATCGTCTTCCAAACTAGTTCACCTAGGCTGAACGACTTAGCTATGACTTTTTTATTATAAAACTTAGCCATTATTTGCTTTATAAGATGCAATTTATCTAAGACGTCCAACTTTAATTCGTCTAAACCCAATAAATTTTGAACTAGTGATTCGGCATACTCATCATCATTCAACTTATGTTGCAAGCACACTCTAATCGATTGTACGTTGATTTTCATAGGCAATACGGCCTCCTGTCCATAAACAAGTTGGAAAGGAGTAACTTTGGTACTTGACCGAGGTGATGTTCTATAAGCCCATAAGGCCTTGTTCAGACATTCGTGCCAATTTCTGGCATTTTCATCTATCATCTTTCTGATGATATTTTTTAGAATCTTATTAGAAGATTCCACTTGTTCGTTGGATTGAGCGTAGTATGGTGTGGAGTTTACTAATTTAACCCCAAACTCGCTCAAAAATTTGTTCACTTGATCCCCATTCAAAGATGTTCCGTGATCTACCATTAACGTTTGTGGAATTCCAAACCTATAAATAACGTGATCACGGATAAACTCTATAACATTCTTCTGGGTGATCTCTTTCAAAGGTACCGCCTCTACCCATTTGGTGAAATAGTCGATTGCAACTATAACAAAAGTATGTTGCTTGGACGATGGGGGATAAATCTTCCCTATCAGATCTATCGCCCAACCCTTGAACGGCCAATGTTTAATAATAGGTGCCATCTCTCGTGCTGGCGCCCTTTGTATTGAACCATGTTTTTGGCATGCTAAACAACTCTTTGCATACGAACGCATAGTTCTCCCATGGCAAAAAATATCCACTCTTAATAATTAACCATCTCATCATTTGGCCAGCTTGATGAGCTCCACATATCCCTTCGTGCACCTCAGCAATAATCGTCTTGGCTTCTTGCAAACTTACACACTTTAGTAATACACCATCAGGGCGTTTCTTAAACAACTCTTCATCTATTAGTGTGTAGTTCAGTAAACACAGCTTCATTTTCCTACTAATCCCTCCATTAGGTTCTTTAAGGAACCCTTTAATCTCTGTTCTCCAATCCACTGCGTCTCCATCTTATATGCAGTGAAGTTCAATTTTTCTTGCCCTTCTTTGAGTCACGGGCAATATGATTCCATACTCACAAGTAGACTTCCAATTCAAAACCTTTGAATACCCTGAGGCCATTTGGGATAACTCATTTGCCACGTCGTTATATATCCTATTAACGCATTGAAGTTCTACTTGATCGAATTCTTCTAATAATTCTTGGGCGATCTCATATTGACTTATAATGGAATCACTTTGGCATTTAAAATCACCGATCAATTGATGGATCACTAATTGAGAATCGCCCCTAACGATCACATTTCTTACTCCCATATCTATCATTAGTTCTAGGCCTACAATTAAGGTTTCATATTTAGCCTGATTGTTGGTGCACATTCTGTCTAAAGTGAATGCGAAATTGTAGCAAATCCTTAAAGGATTAATCAATGCTACTCCTACTCCTGCACCTTTAAAGGTTTTTGACCCATCGAAATACAACACCCAAGGTTTTAACTCGAACGAATTGATTTCTAGTTTGATTTCTTCATGCATGTCAAGACATGGATGATCGGCTAGAAAGTTAGCCAAAGCCTGGTTTTTGACTGCCTTTTGAGGTATATATTGTATTTCGAATTCTGATAAAGCTAGTGTCCAAAGGCCTACCCTGGTGTAAAATAGGGCGCGAGAACATATACTTAACTAAATTTACTTTAGAAATTAAATAAACGGTTACAGGTCGTAAATAAGCCCTTAATTTTGTACATGTGAAATACAATGCAAGACATAATTTTTCGATAGCAGAGTAATTACATTCACATTTCGTTAACCGTCTACTTAAATAGTAAATTGCCCTTTCTTCACCAAATTGGTCTTCCTGTGCGACCATTCCAGCTATTAATTCTTTTTCAGCCGATACATACACTTTCATTGGCCGTCCTTGGATTGGTGACACCAACACTGGTGGACTTGATAGATATATCTTCAGGCTTTCAAAAGCCTTTTGATGTTCTTCTTTCCAGACGAATTCGTCCTAATTTTTCAGCTTTAAGAGCAGCGAAAAGATTTTAGTTCGCCCTGCACAGTTAGAAATAAAGCGTCTTAAAAAGTTTACTTGGCCTAAAAACCTTTGCAATTCTTTTTTATTGCTAGGTGGTTTGGCCTCTAAAATGGCCTTCGCTTTATTTTTATCAAGTTCAATCCCTTTCTTATGTACTAAGAAATCAAGAAAATTCCCTGCATTAACACCGAATGCACACTTCAAGGGATTCAACTTTAGCTTATATTGCTTCATTGCTCAAACGAACATCTTAACTATTCGAAATGGTCCTCTTCTTTAATGGACTTGACTACTATGTCATCTACATATACTTCAACAAACTTGCCTATCATATCATGAAAGATTAAATTCATTGCCCGTTGAAAAGTTGCCCCTGCATTTTTTAGGCCGAAAGGCATAACCACCCATTCGAAACATCCTAGAGACCCAGGGCATCTAAAGGCAGTTTTGTGTATGTCTTCTTCAGCTATGTAAATTTGATTGTATCCTGAATACCCATCCATGAAAGAATACATGAGATGTCCGGCAGTCGAATCTACTAAAGAATCCACCGTGGGCATTGGATACTCATCTTTGGGTGTAGCTAAGTTTAAATTCCTAAAGTCTATACACACCCTTAATTTACCATTATTTTTTAGTATTGGCACGATATTCGACAACCATTCAACATATCTGGTTGTTCTTATAAAACCTGCTTTCAATAATCGCTCTATCTCTTTCTTGATTTCAGGGAGTACATTGGGAGCAAAACGTCTAAGAGGCTGCCTATGAGGTTTAAAGTTAGGCTTAGTTGGTAACCTATGTTCCACCAAGTCTCTATCTAAACCAGGCATTTGTTCATATTCCCAAGCAAAACAATCTTTGTACTCTTTTAGCAAAGCGATTAATTTGTTACTAACCTTTTGGCCGAGCATTTGGCTGATGAACGTTGGGTGATCTTCTCCTTCATTGTCAATATTTACTTTGATCAGAGGGTCTTGTGCTTGAGCGTATCCCGATTTGGCGATCCGCATTACTTCGTCGTCCAGTTCCCTTGTAAGTACTTCCTCTTGTAAACACTCCACCTTGTTGACTTCTCGGCCAATGCTTTGCTCTAACTCGAATACTGCCAACTTGTCCTTCAGCGCTTTTAGGGCTATTTCTTCCTTCACCTTGTCATTGCATTCCTTATTGAAAGCCATCAGTCTGGCTTTGAAGGCCTGAATGTCGGCCATTTGCTTTTGTAACTTAAAGTCCATTCAAGACTCCTTAATTATTCTTTTGCCAATTACTGGCTCTTCCAGGGCCACTATATTTGGCCTCATCTGTTTGAATATTTCAGTGAGTGCATCCACTGAGAACGGTTATTCGCTTTGCGCGACAACTTGAGTTTATTCTCCATCTTGTACTACCCTGACAGGTCCATAGTTTCCTTCGTACATGAACTTGTCCACCGAATTTGCTTCTGCGACAAAAGGCCTATGATCAGCTTGTACCACCTCTGCTTCGCCTTTGTTATTCTAAAAGATTAGGCATTGATGGAGCGATGAGGGTATACAGCGACTTCTGTGTATCCAATCTCTTCCTAGTAGCACATTGTAACTAGTAGGACCATCTATTACAAAGAAAACAGTGGTCCTAGTAGTCGTCCCTATAGTTATGTCCAATGGCATAACTCCCTTAGCTGAAGTTGCTCCTCCATTGAAGCTAGTGAGGATAACTTCTGTAGGAATCATGTCACCCTCTATCTTTGCGAACTTCCTCATCATCCTAGATGGAATGGTGTTTATAGCAGCTCCATTGTCGACAAGCACTTTTGCCACTGGGACGCCGTTAACTAGAGCTTTAACGTATAATGGCATCAAGTGTTTAGTCAATTTCATAGCTGGCCGTTTAAAAATAACCTTTTCGGCAGCCTCTATTTCCACTTCCTGCTTGTTTTCTGTCGAATTATCCCCCTGTGATAAGTCGACGTGCAGTATATCACGTTGATCCTCTGTCTCCTGAACTTCCTTCCTACTTCTTTCTAATGCTTCCTCATCAGTTACCCAACCTGTGGGGGGGCATTATTCTTGGAGGTGACCCATACTTTTCAGAGCGAGGCACTCTCTTCTTCCTTTTGGGTGTCCCGTACAGTACGTAGAAATTGAAAGGAGGCCCAGATGGTTCCCTCAACAAGTCTACTTCGCGAACTCCCTCTTGATGTAGTTGCTTAAACAGAATATTGCGCGATACTCCTCTCTTTCTTCTTTTTGCTTCTAGGTCGATTTCTTCTTCAATGTCTGTCGTCCCATCGTCCTCCTTGTCGTTGTAGGCCTCTCTAGAAGTCTGGCCTTCTTTACATACCAACACACAAGCTTCTCCTGCGTTATCCTCCCTCTTTTCTTCTTTTTCTTTATTCTTGAATTCATTGGCCACGACAGGAGGCAACGTACCGAATTGGATAGTTAGGGGCTGATCTGGATCTTCTTCATCCCTTCTTTCTCGCTCAAACCTTGATCTTCCAGAAGAAGTTTCTGGCAGTTTCTTCATTGATTTATCTGTACCGGTCTCTTTACTACCTTTGAGGACATTTTGATTGGCTACCTTGAGTAGTTTAGGCGCTTTAGGATGTGGCACTCCCTGTTGCTGCCTCATCATCCATTTGTAGTTTCGTTGGAAACGCCTTTGAAGTGTCCTAGTCATCTCATCGAAGGGTATTGTCCTTCCTGCATTGTACTGGAATGAATGCCATACATTTGGCCGGCAAGGTTGCGGCCTGAATGTTCTTCCATTATCTGCTGGCCTAAACTGCCTCTCAAAAGGCGGTCCTCTATAGAATGATGTACCTAGCCCTCTACCAGGCTGAGTGTTTGGGAAGAAGGTAGGGCGATAAGGATGCTGCCATGTTCCTGTTTTCTCCGTATTTCCATTCACTTCTCTTCTACACCTTGCACACAGGACGTCTTCGTCCTTTTTTGGTTCTTTTCCCTTGATTCGTTCAAAGACGCTGGGATGTGGTCTAGGATCCTTTTCTCCATCATCTACGACCAATTTGAATTTTGGCAACTTGTTTTTAAATCCAGACGTCACCATGTTTATCCAAGTGGCTGTAGGAAAGGATTTTCATCCACTGCCATCTTTTTCTTATCATCGAACGTAATTCGTCTTGATTCAATGGCATCCTGCAATACATGGCGGAAAACCAAGCAATTGTTAGTCAAATGTGACCATGCATTATGCCACTTACAATATTTTTTACCTTAATTTGTTCAGGATTTGGCAATTTGTGCTTATCGCTCAATTTTATCTGCTTGTCTCTATATAATTTATCAAATATAAGGTCAGCTTTGGTCACGTCGAACGAGAACGTTCTAGCCTTTATGTTTCCATCTTTTATGGGCTCATCTTTGCTCGATGGTCTAGGCTTGGCCATTATAGGACAAGTATAAGTATTCCCTTTGACCAATTCGGCCAAACACATTTCGGCCTGATCGTATGACTCGTCGTCAATGGTATGAACGTCAAAATTTGGGTCTTTGTAATAAGTCCCTTTACTAGAATTTTTCATTTGTTCTTCCTCTCTTATCAGTCGCTCATACCTAATCACATTCGCACTCAACTGGAAAAGGTCAGGAAATTCTTTGTTCTGGAATTTCTTTTTTAAATCAAAGCTCAAGCAGCCCTGAGCGATTTTGACAAATTCTTTTTCGGGCAGAGGTACAAAACATTTGCTTCTTGCTGTCTTGAACCTTTGGAGAAAACTTTCTACCCATTCGTTTGGCATTTGACGTAGGTTCGCCAAATCAGCCAAAGTGACTTCAGACTCAGTTTTATAAAACTGAGCGCGAAACAACTGTTCCAATTGTTGCCATGTTTGAACAGAATTAGTTGGCAAGTTGATGAATCAGGAGAAAGCTACTCCTGCTAACGAACTAGGAAAAAATCTCATTTTATGGTAATCGGTTACATCACCACTTTGCAATGTGAATTGCCCTATGTGTTCTAGAGTAGACACCTCTCCTAAACCGGTAAACAGTGAGAATTCTGGCACTTTGTACCCTCTAGGCCATGGATATGCTTGGTCTACCCAATCAGGATATGACTTTGTGTACGTCGGCCTAATGACGGGACGCACCCCAAAAGCCATCATACGTGGAATATTCTGTCCATTGTTCAGGACATTATCTCTTATGTTTGGATTACCCCCCAATTTAGGCATACTACTACCATTGTTCTGATTTGGCACTGTAGTATCCCCTTGGTTTGAAGTAGAAGGACCAGAAAGCGGTTCTACCCCTTGATTCGGATTTAGGACCGAGGGATTATGTCCCACAATTGTCCTAGTTTGAAAGTGGTTTGTAAGAGGTATAGCCGGTTGACATATTTGGCCTACTAACTTATT
>NC_036242.1:9914803-9933600 GCF_002742605.1 Olea europaea var. sylvestris | reverse complement strand
GTAAATCTTTCCATATTATGAATACTTCGAAGATTTACCTGTTTAACGACGTCTTGCGTGAGTTCTCCAAGTAATGCACGCATGGTTCGAGAACTCAACTCCGTCATTGGTTCGTAACGACTGTTACTACTCTGATTCTGTCCATCTGTTCGTGGAGAGGCATGCTGCTCCTCATATTGCTCGATCACAGACTGGATTCCTCCCTGACTTGCTGCTTCCTTATCGGATCTCTGAGGCATCTTGTTTCACCTTTTGTACTTTCAACACCTAACACCACGGTCCTACTGGGCGTGCCAAATTGTTTCGCACGTGTTATTCGCTAAAAATTAAAAAGGATCAGACGATTGTGTAAGGGACAAAACCTCTTGAGACAAAGTCCCAAAAAGGGGTATTCTTTTATTGGCGATGACTTTACAATTGGAAATGAAAAACAAAGTGCCTCCAAGGGGCGCAAGCACACGAGTTACTGAAAGAAAAATGTTTAAATTTAAAAACTAAGGAAATTAAAATTACATGTTCTCTGTTCGAGAGTTTTGGATTCGGTCCTTTGCTCTATGTTTTTTCTCCCTTTTATACTTCATGGACGATCTCTTTGTGATCAACCGCCTAAAAACTGCTTAATCGTCCTATCACTTCCCACTTCCCTCGTAATGGCCAACTTGTCATGAAAACTGTATTTTTTAAATGCTGCCATTACTCTTCATCGTTCAACCGCTTTGATTCAATTCCTTGAATCGTGAAACGTGATATGGCTGCTTTAACAACTGTTTTGATAACTGCACTTCTTAATAACCACGACGCTTTATGTTTGTTAAGACCTTGGGCGACTGTATAGCACTCCATTCGCTCAGATTCTGGGCGACTTGCAAACTTGGGTGATGGCGTTACCGCGTTCTTGGGCCTCCCTATTTGGGCCTTCGTCTTGATTTGTTTTGGTTGGACTTCGTTCTTTGGGCTATCTGATTTGGGGATTCTCCAAATGGGCTTCACAGTCAATTTTTATTTCTAATAAATAGATTACTTCTTTTTCAGATATAATAACTTGTTTTGAAATAACAGACTGAAGTTTCTTTTTAAAACAAATAACTTAATTACTTTCATAGATAATAAAAATTTAGTCATTTTAAAACTTAAAAATATGTTCGGCTAAGTATGAAAGTTAAGTTTAAATTTATATCTGAAATAAAATCTTATTAGTAAATTTTATTTCGTTTTAAGCTTAACAAAAGCTCTCAAAACTTATAAATAAACTAAGTTGCAAATAATTTTTTTTTTTTTTTTTAGGCTCACCCAATCATGCGCTAATAATATATGCAAGAAGTTAGGTATAAGATATGAAAATAAAAATAAAAAATAAAAAATTGTACTGTTATCAATCATTTCCAACCTCAATTGTTGATATCTTCTTTCATGTGTGGGACTCGGCTGAGGCTGCAACAGTCATGTTTCTCATTCTAGTGGAATGGAAAGTGTGCCCCCATTTTTTGGAAATAAAAATGGGTAGAGTAGTGTTTTTTTGAAAAATGAGTGATTGAAAAAAAAAATTTACGATTTACATGTAATATTTTTTTATAAAAAATTGTGTTGTTGAAAATAAAAGGGCAAAAAATAGGATATAATGGAATGAAAATTAATAGGAGCTAAAAACGGGAGCAATATAACATGCTGACGTTATTGAGTTACGTCTACCAATCATAGCGATAATGGCCTAAAAGGAGTACAGCTACAGCGCAAGATCTTGACTTTTTAAAGTCCATGTGCTTTCCCCTCGTGTCAAAATTAAAAATGCAATTAGCCCTCTAAATTCAACATAACTAATTTTTAAATTATTAGAATATATATACAAAGCAATGATTAAAGGAGTACAGCTACAGCGCAAGATCTTGACTTTTTAAAGTCCATGTGCTTTCCCCTCGTGTCAAAATTAAAAATGCAATTAGCCCTCTAAATTCAACATAACTAATTTTTAAATTATTAGAATATATACAAAGCAATGATTAAGCTCTTTGTGATGGATTGACTACATCCCCCAGTGATTAGTCTCGAAACCAAGACTCGAAATCAGTGAAGTCTAATTTAACTAATGAATTTTTTTAAAAACAAAAAATAAAAAAATAATTTCTCAAATTTCACTGGAGGTTAGGACCCACTGGCCGGCCCCACCGGCCAGCCCCACCTCCCCCGTCCTTGCTCTTGATTATCACCTTGCAAATTTCTTAAGCATATATAATAGTACTTACTTTACTATGATAAATCGAATCTCATTTTAACAACCAATTACTATGCAAAATTCTAGTCACGAGGGGTTATTTCAATCCTGAATTAAGGTTTGATTTGCGTGGAATAGGTTGAGAGCTGAAAGTAAGTGCACAAATATATTGTTTTCGACGAATCCCCCATTTTCTAATCAACTAGCAAATTAATAAATTTTTCTCAAAACGTTCTATAAAAATTTGAAGTTTTCCGTCCACAGTAAGTCATCGTTTCAACTTTTTGTCACAAATTGAAAGTTCTACTCACAAAATTCTTTTCAATTTATTTTAGTAAAACATATATGTGTCTTGTCAAAATAATATTGGGAGCTCAACTGTTATTACTATATATTGTGTTTTAAAAATTTAAGAATTTCGTCTCGACTTTTAATCTTCCTGTGACTTACTTGCCTTCGACTTTGTGTTTGGTAATAGTACTGAAAATAATGCTGTATAACTCCACTGAAATTATAATCTCAATTTATATAGCACTAAATAATAGGTTGAATGAAATATGAAATTAAATTACTTGTTTAATTCCACATATTATTTAATGTTACGTTAACGTCACTTAAACTGGGATTGTAATCCAAGTTGAGCTAAATAGCTTTACTCTAGTACTAAATTATATATTTAATTTATCGCGATAAATTTTTCGAACTCCTCATTAATGACTGTAAACATTAGTGTCCTCGAGCAAATCTCACTGCACAATCAAATCGTAGTCCATGTTTGTTTCTCATTTTTTGAAGAATGAGAATGAAAAATATAGCTATTACGAGCTCCACACAAGAGATAGAAATTTAAATTTGGTAATTTAATATGATAGATAACAATTATATTCTTCATTTTAATGAAAAAATAATGGGACCAAGCCGGTGTGTGCTTCGCCCACATTCTTTCCAACTTTTTCAATCTCATTTTCATAATTTGTGTTCCACATGTACGAAATAGTTGCATCATTCCAACCGATAAGGCTACCACTTTTTGACTTTTCCATACAGTGGTCCAAATATTATTCTCCCAATTTTATTGACATTTGTAATGGTCTCAATAAAAAAAAAAAAAATGTTGATTCACAATCTTAAGGGTCCTAATCTCCTGGCCTCTGGAGTATCGTGAAAGAGATAAATTGCGAGATGTGTCCCAATAGGCCAAAGAACAAGAGCTTACCCGTACACTGATGCTCACAAAGAGTTCAATTTCATATTTCAGAAATCGAACCCTCACACTGTGGCTATCAATAAGGCTGAGACTATCTCACTTCTATCCTTTGCACAACTGTAATATGTCTCGGGTGCTAGTAACGATGTCAATAGACTTGGTTAGATGAGGGTAAATGAGTCCAAACAATATCCAACGTCCAATAAAGGCAAATTAAAATATCGCAAAATAGGTTCAACTTTTGCATTTTTTATTCGTTTTTCACTGTAGATTAATGAGATTTTGTACCCAAAAAAACAAAAAAAAAAATTCATTAAAATGAGCTCAAAAACGGGGATCAAATATTAACAAGATGACGTCTTAGGATGAAACCTCAAATTTTAATATTATCGTATGTTAATTCCTCTTTGTCTCTTTAATTTTTTACACACACTCGATTAATTTCTAATTCACTGCCCCACCAAATCGATCTGCATCCGGAGGATATCCAATTAATTATTATCGCTGAAAATTCCACCATTAACTTCTTTTGCTTATTCAATACTGTTAAAATAATAATTTAAATAACAATCCCATAAAAGATGTAGATAAAAAAGCGAATAATAATTTATGAGTCTATAAATTGTGAAGATAAAAACTGTATTTGACCAGTTTAATCTGAATGTTCAACTCGTTTTAAAATTATCGAAGATTTAAAATAATAACCCTAACTTGGCCACTTGAGAAAACTGGCTTTAACTTGATACCTCAATCAAATGTTTGGAATCTTGGGAGATTATAATTCATATACATAACCAAATTTGGTAGCCACTAATATAACATTAGCCCCACCTAACTTGGCTTAATACGTGGGTCAACTTCAAACGGTAAACTTAAACGAAAATTCTCCGTTAAATTTCCACAAATAATAGAATTCAGCAGAAATCAAATTAACCATGCATCAACTCTCTAATATCACAATCAATTTTTATTTCTAATAAATAGTTTTCTTCTTTTTCAGATATAACAACCTGTTTTGAAATAAGAGATTGAGGTTTCTTTTTAAAACAAACAACTTAATTATTTTCGTAGTTAATAAAAAATTAGTTATTTTAAAACTTAAAAATATGTTCAGCTAAGTATGAAAGTTAAGTTTAAATTTATATCTGAAATAAAATCTTATTAGTAAATTTTATTTCGTTTTAAGCTTAACAAAAGCTATCAAAACTTATAAATGAGGGTTGACCATGCCCCCAGGGCATATCTCCCAGTGGCAAAGGGGAGGGCGGATAGGGCTCAGCGCGGCAGTGTGCAGAGTTCGATTCCCCGCAAGGTGGAATTGGCTTTGTTGCAAGCGGGAGTTACCATATGGGTTAACAGCCTTGGCCTATCCATGTGCTCTCCACCCTGGCTCCTGGAAGGCACATCCTGCGATTTACCTCCTCCACGATGGTCCAGGGCAGGGTCGGTGGGGGCCCCTAAGGTTGGGGTTCAACCTTTTTATAAATGAGGGTTGACCTGCCTGTGCAGCAGCTCCCACAGCCCCCCTCACATGTGGGGTGAGGGGGGTTCTTTTTTATTGTCGCGAGCTCCCCACTCTGAGAGGACTATGAACCGTGCTGTGTGCACTGTCCTATATATAAACTATGCCCATGTGCTTATAAGGACATGCTGACTTAATGTCCTAAATGTGTACAGCTGCAGCGTAAGGTCTTGACTTTGTACTATGTGCTTGCCCCTCGTAGCATAATTAAAACTGCAATTAGCCCTCTAAAATTCAACATAACTAATTTCCTTTTTATATTTTAGATCTTGACTAAGACTCAATTCTAGCTCCTAAATTATTTGCAAAATGTAAATTGGCTGTTAGGTGAATTAGCGTCTCAAAATTATTAAATTGGGATATTTTTAAATTATTAGAATTAGAATATATACAAAGCAATAATTAAGCTCTTTGTGATGCATTGAGTACATCCCCTAGTCCATGATCCTCCTGATTAGTCACGAAACCAAGACTCGAAATCAGTGAAGTCTTTAAAAAAAATAAAAAATAAAAAATTTCTCAAATTTCACTGGAGTTTAGGACCCGCTGGCCCCAACTCCCCCGTCTATTATCACCTTGCAAATTAATTTATTTTTCTGATATTTGTTTTAACAACCAAGAACACTTTAATTTTTATGTACAGCTACACCAGACATATAATATTAAAAAGTCAAATACGAGGGGTTATTTCAATCCTAAATTTAGGTTTGATTTGCGTGGAAAAGGTAGAGAGCAAGTGGACAAATATATTATTTTCAACGAATCCCCCATTTCCTAATCAACGTTCTGCACAAATTAAAAAATTTTCCACAAAACGTTCTGCACAAATTCGAAGTCTTCCCTACGCAATAAATTATCCTTTCAACTTTTTGTCACAAATCGGAAGCTCTACTCAGAAAATTCTTTTCAATTTATTTTAGTGAAACTTATATGCGTCCAGTCAAAATAATATTGGAAGCTCAGCTGTTCTTAGTATATATTTTGTTTTAGAAAATTAAGAATCCGCTGTCTCAACTTTTAATCTTCCTTTCACTTACTTGCCTTTGACTTTGTGTTTGATATTAGTTCTGAGAATAATGCTGTGCAATCCCACTAGGGTTACAATCTCAATTTAAGATAGGGCTAAATATTAGGTCGAATGATATGTGAAATTAAATTATTTATTTAAATCTACCTATTATTTAATATCACATTAACGCCACTTAAATTGGAGTTGTAATCCAAGTGGAGCTAAATAACATTACTCTGATACTAAAATAGATATTTAATTTATTGCAATAAATTTTTTGAATTCCTCATTAATGACTGTAAACATTGGTGTCCTACAGCACATTAAAATCTAGCAAAGTAGGTTCAACTTTTGCATTTTTTACTAGTTTTTCACTGTGATTAATGAGATATTGTTATTAAAAAAAAAAAAACTCATTAAAATGAGCTCGAAACGAGGATCAAATATTAACAAGGTGACGTCTTAAGATGAAACCTCAAATTTTAATATCATCGTATGTTAATTCCTCTTTGTCCCTTTAATTTTGTACATACACTCGATTAATTTCTAATTCAATGCCCCACTAATTCGATCTGCATCCAGAGGATATCATTTTCCTTTTTATTTTTATTTCTTTAGTTGACTTTGTGGTTGGAAAATTTTATTTGTACACTCTAGTCTTCATTGCGGCCCCTCCTCATGTGAGGGGTGTGCATTTAGCAAATCTCCGTAGTAGTTAGTTGCTTCACTAGTTTGAAGTTTCCACCTAGATTCCTTCATAAGCAAAAGTTTCTGTTTAATATAAATAAACCCGTAATCAGATGCACTCGAGCAATTTAAATTATAGCCAAACATGAAGGTAAGCCATTAACAATTTTTCCAAGAAATTAATGAACTTTCTGTCAAGTTATAATTAACGTTGTCTTTTTACTTTTCTGTCTCTATTTTTTTTTTTTTTAAAATTATAATAGACACAGTGTTGAGAAATAAGTTTAGAATGGATTCATTGATTTTGGTTCGAATTTATTTTCAGCAAAAAATAGTGATCAAGGTGACAATGCGAAGTGAAAAAATGCAATCTAAAGCCATGCAGATTGTTGCGGCTGAACCAGGTATGCACATATTAATCCATAACATTTTGTACGTATTTTTCTATAATATTTTTGTTTATATTATTTCGAATTGTGGTTCAGGGGTGATCTCGATGACTATAATAAAGGATGATGAAATGGTTGTAACTGGAGAAGGAATTGATGCTGCTTGCTTGATTATGTCTCTCAGGAAGAAATTTTGCTATGTGGAAATTGTAAGCGTGGAAGAAGTGAAGCCTCCACCACCTCCGCCTCCACGTCCACCTCCACCTCCTCCACTGTGTCCACCACCGTGCCCACCTCCATGTCCACCGTTCCAGCCTCTACCTTGTCCGCCGTACCCACCATATTACTGTCCGAGTCCATGCCAAGCATATGTTGTATGTCCAGTCAATGATCCAAATCCACCTGATTGCTCCATCATGTGATGGAGCAATTTTCAGGTAAATGAATTACCAGTAATAGATGTTTTGAAATTAAAATAAATGTTCATTTTAGGACCAATTTAAAACATGCTTGCAGTAAGAGTTAATCGACCAGATCTTTAAGAAAATTGAGACTTGGCAGTCGTACATGAACAAGAAGCCTATGTTGGCAAGGGGTAGAAACATGCCGCTAGCCTTGTCAATACGAGTTTCCTTCTCGTATGACCGCCAATCTAGATTTTCTTAGAAATCTGGCCGAAGCTCAATGGTGGGTCTAGGATTTTGAGTCAGCACGGGCGGCTATTGACCGTTGACTGTCGACCACAATAAAATTTTAAGAACCTATTTGATTTCCCTTTTTTGTGAAAAATACATTTTGGAATAATGATTTGATGTAGAATGTGCGGTTAAAAATAAGGAAACATTTTGAATTTGAATGTAATATTATTTTATTGAAGAATATATTGTTGAAAATAAAAAAAGATAAAAATGTATTTTCAAATAAATGGAAATCAAATAAGGCCTAAAATTTAAGTATAACAATTATTTGTTCAAATTGAACATATATAATTCTACTATAAGAATAAACCGTACTCACTAAATAACATTGTTGCCAACTTTTGTATAATTCAAAGGAAGAGCACACGTTCGAATCTTTACAATTGCATTAAAATCACCAAAATCTAGCACATATTATTTTGTTAAATTTAGTGTCAAAATTCGAGAAGTGCCATAATGGTTAAGTTTTCAATAATCATAACAAGAGCTCACAAATTTGAATCACCTTTGATCACTCCTTATTGCATTAATTTTTGTAAAAATTGTATATGCAAGCTCTAACCAACTTAGTAAGAAGAGAAGTTTGAAATTAAAATGAATTACCATAATATATGCTAAAAAATTATCTATTGTCAAAAAAAAAAAAAAAAAAAAATGCACTAAGTGGATCCAACATGCACGGCCACAATTGCTAGCAATCTGCTGGATCCGCCACTAACGAAACTTATTGCTTGTGATGGCTTGTGTTGACTTAGGGTGTGCTTTGTTTAGGCGATGCATAAGTAAAGCAATTTGTTTGGGTATGTTGGATCCCTGTTACTAGGTCAAGAGCAGGGATCCTTCTCAGCATAGAATTTCGTCGCTCTATAGGACTAAATAAATAGATTGTTTGAGAATGTAATGTACACTGGGCATAATTAGCTCAATTTTTAGGGTTCACATTCAACATGCAGGTACCATAATATACTTACAAGTAGTTGGCCTATTTATATACTAATACTATGTCAAAATTAAACAACTTAATTTACTTAATGCATATTTGTTTTAAATATATGAAACTTCGAGCCTCAATAAATTCCTTTTGGGTTGACATTATTTATTTTTATTTAGAAATGGCTCACTACCGATGACTTCCAACTTTTAAATTATAACATGTGATGCATAACTTCCACTTAGTTGCATGTTAGGTTGGCTTGATAATTAAGGGACCAGTACTCGTCGATCTCCTAGAAGATGAAATCATTTTATTAAGTTGTTATACTAAAATAATAATTCTTTCTCGTCTCTTCAATTATTGAAAGAAAACTATGGATTAAACATGAACCAATTTGCATAATGAAATTTATATTAAAGTTGTTGACATGCTGAAAATAAGTAAATAATGCACATCGTGTTCAAATGTAGCCTTCGAGAATGTATTACGAAACAGCTATCTTTGTTTTTTTACGAACAAATTACATGTATGAGGTGTTTGATTTACTATCACCAATATGCATTTATTTATCGGATTATTATCTAAGCTATGCTGCCAAAGCAATTTATTACAGAGCAAATGTATAAAGTCAGTTTAACAATTTTAACTTCGATACATTCCTTAGCAGGAAAAGAAATATGACCATTGTGCGGACCCATATGGGCCACGTGGAGTCAAATTTTTAGGTTTTTCCCCCCAAAAAATAGTGTTTTGACTTTTTTACGATGACGTACTCATCACGGGAAATAAAATGAAATTGAAACATTGCGTTCTTATATCATTTTGAAGAGTGCATGGCTAATTTTTCGCTCGTTAATGACGTGCAAAAGGACCAGTCATAACAAAAGTTATGATGCAGTAAAGTAGGTCGTTTTAAACTAGTATTTCAATAAGATGTTAACTTTCAAAATTCGTCGATGGTCATATATTATCCGAATCCACAAATTGCCTACGTCATCAAGAAGCTCGTTTCGAGAATACATTGTAGTCATATTGAATGATCCAAACGGGTATTGAAAATAATTAAATATGTGTCAAACATAGGCCTTAAAGGAGGAGTCTAACTCGTATTTCTTTAAAAAAATCCAATTATTTAAATAACATTTATTATTTTCTCACGAAATTTTTACTGTAATTTACATCATTTTTTAAAGAAATCTTACATGGCATATGACTAAAAAATTTTAGGATCCTTATGAATTAAATGTAATTTAAATTACTTTCAAATTAAATTTAAATTTTATTTATTTCTTAGATTAAATGTGAATTTTATTTCAATTCATTTACTTCTTACATTCAATTTGATTCATTTGCCGTCAGCTCAAATGGTGAACAAAACTATATACGTAGCAAAATTCATCTAATAATATTGATAATGTTGACTTTGTGTAAAGTAGAATGATTATGGTTGATCAAGGTACTTGCAATAAGAATCGGGTCAAGAGCAGGGATCCTCCTTAGCATAGGAATCCCTTGCTCGAAGTCGATTGTTTGAATTCTTATGTCACGTCATAATGAAAAATTCACATCATAAAAATACCTCATCTTGTTCCAACCACGAATCCCATTCACCGGAAAACGCCACTGCCGCCCTAAATTTCTTCACCCATCACTATTAAAATCATTTAAAATATAATGTACATAGGGCATTAGCTCAATTTATAGGGTTCATCTTCAACATGCAGGTACCATAATATACATACAAGTAGTTAGCTATGTCAAAATTAAACAACTTAATTTATTTAATGCATTTTTTGTTTTAAATATATGAAACTTCGAAACTCGATAAATTCCTTTTGGGTTAACATTATAGGGAGGGTCGTGCTACACGAATATAGGGGTTGACATAACACACACATGAGGAGATCGGTATTATTTTATTCGAGAGAGACCCACGCCTCGGTTGTGAGTGTGATGTCATCCTTTGTGTCAAACATTATGTTCGTTTGACATTTTCCTTGTAGGGATGGCTCACCGCCCGCCAACGGCTTCCTACTTCTAAATTATAACATGCAATACATAACTTCTACTTAGGGGCATATTAGGTTGGCTTGACTATGAAGGGACCATTATTCTTCGATTGCTCAGAAGATGAAATTATTTTATGTAGTTCTTATACTAAAATAAGAATTCTTTCTCCTCTCTTCAGTTATTGAAAGAAAACTATCGATTAAACATGAAACAATTTGCATAATGAAATTTATATTAAATTTGAGGACTTGTTGTAAATAATGCATATCGTGATCAAATTTATTCAAATATATTAATCAACAAAATGAAGCTTCCATTAAACATATGCTATCTAGAACTTTATTTTTAATTGAGCCATAAAAATGATCACTAGGTATGAATTGGAAATGTATGGGACTGAAACTCCTTTAATTACTTAAGGGATTCCTCCACCTCCCATTCCACCGCCATAGCCAGCACCAAATCCAAATCCACTCCCAGATCCTCCACCCAATCCGCCTCCACCACCGAAACCTCCTCCTTCTCCTTGATCACCACCTCCAAGCCCACCACCAAATCCTTCTCCGAAACCAGAACCTCCCCCTAGTCCTCAACCACCACCACCACCTCCACCACCACCGCCACCTCCTAAATTCCAGTGATCAAAGAAGGCATTTTTATCATCGACAAAATCATTTGAGTCAACTAGCTTTCTCGCAGTGGTGGTGCAAATAAGAACCCCAAGAAGAACCAAGAGAACAAATTTGGAAGTCATCTCAATTTGTAAGTAAAAGATAGATTTTTTATTGATGACAATTTAGGACACAGAAAAGGGATTATATAGCTTGAATATCAGTTATTTGCATTAAAGTTTATTCTTGAATTAATGCGTGAATTAATGGGGGTCTCATTAACTTGGCGGTTACTAAGTACGTACTAATGATTTAATTTAATTTTTATAGTTATTAGTTAGTGTAACAGTAGATTAATTAGGCAATAATAGATGTTCATATTCCTTAGTGGTTTATACACATTCTCAGATCTTTCCAGGCGTTTGGCTATTTATGAAGATCACTGTAACTTATATATTATAGTGCAACAATTCATATTACACAGTAACTTAAATTTCCATTCCAATTTTCACGTGTTATTTTTATTAAGTTACCCAAACATTTATTTTCCTGTTTCCTTCCATTGTTGGTCATGCATCCCTATTTTTTTCCAAATTATATATAAAGAGAGATGATGGTAATTGTTGTTTGACAACTTTGAGTAATCCCGGCTCAAGGATCAGAAAGATTTTAAAAGAAAATGCAAGAAATGAGATTTTACTTGATGGGCATCCTTGGGCACGAAAATCAGCAAATATAAATTTGTAACACAAGGACTGCTGCAAAAATCTATCCCATTCGTAAATATTTGCCTGGTATTTGTGGCTATTGCTTATGTAAAAAGTTCGACACAATCAAAATAATACACATTGTACAACAAAAGTAAATATATACCCAGCCCACTAGAAGAAAATCTATAAAGGCAGCAACTGAACTCGTTGAACTCGTTTTCGGTTGGGGCCATGTAGACAACAAATACAAGACACATTCGCACACACGTAAGTCTAGTCCAACACACTAAGACACGCAAGCGGTCTGGAACGGTCTAAGAAAAGGTGTGGGAGCGGCTCAAAGGAGCGGGATGGCAAAGTTCGGAATCCGGTGAGACATTTGTAGCACGATTGTGTAATAATTACCAATCGCATTTGTTGATTACGTATGTAATCTTGATGTATTGCAAGAGAGTAAATGTAATGTATCGTTCGTATTTGTTCTAGTATTGAATCTTGCATTCAAAGATGCATTAGCTTTACAATGGTAGCATGGAAGAGTATTTATGGTAATACAAAGTGAATTGTGGCCTCGGATGGGAGTATACGTGGCATCATATTCTTGACCCATATATCTAATCCTAGACATCATTTTGACTTGATAGCCCACTTTACATTTATTAATTGGCAAAGCCACCACTTTGTTTGACAAGATTTGACACTTAAAGTTTATGATAGACGTCTCATCAATCATTCGGAGAAGATACTTGTGTAGAAAGATCTCTTGGAAGAAATGATAGTGAAGACGTTTCGGAAGTCTCAGCTTCGGCGCATGGGCCTCAGACTAAACCACTTCGGCCAATGCTCTTCTGACCTCATAATGCTAAGCTTCAATTAAAGTGTTAGGTCTGGTTGCCTTCCAAGGGCTTCAAGGCCTCGGCTACCATACTACGTGTTTCAATTTAAGTGGGCCAAGGGTTACAGTAGGTCGATCAGGTGGAACCACGTGTGACAAGGTGTAACAGAACAATTATTTACGTAAAAACAAAAATAGCAAAGAGCACACTCCTTCACTCATGAAAAATCAGTATCACATCCCCATACTCGGGGACTAGCTCAGAGTTCTTGGATCAAGTGTGTGCCCTACAATGTACTTGGGTAATTTGGTGGGTAATGGAACAAATAATTCACGAGGTGAAGACCCAATTTCGCCCATGTTTGATGGCATTATCAGAAAAAAAAATTTATATATATAAAAGTAGGAAAATGTTTTGAATATTTACTTACAAAATATTTTATTATGTGAATATGTAGTAGAAAATGAGTATGAGAATTAAAGAGTTTTCTTTTAAGTGAGACAACGGTGGTTTAGATTATACATTTTGATTTTCTTCGTCTTCTTCGACATAGCAGAAGACATTTGGGGTTCGGAACAACGAAAAGAAGGATTGAAGATGTAGTGTTATTGAAATTCTTTTAAAGAAGTGTTTTTATAAGAGCCCAACTATCGTACTTGGCCTAATTAACCTTTAAAATCTTTTGGATATTATAAGGAAAAAATTCATATCTAAAAGTTTAACTATAGCTCATTTCAAAAATAAGAAATAAAGTTCAAAATTTCAAAAATAAGATATTATTAAATTTTATTATGAAATTATTAATTAAAAAATATTATATTAATTAAATATATTAAGTTCACAAATTATCTAATTAATTGATTACAAATTATTTTCTGGATCACAGATCAAAAATTTTATAAGTCACAAATTATTTCTCGGTAATGAATTAAAAAATTTATAAGCCACAGATTATTATCAATCACGGATCAATAATTTTATAAATCACAATTTATTCATCAATCACAGTTTTTAAGTTACAACTTATTTAACGATCAAAATTATCAAATGAATCAATCACAACTTTAAGTAAATTGTAAGTCACAATCATATTTTTTGAATCACATATTATTAATTGATTGCAAATTAACCAATTTATTGGTCACAATCAACAAAATTATTGGTCTCAAATTTTTTATGATTATTATCCACCAAATAATTAATTACAAACTCTCTCCATTCCCAACCTTATCCTTACCTAAGTCCACCACCACCAATGATACAGTCACACCACTACTGCCACTACCACCACTAGCCTACCAATCCACATTCACAACCCAAAAAAAAAAAAGAAAGTTCCAAATCTGCCGCTGAGCAACACCACCACCATTGCTTGTATCAACAAAAAACACCACCATATCTAACAAAATCACAGACGCCACCACCAAATCCAACAACACCAACGTTAGATCCATCCCACTAGACCCACTGTCGATCCAACAAAACCCACATCTAGTGCCAGATACACCACCATCTCCACCAATAAAAACCATAGCCAAAACATGTAAACCATCGCCGCCACCATTCACTGTGCGAGGCACCTCAACGCACGACATCCGTTGCGGGCGGCGCTACAGCTGAGAAGGCTCGTGACGCTGCGAGCCGCTTCTATGCTAGACAACTATGTAGAGAAGCCCCATTTGCGGCGATGCACGACTTCGTGCAGTGCTTTTCCAACATTTGGCGATGGTGGTGACTGGTGAGGTAGAGAGGAGATGAGGTAGCGTAGAGAGAAAATAGATTGAAAATGAAGAAGGAAATGAATATTAGGGTTTGGGATTTGGATATATAATTAATTGAATTTTATAATATTTTCATTTAATATTAAAATATTGTAATGCTTTGATTTTTGTATATATATAAACTATAATTCTGATTTTTGATATGTAATCTTTAAAAGTAGGGCTCCCTGTAATTTTCACATATTATAAACCGTCCAAACTAGTCACGGTTCAACCGATTTCGGCGGTTGAATTCATATAATATATAGCTGTGATTTCCTCAATTTACAATTACTTTAGTTTCAAGCACTGTTCGGACCTATTTTGTAGTCGATTTCTAGTTTTTCTTGTCGAAATAGGAAGTTCAATCCTGTTTCGTCAGCATAGATTTTCATTTTCCTATGTGAGTTTTCAATTTTGCTTGATCCAAACTCACCAAGACAACTATTTTATGGTGTATCAGCTATCCCATAAACAACATGATCAAAAGCAATATATAGGATAGCCTTCTCACAACATGTTCAACCTCCAATTCTTCTTCAATAATTGGTATAATGTTTTATTCTCATCCACCTCCAAATTATATTTTTAAACCTCCTTGATCAGATAGTAAAATTCTTGAAAAAAATAAATAAATTTTGAAGTATTTAAATTCCAATTAAATGGTAAAACAAGAAAAACTGTCAACCAGCCCAAGTCAAACGAAGTCGTTGGTTTTTGTCCACGTCAACCGATCAACATTTTGGTTTTAAGTCCAATTATTTTAAATAGTTAAAATAGTTCGATTTCGATTTCAATAGCGAAAAAAATAATTGAAATAAAACTGAATTAGTCACTTGATAAAAAAAAATGCTTTTTGTGCATAAGGTTTGTAATTTATTAGTTCAATACTCAACAACTTAATTTATAGTCGGCATCTATTGGCCCTTTAGGGACGTATAATAATTTGCGGTAATATTTCCTTTTCTATTTCGCAGGGAACAAATTTGAAACTTTTATTATTTCTTTGCTTTAATATTATAATGACACAATAAATTATAACTGTAAACTTTATGTTAATAATGTTTCAATTTATGTGTTGTCAAATATCAAGCATATGGTATTGAATCAAATCTCATGAGATGCATCCTTTTTTCATGAAGATTATCTATTCTTAGCTAATTTCAACAAGGATATGAGGTTGGACCTGGGACAAGGCGACCATCTCAGGCAGAGAATCACTGAGGGCCAAAAATTTTCATTTTTGTTTTTTGAAATGTAACAAGAAGATAAAAGTGATAATTTGATGACAACCAAGTAGTAATGGTGAAGTGGTAAAGGTTTCGTATTCTAAACATCCTTTCTAGTGATGGCAATGGGGCGGGTTCGGGGCAGGTGCACCCCCACCCCGCCTTAGACGGGGCGTGGCGGAGCGGGGACGGGGCAACTTTTTGCCCCGTTTGTTGCCCCGTTTAATTTTTTTTATTTTTTTATTTTTTCTTTTTTATTTTTATTTTTTTACATTTTGAAAGTTTCGAATTATGTTATTATTAGAGAATAAAATACAAATTTAAAATAAGTTTTAACGGATGAATTGCCTAGAAATAAAATTATTTTTAATTTTTTTTTCCTTTTTCTTCACGAGGCAGGATGCCCCGCCCCGCCCTGCGCCCCACGACGGGACGACCATTTACTCCCCGCCCCGCCCCACACCCCGTGACGGGGCTGGTTTTTTGCCCCATTCGGGGCGGCGCGGGGCGGGGCGGGGCGGGGCAAATTGCCATCACTAATCCTTTCGCTTGAGATACACAAGATAAAATTTGTACAAAATACTAAACATCTAACATTTTCACACAAAATTATCTTCATTTTTTCGATTTCAAAATTTGAAAGAAAAATCTTTACTTTTTACACCAAATCTCGTCAACATTTGGTTAAGTGCACGAATAATTTTCTAAGAAAGTTGTGCAAAATATTTGAAAGAGACGACTATGCACATCGTGACAATATGTTTCTAAAATGTAGGGAAATTTGTTTGCGTTATTTTTGTATTTATGTGCATGGACACCTATGATTTTCATTTATTTTCGTACTTCGCTAAAATCCCTTAGGAAGGGAGGGGAAAAAAATGAAATAATAATGCACAAATATGATTTGAGAGCCTAACTTTTTTAGTTTGACTCAGGTTTAAGAAATTTGAGGCCGGATCCGAATGGCCGTACGCATAAGAATACATGTTTTATTTCAATTTGATTGTTGCTTGATGATTATATGTGCTTCGACATATTTTTAGTTCTATTTGGTGCTATTTTAAATGTTGTTAATGTTGGGTTTGTGATCGAAATTAGGGTGGATTTTATTTTTTTTTGAAATAAATTGTTTCCTCATTTTCATTTGGAAAAATTTGTTTCCTTATATTTCCCGTGATTTTTATGAAAGTATATTATTTCTTTATTCCACGCTATTTCCATCTTTATACTATGTCATGTACCTATAAATAGTGATCTTCTCTTTCAATTTTGTTTAAGCAAGAATTGCTGAATTCTTGTATTTTTCTCCATATTGTCGATTAATAAAACATCGTGCTTCTACGATTAACTCTTTTTGTTAATTTCTTTACTTTTAAATCTTATTTCTCATTGTAATTTTCATTACTTTATATTGCCTCATTAATCTCATTCACTACAATACTTTCGAGTCCAACAATTGGCATCAGAGCTTGGCTCTTGTTGTGGACTGGTTGAGGTTTTTCAGAAATGGCTACTTTGAAGTATGATATTTCCCAATTGGATCGCAATACAAGGTTTTCTTTTTGGCAAGTAAAGATGAGAGCTATTTTGGCACAGTTGGATTTGGACGATGTGTTGCAAGATTTTGAGAAGATGCCGGCTAATTAGACAATGGAGGAGAAACAACAAAGGGATTGGAAGGCTTTGTCATTGATTCATCTTCATCTATCCAACAATATTCTGCAGGATGTCTTGAAGGAAAAATAGCGGCTACTTTGTGGTTGAAACTAGAGCAATTATATATGACCAAGAGTCTTACCAGCAAACTAGCTCTAAATCAGAACCAGTATTCCCATCGCATGGTGGAAGGAGGGATGTTGGAAGATCATATTGTCGTGTTCAAGGAAATTGTCGTATATTTGGAAACACTAGAGGTTAAGTACGATGAAGAGGATCTTGTCTTGATCCTGTTATGTTTGTTGTCTGGCTCTTGTGCGTTGTTTCGGAACACCATTTTGTATAGTCGGGATACTTTAACTATAGACAACGTCTATGATGCTTTGCATTTAAAGGAAAAATTGAAGCATTTGGTTGGAAATACACCAAGGGATGAGGAAGCTCTTGTATCTCTTGGTGGTCGATGGAGGGGCAGATCGAAGAATAACAGCCATTTGTTTTGCTTCTACTGTAAATGTAAGAGACATATTCGAAAAGTTTGTAATAAGTTGCGGGCTAAAGTTGATTTGGCTGCAAATCGTGGAGCGTTTAGCTGCAAATCGTGGAGTGCAACGTTTAACTTTAGACGAAACAATGCAGTTGAGGATTTTTCAAACGGCGGAGATGTGATATTGACCCTGTATCTGACATGGAATCTAGGCTTGAAGAGGAGTGGATTCTTGATTAGACACGTTCGCATCATATGTGTTCCAATCGAAATTTTTGTCAGACATATGAGCCTGTCAAGCAAGGTAGAGTTGTGATGGTAAACGGCCGGTCTTATCGTGTTGATGGAATCGGTCTAGTCAAATTTAGGTTGCAGGATGGGACAGTCAGAACAATTGATCAGGTTCGACATGTTCCAGACCTGAAAAGGAGTCTCATCTAACTTAGTACTTTGGATGAAAATGGTATAAATTCTATGGTGGAGGTGGAGTTTTGAAAGTCCGAATGGGTGTCCGGGTTGTATTAGAGGAACGGAAGAAGTCTCAGTTGTACATCTTGTAGGGAAGTGCAGAACTATTTAAGAAATATCGGGACAAATTTAGTACTGTGGTGGAGGTTCAGTTTGGTACAGTACCTCTTGTGACGAGCTCTGGGTCAATTCAGAACATTGCTTAGGGGAGCATTGGTGATTCCGCTTTGCCACCAATTTCAGCGGATACACTGTCTTCATTTGCTAGGGTTGGACTCATGGAGTGTAGGTGCTGTGGTATCAATAATGTTTGGGATGCTTTGGGGATGTTGAAGGTGATAATTCTAGCAATGACCCTTCTAATCCAAAATGTGG
>NC_036242.1:9902924-9908411 GCF_002742605.1 Olea europaea var. sylvestris | reverse complement strand
AAAGCTTGATGTATCCAAAGGAGCTTGGGTTGATGAGCTGCCCCAAGTACTTTGGGCGATCCGAACCACCACTAGGACCCCAATCGGGGAGACCCCTTTTCTCATGGCATATGGGACTGAAGCGATGAGTCCCATGGAGGTCGGACTTCCATCTCCACGACGTTTGCACTTCAGCGAAGTGACTAACGATGAGCTATGGAGGCTCGACCTCGATTTCATTGAAGAGAGAAGAGACGACTCCCAGCTGAAGCTTGGCACCTATCTAAGAAACATGACAAGGTACTTCAACTCCAAAGTCAAGAAAAAGTCATTCCGAATCAACGACCTTGTACTCAGAAGGGTCTTCCTATCCTCAAAAGAACTTGGTCCCGATTCCTTAGGGCCGAATTGGGAAGGCCTATACAAGATTAGAGAGGAAGTTCGACCTAGCACCTATTGGATTGAAGACATGGACGGCAAGGCACAACCCCGTCCATGGAACATTGAGCACCTCAGGATCTATTATCAATAAATTGTACCAACATGCTGGATGACATTCCCCAAACATTTTAATATTTCTATGGTTCAATAAAATTCATTTGATAAATCAGCGTGTTGTACTGCGACTTCACCTCGGAGGAGAGGCTCGTGACCCACCTCTAGGCCGCCTCACTTGAACTCCGAGGCACTAGCACATGCCTCCCTTTGGCCCTGCTGAACGCCAAGGGGAGAAGCCTCAACATAGCTACACCATCCCATCCACACCATCCACCATGTATGGGATGCATCGCCGCCTCAGATGAGAGGCATGGGACCCACCTCTGGGCCACCTCGCTCGAACTCTAAGGTGCTAGCACATGCCTCCGCTGAACGCAAAGGGGAGAAGCCCCCAATGCCATAGTCCGAGGCTCACATAGTTCATCTCCTTAAGTTATGTTCATTTGCTTAAGTCCGAGGCTCACATAGTTCATCTCCTTAAGTTATGTTCATTTGCTTAAGTCCGAGGCTCAAGGTACCAAGTTAAAGTTATTTAGTTCGTGCTCTTATCAACTTCCAGTTCGTTTGTTTAAACGAGGCACAAAAACTTGGATAAAGAACAATAATGAATGAAGAAAAATATTATATTAATACTCAAAAGGGATTACAAAGGAGGGCCTCTGGCCATTACATTCAAAGTACTGAAAAGGAAAATCTAGTCTAAGCCTGGCTTGATGGCGGAGGCGCCTCAGCACTTGGGGCTTCGGCATCTGCTGCCTCATCACCTTGCACCTCCTCAGCTGGGGTCTGAGGAACCTCATCCACAAATTCAGACCTAAGTTAAGTCAGATCCAAGTTGGGATACAGCTCCTCTGCCCGCCCCATCACCTCGGCATAGGCGAAGTTCCTCCAGTATGCATTGAAACTCTTATATTCCTCGGTTGTATGGAAGTTGGCGATGTACTCCTCCACCGCTTCCTCCCCTACAGTTCAGGCCTCTTCCCTTGCATAAGAAGCATCGTCCACGTGCCACTTTATCTGGCCCTCTAGATACCTATAAGCATCCTGAGCACCTGTCAAGGAGAGGTTTGCCTTCTCCAGGGCCTCAGCAGTTACCTTTTGGTGCTCATTGGAGACCTCCACCTTCTTTGTTAAGGAGGCCACCTCGTACTGTGACTCGTATACTTCCTTTTTTAAGGCCTCGATTTGGGCCAGTGCAGACTCAAGCTTCGTCGATTCTTCAATTTTTTGGGCCTTGGCTTCCTCAGCCTCGGCCTTAGCAGCTTTCAGCTCCTCTGCGAGGGAGGCCATCTTCCCCTCCGAGGCCTGGGTCCTTGTTTCAAATTCACTAAGGGCCTCCCTGCATTCAAGCGCAAGGCCAAAAGTCCTAACGCTCTGGCTCACTAATGCCCTCATCAAATCAGTAGCATCGCAAGCTGATGCAGCTGCCACCTCTCTGTCCAGAACTTGTAGAAGTTCCCAGTGGCACTTCGGATCTCTTCAGGGAGAGTCTCCACCAAGGCGGGGGCCAGTGCCTCCTCCCTCCCAGCTAAGAAGCTCGGAGACTTCCCCTTCTCACGAACCGGCTTTTGCTTCGCAGCCTCCGAAGCGCGCCTCGCAACATCCGCTCTAGCCTCCTAGGCCTCTGCCTCTCTAACCATCTCAATTTTGATGGCCTTTGGGGCGGTTGCAAGCAACTTTGGCTCGCCAGTTTGCTTTGCCTCATGGGACACAGAGGTCCCAAAGTTCCCGATCGAGCCAGAGATATGCACCAGCTTCCTCCTTTTCGGCTCCTCAGTAACCTTCTCCTTCCCCCGAGGCTCCTTCGGCTTCTCCTGCCTCTGAGGTGTTGCCTCATCTGAGGCTCGCGGAGTACAGTCCTTGGACAGGCGTTCAACGCTGCCTCAGACTTCCTTCGCCCCACTAGAGCCCGGCTTCAGAGGCCTCGCCTTCACAGTAGAAGTGGCCTTCAGAATGGAAGCCATATCTGGAGCTGGATACTCCCTTTTCTTGAATTTATCTGCACAATACATTAGGTCAGCATCAGCATCAGAACAAAGGGACAAGAAAATTGTAACTGTAGGAGCTTCGTACCTCTGGATGCCATCAGCTCAAAGTCCAGAAAATAACGACTCCTGTCAATCAAATGGTCGAAGTGGCAAAGCTTCAGAGGCCTCCTGTAGATGTCCTCTATCACCTCGAACTCCTCGCGCATGAGCTCGAACCTCGTACTACTATCTGCAAAGGAAGTCCCAACAGTTAGACAAATTCAAACCTTGGCTTCAAAAATCAAGTAGGGTCTGGGAGACTCACGAGTTTCGTAGTACTGGGTCGGCACGGTGCAAGTAAGGGCTTTGTCCCCCTCCACTGCTTGCCACTTACCTCGTACCCAGAACCAAGACTCCTTCCACCCCTTAATAGAGGAAGGAAGCCCCACCACAAAAGATGCGTGAGCCCCCCAAGGCGTGAGGTAGTACCACCCCTTAGACTCCTTCCCAATCACCCGAGGCTGGAACAGGGTCATAAATACATGGAAAGGCATGTCCTCCCCAAGTGACACTTCCTTCCATAGGAAGTACTAGCCGACCAGCTGGCTCCACCCATTCAGCAGAACCTGGGTCGGGGACAGCATAAAGTTCCTAAGCACCGCCCTGAAGAAGAGGTGCAGAGGTAAACGAATACCTGCCTTGAACAGGTATTCACTGACGGCCACGCAGCCAGGCCTCAGATAGCAGGCCCGCTCGTTCGGCTCGGAGACTAACATTTCTATAGAGTGGGGTACACTATACCTCTCCCTGAGTTCCCCCAACCTATTCCACGTCATGTTCGAAGGTACCCTAGATGCCCCCCACTCCTGGGTATAATATACAGGGTCCTCGGTCATGGCATACCTATCCACCTCGGACTCCCCCATTTGACCGACCCCATGGTCTAAAGACGCCACTGTCACTAGCTCCCTACCCGAGGTGGACTCCATTTTTCCAATAAAAAGACAGTAAGATGGAATTTTCTGCAAAAAATACCTAACGAAATTCGACAAAAACGGAGATTGGCCGGCAATTGAAATTACAGTCAACCTCGACGCCGAAAAATTTTGAAGATTTGAGAGAATATCAGAGTGCAAGTGTTCGAAAATCCTAAAAAATGGGATTTCCTCACCTTTTATAGGGGTCCAGAACGAACCCCCGCCGTTAGATCAAATCTCACTCAATCTGAGCCCTCAATTTCAGATCCAATCCGAGGCGTTGAATTCAAAGGGTTTTTCAATTCTGCGCCTTAGATTCATGCATGCCTCCCACGCACCTCTTCCAGCGCGTCTGCTTCTAGAAGCGCCAGCCGCCCTCATAATTGTGTTTTTAATACGACGGCAGCAGGCGCCATGGAAGTCGTAACGGTTCAGCCACTTTTCCTCGAAAACAAGCACAAGACATCAAGTCATTGGCTCAGTTATCAAGGCACAATCATTACCATTGGACCTCGGCTTCCTCTTCATTGAACAACAAGCCTCGCAGGTTCGGTTCCTCAACCACCTCGGCTTCCTCTTCATTCAACAACAAGCCTCGCAGGTTCGGTTCCTCAACCACCTCAGCTTCTTCCTCTTCATTCAGCAACAAGCCTCGCAGGTTTGGTTCCTCAACCACCTCAGCTCCCCTCCTCTTCATTCAGCAACAAGCCTCGCAGGTTCGGTTCCTCAACCACCTCAGCTCCCCTCCTCTTCATTCAGCCACAAGCCTCGCAGGTTTGGTTCCTCAACCACCTCAACTCCCCTCCTCTTCAATCAACAACAAGCCTCGCAGGTTCGGTTCCTCAACCACCTCGGCTTCCTCTTCATTCAGCAACAAGCCTCGCAGGTTCGGTTCCTCAACCACCTCGGCTCCCTCCTATTCATTCAGCAACAAACCTCGCAGGTTCGATTCCTCAACCACTTCGACTTTCTCTTCAAAAGTTCAACACCTCTCCTACTTCATCGCTCACCCACAGCAACACTTCTCTAACTCCAACCATGATATAAATATCTATACTTGGACTTGGGGGACTATTATTTGGGGTTCAAAAATTCTTTCAATTTTTACTCCATTAAAGTCCACGCATTACATAAATGAATATACTTGGCTTGGGAGACTATTGTTGCATGTTGTCACACCTGGCCAACCTACCTGGACGATGGCCCACTCATGGCGATCCACGTGGCATTCTTGCCGAGGTGGCACACAATGTCGAGGTGGGCTACATCCGAACTGCTTCGAGCCGAAGTCCATCTGTCGAGGCTCCTTTTTGTCCGAGGCCTACTAACCGAAGCCAGGCTACAGGAACCTGTTGAGAGCAGCTGAGGCCCTCAAGTGGAAGTATCATGACAAATGGCCGAAGCCCCGAAGCTGATGCGCGAGCCTCTGAACCACAAAGAAACATCCTCCATGGTCACTTCTCCCAAGAGATCGCCTGCACAGATCTTATTCGAATGATTGATGGAACGTTTGTCACAAGAATAAAGGTTAAGTCTTGTCACTAGCATGGAGGCCCTGCACAAGCAATAAATGCGCCGTAAGCTAACAAATCAAGCCCCATACCTAGGAAAAGATGTTAGAAATAAAAAGATGAGGCCACGTGCCACTTCATCCAAGGGCCCCCATTTCATATGTACTACTGTAAATACTTCCTTGTGTAATATCAAAAGGCTAATGAAAGATTCAATACAAAGAACTACATTTACTCAACTCTCTCTCAGTTTACTTGCAATACACAAATCAAGTTTATACACATTTACATATACATTTATGAATACCGGTTGGTAATTATTGCACAATCGGATTACGAACCACCCACCGGATTCCGAACGTCACCGTCCCGCATCGTTGAGCTATTCCCACGCCCTTTGAACCGCTCGTTTTAGACCGTCCACGTGTCTTAGCGTGTTGGACATTCGCGCCACGCAAGCGCAGGTGGGACTGGCATCTGTTAGCACACTTTTTGGGGTCAACAGTTACTTTCATTAATATTATATTCCAAAACTATTATTCCAAAATCAGATTC
>NC_036242.1:9886728-9896018 GCF_002742605.1 Olea europaea var. sylvestris | reverse complement strand
CTCGATGGATCCAACACGCGTGGCCGGAGTGCTGGATCCGCCACTGCCGAAGCTTATTATTTGTGATGGCCTGTGTTGACTTAAGGTGTGCTTTGTTTAGGTGATGCATAAGTAAAGCACGTGAGTTGCGATTGATTTGTTTGGGTATGTTGGATCCCTGTTACTAGGTCAAGAGCAGGGATCCTTCTTAGCATAGGATTTCGTCGCTCCATGGGACTAAATCAATAGATTGTTTAAAAAGTAGTTGGGCGTTGGACACTAGCTCAATTAAAATGTAATGTACATTGGGCATTAGCTCAATTTTTAGGGATCACATTCAACATGCAGGTACCATAATATACTTACAAGCCGTTGGCCTATTTATATACTAATACTATGTCAAAATTAAACAACTTAATTTACTTAATGCATATTTGTTTTAAATATATAAAACTTCGAAACTCAATAAATTCTTTTTGGGTTGACATTATTTATTTATATTTAGAAATGGCTCACTACCGACGACTTCCAACTTCTAAATTATAACATGTGATGGATAACTTCTACTTAGGAGCATGTTAGGTTGGCTTGATAATTAAGGGACCAGTACTCGTCGATCTCCTAGAAGATGACATCATTTTATTAAGTTCTTATGCTAAAATAATAATTCTTTCTCGTCTCTTCAATTATTGAAAGAAAACTATGGATTAAACATGAACCTATTTGCATAATGAAATTTATATTAAAGTTGATGACTTGCTGAAAATAAGTAAATAATGCATATCGTGTTCAAATGTAGCCTTTGAGAATGTATGACGAAAATGCTATCTTTGTTTTTTTAAAAACAAATTACATGTATACTATCACCAATATGCTTTTAATTATCGGATTATTATCTAAGCTATGCTACGAAAGCAATTTATTACAAAGCAAAAGTATAAAGTCAGTTTAACAATTTTAACTTCGATACATTCCTTAGCCGGAAAAGAAATATGACCATTGTGCGGACCTATATGGGATCATGTGGTGTCTAATTTTTGGGTTTTCCCCCCCCCAAAAATAGTGTTTTGACTTTTTTACAGCCTCCTTTGACGTACTCATCACGGGATATCAAATGAAATTGAAACATTGTATTCTTATATCATTTTGAAGCTCGCATGGCCTAATTTTTCGCTCGTTAATGATGTGCAAAAGGACCAGTCGTAACAAAAGTTACGATGCAGTAAAGTAGGCGTTTTAAACTAGTATTTCGAGAATTTCGATTAAATGTTAATTTTCAAAATTCATCGATGGTAGTATATTATCCGAATCCACGAATTGCCTACATATCTAGAAGCTCGTTTCAAGAATACATTGTAGTCATATTGAATGGTCCAAAAGGGTATTAAAAATAATTAAATATGTGTCAAACATAGGCCTTAAAGGAGGAGTCTAACTCGTTTTTCTTTAAAAAATTCAATTATTTCAATAACATTTATTATTTTTGCACGATAAATTTTTTACTATAATTTACATCATTTTTTTNTTTCTTTAAAAAATTCAATTATTTCAATAACATTTATTATTTTTGCACGATAAATTTTTTACTATAATTTACATCATTTTTTTTAAGAAATATTACATGGCATTATACATCAAAAATTTTAGGATCGTAACGAATTAAATATAATTTAAATTACGTTCAAATTAAATTTAAATTTCATTTATTTCCTAGATTAAATGCGAATTTTATTTCAATTCATTTACTTCTTACATTCAATTTGATTCATTTGCCGTCAGCTCAAATGGTGAACAAAATCATACACGTAGCAAGATTCATCTAACAATATTAATAATGTTGACTTTGTGTAAAGTAGAATGATTATGGTTGATCGCGGTACTTCTAATAAGAACCGGGTCATGAGCAAAGATCCTCCTTACCATAGGAATCCCTCACTCGAAGTCGATTGTTTGAGTTCTTATGTCACATCATAATGAAAAATTAACATCATCAAAATACCTCATCTTGTTCCAACCACCAATCCCATTCACCACCGCCATAAATTTCTTCACCCATCACTATTAAATATCATTTAAAATATAATGTACGTAGGGCATTAGCTCAATTTTTAGGGTTCATGTTTCAACATGCAGGTACCATAATATACGTACAAGTAGTTAGCTATGTCAAAATTAAACAACTTAATTTATTTAAGGCATTTTTTGTTTTAAATATATGAAACTTCGAACCTCGATAAATTCCTTTTGGGTTAACATTATTTATTGATCTCTAGGGATGGCTCACTGCCTGCCAACGGCTTCCTACTTCTAAATTATAACATGCGATACATAACTTCTACTTAGGGGCATATTAGGTTGGCTTGACTATTAAGGGACCATTACTCTTCGATTGCTCAGAAGATGAAATTATTTTATGTAGTTCTTATACTAAAATAAGAATTCTTTCTCCTCTCTTCAATTATTGAAAGAAAACAATGGATTAAACATGAAACAATTTGCATAATGAAATTTATATTAAAGTTGTGGACTTTTTGTAAATAATGCATATCGTGATCAAATTTATTCAGATATATTAATCAACAAAATGAAGATTACATTAAACATATGCAATCTAATACTTTATTTTTAATTGAGCCATGAAAATGATCACTAGGTATGAACTTGAAATGTATGGGACTGAAATTTCATTAATCATTCAAGGGATTCTTCCACCTCCCATTCCACCACCATATCCAGCACCAAATCCAAATCCACTCCTAGATCCTCCACCCAATCCGCCTCCACCACCAAAACCTCCTCCTCCCCCTGGAGCACCACCTCCAAACCCACCACCAAATCCTTCTCCGAAACAAGAACCTCCCCCTAGTCCTCCTTATCGGATTATTATCTAAACTATGCTGCCAAAGCAATTTATTACAGAGCAAATGTATAAAGTCAGTTTAACAATTTTAACTTCGATACATTCTGTAGTAGCCGAGAAAAAATAAAATGGAATTATGCTATTATTTTGTAATGATCTAGCACCACGAGCCTAACCCATTTTAGAAACGACCTATGGAAGCTCAACCCATGTAAGATTACGAAAACCCAAGTCATAAGTTAATTAAAAGCCCAGCAATTTAAGAGATTAAGTTTAAGTAAAATTGATTACAAAGATTTAATGAATAATTGGGTTGCCACAATGGTCATCTACACGGAATTTCATATAGGCAACCTAGGTTCGAATCATCATGTAGATGTTTTTTATAAAACTTTCATATGAATTATTTTTATGGCTTAGAGAATCTTCAAATTCTTAGTTAAAGATTAAGTTTAATAAATTTAATGATAATAGAACTCCCCCACTTAATTTTTCATTAAAAAAAAAAGGTTATAGAAGTGTAGTGTCACTTTTTCACTACACTCCTCTTCAAATCCAAATTTCATCTCATTTTCTCTCAAAAAAAAAATATATTTCATATCAAGTTAAGCTTAAGGTATAACAAGGGTGAGAAGAAGGAAGGCTTTCTATACATTTTGTTCTTTTATCCAAGAAAATTCAAGATAGATAGAGGTACAAGTGTTCATTCGTTTTCAAATCTGATTTTTCGATAAATGTTTAAATGAAATGGTACCTTAGGGTACGGTGCTTCGGCACTACAACAATTTGAATGATCATTTTCCGGCTCTACGTGTTATGATAATACTATAGTAATTAGATTTTGCCGAAAATCCATCTACGTGCGACGGTATGAATCTATAGTTCGAAATTTCTAATTTGATAACAAATTGTACCGATGATATTTATTGAGTTTCAAACTCATGTATTAATTCCCTTCTTACAGGTTGAATGGGTTTTCCTTGGGGCATAGATGATGGTAAAGGATGATGCAACATGTCATGGAGAAGCCGGTGATTTACATCTTTAGTTGATTTTGAGATGTTTACATTTTGCTTTAAATTTGATTCATATGAATATTGTGTGGATCTATTTTATGAACACTCGTTATGAATAAACTATGTTTAAAAGTAGATATGCATCATAGGAATAAATTTACAAATCACCGTATACAAAAAAAAAGTTAGCGACTTAAAGTTTTGATATCTCTTCAGAAATTTCAATTTCTGCCTCATCTTTAAAAAAATCATAACTCGTTTGTTACTTGGTATTTTTATACAAAACCAATTGGATTGGATAGCCTAATAAGTTAGATACTGAATAAAATTGGAATCATATCAATCCAATATCGGTAAAATGTTATATGTCACATAAAGTAAACTGTGCTGGGTGCTGCCTCTATTTTTCAGTTTCTACCCTTGTTTTCAAAAATTCATAATTCACTCGTTACTTGGAATTTTTTGATGAAACCAATCGAATTTGATAGTCTCATGGATTAGCTACTGAATAAATTTGAAATCATGTGGTTCTGACGTTGGTGGAATTTTATATGTCATTTTAAGTGAACTGCACCGATTTACCTTTCAATCGAATTGCTGCTGAGTTTTGAAAAATATTTTAATACCCCATATGATGTTGACGGAAGCTAATTTTTTACTATGTCATATTATAAGGAATTTACTACCATACACTAAAATTTGATGAAGTTTCAAGATCGATAGCTATAAAAGCAAATTTATTTTGTCAATTACTGTTTGAGACAAAAAAAACTGGAACAGCAACATTACTTTTTAAGTTTTGCCAAAATTTCACGTCAATAGTCGTTACATGCATGGAACCCATTCTAAAAATATTTTTTTAAAATTGTTTTCTTTTATAATTGGATTATTGTTTAAATAAAAAAAGAAAATTCTTTAATTAAATTCTAAAATTTAATCTTTATACCTTCTACTAAAAATATATTGAACAAACTTTACGACTAAGGTATAATGGTTTGAGTGATGTTTCCATCCATGTGGGTCGGGGCGTTATAACGTGGTATCAGTTAAAAAAATGAAACATTTAAGGCACTCCATGGCATCTTGCGTCTATCAGTTGATCTCATCCGACGAACCCAAGTTATGGAATAAAATATTATGTTCCACATTATTTTTTCGAGCATGATTTTTTTTAGTCATTTAAGCTTGAATCTATGAAAAATGCTTATGATGTTTTGAATGAAATATGCTATGTACATTATATTTTGTTTAAATATACATGAAGAAATGATGATTGGCCATCATATTAGAACCTCAAGAGCATAATGTATAAGTTGATATCACTAATGAAGATAACACATAATTGGACACTTATGTGACAGACATAGCTAGAACTTATCAAACCGCTAGAAAGGCCACAGTTTGTATAGCAGTGTTGAACCGTAAGGCCATCATCCAGTCCTATGAGAACTATGTGACTGACCCGTCTCGTCCACTTGTTGAACACGTACATGATATCTACGAGAGATGTATGGCAGCTTTAGATGCAGGACTGGAGATCATGCATATCGAGGTTGTGAATAACTTTATACATTCACTTCTACCTAAGTGGGAAACATGGGAGTCATTGTTAGGGATGAGATGCTAGAGGGTAACCATCCAGAGCACCCAAATACGATTGAATTTGGTATATATTGTCAGACCTTTCTAGACAGATGGAGTAAGAGTTTAGAAACCCAACCAGAGATAGTAATTGAGCCCAATAATGAGGTTGAGCCTGAGCTCGAGCCCGAACCTCAGTTTGAATCAGACCCAGAGGAAGATCCCAGATGGGAGCATGAGGATGACTTTGGGTTGGACTTAGAGAATGATCATGATCATGAACCTGAGCTACAGGTTGAGATGGACCTAGAGTTAGGGCCTAAGACAAAAGACTCCTCCGAAGATGAGGCTCCACCGAAGAAGATTCGCAAGATTCATAGGGATTAGAAATTTAGATTTCCATTTCCTAGTAATATCTTTTCCTTTATGTTTTTTGAAAAAAAAAATTGTCGACCTATTGTATGTCCTGATCGCAATGAGTACTATTAATAAAGGAAATTATGATCAATATGAGGACTCTCTTATTTTTTTAAGTATTCTGGTATTGGCAAACGAAGTTAATGTGAGATATTATATCTTATCTCTAGCAAAATGTCTCGAGCAAACCAGAACAACTTGATAAGGGGTCTCCTGCAAGCGGTTTAAGATATTGGCAGGCTGAATCAAAATCCCGCTCCACCTACACCACCAACTCTTATTACTCTTCCGACTCACGCCTCGGTAGTTGAGTTATTTCGAAAGCATAAGCCCCCTACCTTCGATGGAGCATCTGGTCCACTAGTAGTTGAGGAATGACTTCATAAGCTAGAATGAATTTTTTCGACTCATCGATTGCACTGACGTCCAAAAGGTCCAATGTGCGGAGTTTATGTTTTTCACTGATGCAAGTCAGTGGTGGGATTCGATGTTTCGAACTAAGACCCCAGAGCAACAATTAACGTTAACGTGGAGAACAATTCAAATAGGAAGTAATGGACAAGTACTTTCCTCAGCTTATAATAGATTCCAAGGAAAGCGACTCCTTCAATTCAAGCAGGGTAATATGTCCTGAACTGATTATGAAAGAAAGTTTGATCAACTCTCAAGGTATACTCCATACCTAGTTGACACGAAAATTAAGAAGACTCGAAGGTTCGAGCAAGGGTTAAACCCAGACCTAAACATAATTCTTATATCAAATCATTTCACTTCTAGTATTACTTGTACTAAGTCAGAGAGTACACTAGAAGTTAGCATCCCATCAGGCAGAACATTGGGCACTGATCAATTCGATAGGTCAGTGAATCTCAAAATTGAGGAAAAAACAATTGAAGTTGACTTGTATATGATAGAGATGAAAGACTTTGATGTGATTTTGGGCATGAATTGGTTAAGATATAATTATGTAATCATTCGTTGCTGAGAAAATGAAGTGTCTTTTTAGAAACCAGGAGAAGAACAATTTTCTTTCCCTGGAATAAAGACCAAATCCCATTTCCAACTAGTATTGGCCTTACAAGTTGAGAAAATGTTGAAAAATGAAACATCTCGAGGATTTCTAGTTAATATCTCTAGAGAAAAACTGACAACGATAAAGATTGAGGATGTACCAGTTGTACAAGAATTTATAGATGTGTTTCCAGAAGATCTACCGGGTATTCCACCAGATAGACAAGTGGAATTCACAATAGATCTGGTTCCCGGAGCGGTGCCAGTATCTAAAGCCCCATACAGAATGGCCTCAAAGGAACTTCAGGAGTTGAAAACTCAGTTACAAGAATTGTTAGACCTTGGTTTTATTCGACCAAGTGTATCACCATGGGGCGCACCAGTATTGTTTGTAAAGAAGAAAGATGGAAGTATGAGGATGTATATCGACTATCGGGAGTTAAACCGTTTGACCATCAAGAATAGGTATCCTCTCCCTAGAATTGAGGATTTGTTTGATCAAGTGAAAAGGGCTAAGGCATTTTCTAAGATCGATTTACGATCTGGATATCATCAATTGAAGGTTAAGACAGATGATATAGCTAAGACAGCTTTTAGAACTCGTTATGGACATTAAGAGTTCACAGTTATGCCATTCGGATTGACAAATGCTCCAACAGTATTCATAGATCTGATGAATCGAGTATTTCATCAGTATTTGGATCAATTTGTTATAGTCTTCATTGATGACATTTTGATATACTCTAAGAGTAAAGATCAACATGAGGAACATCTTAGAATAGTGTTAGAGATACTATGCAAGGAAAAGTCATACGCCAAATTCAAAAAGTGCGAATTTTGGCTTGAACGAGTTGGATTTCTCGGTCATGTAGTTACTGCCCAAGGAATTGAAGTAGACCCAGTGAAGGTGAAAGCAGTAACTAATTGAAAGACACCGACTAATGCTGGTGAAGTTCGAAGTTTTCTAGAATTGGCTGGGTACTATCGAAGATTTATAAAGGGATTCTCCAAAATAGCTGGACCAATGACACAATTGACAAGGAAATGAGTAAAGTTTCAATGGACAGATAAGTGTGAGCAAAGCTTTTAGGAGCTAAAACAACGATTGATCATAGCACCGATATTAACCATACCTGAAGGTTCAGAAGGGTTTTTTATATATAGTGATGCATCCAAGCAAGGTTTGAGATGTGTACTGATGCAGCATGGAAAATAATTGCCTATGCTTTAAGGCAATTGAAGCAACATGAGCAGAACTACCAGACGCATTATCTAGAACTTGCAGCAGTGGTTCATGCATTAAAGATATGGCGCCATTACTTATATGGAGGGAAGTGCGATATTTATATGGATCATAAGAGTTTCAAATATTTCTTCACAGAGAAGGAATTGAATATGAGACAGAGATGATGGTTGGAGCTAGTGAAAGATTATGATTGCACTATTCATTAGCATCCGGGTAAGGCTAATGTTGTTGTTGATACTCTAAGCAGAAAGTCGATGGGATAGTTGGCATCATTACCTACTATTTCGATGGAGGTGATCAAAGACTTGGAAAAGCTGCAAATTGAAGTGATTATCACACCAGAACAAGTTACTGCTCATTTAGCAACTTTGGTGGTTCGACCTACTCTTAGAGATGAGATCATAGAAGTACAGGATAAAGACCCATTCTTGCAGAAGATCAAGAACGAGATTGGTACTGATAAGAGAAAGGATTTTGGAATAGCTTCGGATCAGACACTAATGTTCAAAGGAAGAATTTGTGTACCAAATGATGAAGTTTTGAGGAAGGAGATATTGGAGGAGGCTCATTCTACCCCGTACGCCGCACATTCTGGTGGTACAAAAATGTATCGAGACCTTCGAAATACATTTTGGTGGAGGAATATAAAAAGAAGTATATGTTCATTTGTAGCAAAATGCATAGTATACCAACAAGTTAAAGCAGAACATCAAAGACCGGCAGGGTTATTAAATCCATAGACATACCTAAATGGAAGTGGGAGAATATCGCAATGGACTTTGTGGTAGGATTTCCAAGGTCAGCAAGAAGACAGAGTGCTAAATGGGTAATAGTGGATCGTCTAACAAAGTCCTCTCATTTTCTTCCAGTAAAAATGACATTCCGTCTAGATTAGCTAGCACAGTTGTACATTAGAGAGATTGTAAGATTGCATGGTGTCCCCGTGTCCATTGTATCTGATAGAGATCCGAGACTTACGTCAAAATTTTGGAAGAGCTTACAAGGAGCTATAGGAACGAAATTGAATTTCAGTACAGCATATCACCCTCAATCTGATGGTCAGTCTGAAAGGACCATTCAAACTTTGGAAGATATGCTAAGGGCTTGTGTTTTGGATCTAGGAGGCAGTTGGGAATCGTATATACCTCTGGTAGAATTTGCATATAATAACAGTTTCCAA
>NC_036242.1:9876049-9885407 GCF_002742605.1 Olea europaea var. sylvestris | reverse complement strand
GGTGCTTCGACACTACAACAGTTTGAATGATTATTCTCCGGCTCTACGTATTATGATAATGCTATAGTAATTGGATTTTGCCGAAAATCCATCTACGTGCGACGGTATGAATCTATAGTTCGGAATTTCTAATTTGATAATGAATTGTACTGATGATATCTATTGAGTTTCAGACTCGTGGGTTAATTCCCTTCCTACAAGTTGAATGGATTTTCTTGGGGCATAGATGATGGTAAATGATGATGCAACATGTCATGGAGAAGCCGGTGATTTACATCTTTAGTTGATTTTGAGATGTTTACACTTTCTTTAAATTTGATTCCTATGAATATTGTGTGAATCTATTTTACAAACACTCGTTATGAATAAACTATGTTTGAAAGTAGATATGTGTCATAGGAATAAATTTACAAATCACCGTATACAAAAAAAAGTTAGCGACTTAAAGTTTTGATGTCTCTTCAGAAATTTCAATTTCTGCCTTGTCTTTAAAAAAAATCATAACTCTTTCGTTACTTGGTATTTTTATACAAAAACCAATTGGATTGGATAGCATAATAAGTTAGATACTAAACAAAATTGGAATGATGTCAATCCAATAGCGGTAAAAGGTTATATGTCACATAAAGTAAACTGTGCTAGGTGCTGTCTCTGTTTGTCAGCTTCTGCGCTTGTTTTCAAAAGTTCATAATTCACTCGTTACTTCGAATTTTCGGATGAAACCAATTGAATTTGATAGTCTCATGGATTAGCTAATGAATAAATTTGAAATCCTGTGGTTTTGACGTTGGTGGAATTTTATATGCCATTTTAAGTGAACTGCATCGGTTTACCTTTCAATCGGGTCGCTGATGAGTTCTTAAAATATTTTAATACACCATATGATGTCGACCGAAGCTGATTTTTGACTATGTCATATTATAAGGAGTTTACTACCTTACATTAAAATTTGATGAAGTTTCAAGATCGATAACTATGAAAACAAATTTATTTTGACAATTTCTGTTTGAGACAAAAAAAAAAACATGGAACAGCAACATTACTTTTTAAGTTTTGCCAAAATTTCACGTCAATAGTCGTTACATGCATAGAACCCATTCTAAAAATATTTTTTTGAAATTGTTTTCTTTTAAAATTGGATTATTGTTTAAATAAAAAAAAAGAAAATTTTTTAATTAAATTCTAAAATTTAATCTTTATACTTTCTACTAAAAATATATTGAACTAACTTTACGACTAAGGTACAATAGTTTTAGTAACGTTTCCGTCCATGCGGGTCGGAGCGTTACACATTCCTTAGCCGGAAAATAAATATGACCATTGTGTGGACCAATATGGGGTTGCGTGGTGTCAAATTTTTGGGTTTTTTCACCCAAAAAATAGTGTTTTGACTTTTTTATGACCTCCTTTAACGTACTCATCATGGGATATCAAATGAAATTGAAACATTGCATTCTTATATCATTTCGAAGCGCGCATGATCTAATTTTTCACTCGTTAATGACGTGCAAAAGGACCAGTTGTAACAAAAGTTACGATGCAGTAAAGTATGTCGTTTTAAACTAGTATTTCGAGAATTTCGATAAGATGTTAACTTTCAAAACTTGTCGATGGTAGTATATTATCCAAATCCACAAATTGCCTACGTCATCTAGAAGCTCGTTTCAAGAATACATTGTAGTCATATTGAATGGTCCAAATAGGTATTGAAAATAATTAAATATGTGTCAAACATAGGCCTTAAAGGAGGAGTCTAACTCGTCCTTTCTTTAAAAAATTCAATTATTTCAATAACATTTATTATTTTTGCAAGATAAATTTTTACTGTAATTTACATCCTTTTTTAAAGAAATCTTACCAAAAATTTGTTGGGGATTGATTAAAAACCGAATGAAAAAGAAGGAATATCGAATGCTCGAAATTATACGTAATATAGTGTTGCTGCACTTTTTTATGATTGTAGAAGAGAAGATATTATATTGTAAATTTTTGTGACTTCGATACTTTTAATGGCTTGAGTTACATGGGTATTTATAGATAAGATTTAACATGTATTTAGCCTAACTCATGAACCAACATTGAATAGATACGTTTCTCCTCCTCTAGTACATTAATGGATAAATGCATATATAATTATAATTCATGAATCTAGATAATAATTGCAAAAAACTTTTAGGATCCTTACGAAATAAATGTAATTTAAATTACTTTCAAATTAAATTTAAATTTCATTTATTCCCTAAATTAAATGTGAATTTTATTTCAACTCATTTACTTCTTACATTCAATTCGATTCATTTGCCGTCAGCTCAAATGGTGAACAAAACTATACACGTAACAAAATTCATCTAATAATATTGATAATGTTGACTTTGTGCAAAGTAGAATGATTATGGTTGATCGCGGTACTTGTAATAAGAACCGGGTCAAGAGCAGGGATCCTCCTTAGCATAGGAATCCCTCGCTCGAAGTTGATTGTTTGAGTTCTTATGTCACATCATAACGAAAAATTGACATCATAAAAATACCTCATCTTGTTCCAACCACCAATCCCATTCACCGGAAAACGCCACTGCCGCCCTAAATTTCTTCACCCATCACTATTAAAAATCATTTAAAATATAATGTACGTAGGGCATTAGCTCAATTTTTGGGTTCATCTTTCAACATGCAGGTACCATAACATGCGTACAAGTAGTTAGCTATGTCAAAATTAAACAACTTAATTTATTTAATGCATTTTTTGTTTTAAATATATGAAACTTCGAACCTCGATAAATTCCTTTTGGGTTAACATTATTTATTGATCTCTAGGGATGGCTCACTGCCTGCCAACGGCTTCCTACTTCTAAATTATAACATGCGATACATAACTTCTACTCAGGGGCATCTTAGGTTGGCTTGACTATTAAGGGACCATTACTCTTCGATTGCTCAGAAGATGAAATTATTTTATGTATTTCTTTTACTAAAATAAGAATTCTTTCTAATCTCTTCAATTATTGAAAGAAAACAATGGATTAAACATGAAACATTTTGCATAATGAAATTTATATTAAACTTGTGGACTTGTTGTAAATAATGCATATCGAGATCAAATTTATTCAAATGTATTAATCAACAAAATGAAGCTTACATTAAATATATGCAATCTAATACTTTATTTTTAATTGAGCCATGAAAATGATCACTAAGTGTGAATTGGAAATGTATGGGACTGAAACTTCTTTAATCACTCAAGGGATTCCTCCACCTCCCATTCCACCACCAAATCCAAATCCACTCCCAGATCCTCCACCCAATCCGCCTCCACCGCCGCCTCCACCACCAAAACCTCCTCCTCCTCCTTGAGCGTCACCTCCAAGCCCACCCCCAAATCCTTCTCCGAAACCAGAACCTCCCCCTAGTCCTCCACCTCCACCTCCACCACCACCACCACCACCACCACCTCCTCCTAAATTCCAGTGATCAAAGAAGACTTTTTTATCATCGACAGAATCATCTGAGTCAACTAGCTTTCTCGCAGTGATTGTGCAAATAAGAACCCCAAGAAGAACCAAGAGAACAAATTTGGAAGTCATCTCAATTTGTAAGTAAAAGATAGATTTTTGATTGATGAGAATTCAGGACACAGAAAAGGAATTATATAGCTTGAATATCAGTTATTTGGATTGAAGTTTATTCTAGAATTAATGTGTGAATTAATGGGGGTCTCATTAACTTGGCGGTTACTAAGTACGTACTAATGATTTAATTTAATTTTTATAGTTATTAATTAGTGTAATAGTAGATTAATTAGGCAGTAATAGATGTTCATATTCCTTAGTGGTTTGTACACGTTTCAGATCTTTCCAGGCGTTTGGCTATTTATGAAGATCACTGTAACTCATATATTATAGTGCTATTTTTATTAAGTTACCCAAACATTTATTTTCCTGTTTCCTTCCATTGTTGGTCATGCATCCCTATTTTTTTCCAAATAATATATAAAGAGAGATGATGGTAAATGTTGTTTGACAATTTAAGTAATCCCGGCTCAAGTATCAGAAAGATTTTAAAAGAAAATGCAAGAAATGAGATTTTACTTGATGGGCATCCTTGGGCACGAAAATCAGCAAATATATATTTGTAACGCATGGACTGCTGCGAAAATCGATCCCATTCGTAAATATTTGCTGGTATTTGTGGCTGTTGCATATGTAAAAAGTTCGACCACAATCAAAGTAATACACATTGTACAATAAAAGTAAATATATACCCAGCCCACTAGAAGAAAATCTATAAAGGCAGCAACTGAACTGGTTGACCTCGTTTTCGGTTGGGGCCATATAGACAACAAATACCGGACCCATCCACACACACGTAAATCTAGTCCAACACACTAAGACACGCAAGCGGTTTGGAACGGTCTGAGAAAGGGTGTGGAAGCGGCTCAAAGGAGCGGGATGGCAAAGTTCGGAATCCGGTGAGACATTTGTAGCACAATTGTGTAATAATTACTAATCGCGTTTGTTGATTATGTATGTAATCTTGATGTATTGCAAGAGAGTAAATGTAATGTATCGTTCATATTTGTTCTAGTATTGAATCTTGCATTCAAAGTTGCATTAGCCTTACAATGGTAGCATGAGAGAGTATTTATCGTAATACAAAGTGAATTGTGGCCCTCGGATGGGAGTATACGTGGCATCATATCCTTGATTCATATGTCTAATCCTAGGCATCATTTTTGGCTTGATAGCCCACTTTACATTTACTAATTGGCAAAGCCACCACTTTGTTTGATAAGACTTATATTTAAAGTCTATGATAGACGTCTCATCAATCATTCAAAGAAGATATTTGTGTAGAAACGGATCTCTTGGAAGAAATGATAGTGAAGACGCCGGAAATCTCAGCTTCGACGCAGGGCCTCAGACTAAACCACTTCGGCCAATGCTCTTTGGACCTCATAATGCTACGCTTCAATTCAAGTGTCAAGTCTGATTGCCTTCCAAGGGCTTCAAGGCCTCGGCTGCCATGCTACGTCTTTCGGTTTAAGTGAGCGAAGGGTTACAGTGGGCCGGTCACGTGGAACCATGTGTGACGAGGCGTAACAGAACAATTATTTATGCAAAAACAAAAACAGCAAAGAGCACACTCCTTCACTCATGAAAAATCAGTATCACATTCCCATACTCGGGCACTAGCTCAGAGTTCTTGGATCAAGTGTGTGCCCTACAATGTACTTGAGCAATTTGGTGGGTAATGGAACAAATAATTCACGAGGTGAAGACCCAATTTCGCCCATGTTTGACGGCATTATCGGGGAAATATATATATATATACATATATATATATATATATATATATATTGGTGGGTAGTGGAACAAATAATTCACGAGGTGAAGACCCAATTTCGCCCATGTTTGATGGCATTATCGGGGAAATATATATATATTGTGCGAATATTTTACGTACAAAATATTTTATTGTGTGAATATGTAGTAGAAAATGAGTATGAGAATTAAAGAGTTTTATTTTAAGGGAGACAACGGGGGCTTAGATTATACATTTTGATTTTCTTCGTCTTCTTCGACATAGCAGAAGAGATTTGGGGTTCGGAGCAACAGAAAGAAGGATTGAAGATGCAGTGTTACTGAAATTCTTTTAGAGAAGTGTTTTTATAAGAGCCGAACTATATATCGTACTTGGCCTAATTAACCTTTAAAATCTTTTGGATATTATAAATCGTCCAAACTAGTCACGGGTCAATTAATTTCGGCGGTTGAATTGATCTATTATATAGCTGGGATTTTCTCGGTTTACAATTACTTTAGTTTCAAGCACTATTTGGACCGATTTTATAGTCGATTTCTAGTTTTCCTTGTCGAAATAGCAAGTCCAATCCCGTTTCGCCAACATTGATTTTCATTTCCTATGTGAGTTTTCAAATTTGCTTGATCCAAACTCACCAAGACAACTATTTTGTGGTGTGTCAGCTATCTCATAAGCAACATCAAAAGCAATATTTTAGGATAGTCTTCTCACAACATGTTCAACCTCCAATTCTTCTTCAATAATTGGTATAATGTTTTATTCTCCTCCACCCCCAAATTATATTTTTAAACCTCCTTGATCAGGTAGTAAAATTCTTGAAAAAAAAAAATAAATTTTGAAGTATTTTAATTCCAACTAAATGGTAAAACAAGAAAAATTGTCAACCAACCCACGTCAAACGAAGCCGTTGGTTTTTGTCCACGTCAACCGATTTTGGTTTTAAGTCCAATTATTTTAAATAGTTAAAATAGTTTGATTTCGACTTCAATAGCGAAAAAAATACTTGAAATAAAACTGAATTAGTCACTCGATAAAAAAAAAAATGCTTTTTGTACAACTTAATTTATAGTCGGCATCTATTGGCTCTTTAGGGACGTATAATAATTTCGGTAATATTTCCTTTTCTATTTCGCAGGGAACAAATTTGAAACTTTTATTATTTCTTTCCTTTAATATTATAATGATAACAATAAATTATAATTGTAAACTTTATGTTAATAATGTTTCAATTTAGGTGTTGTCAAATATCAAGCATATGGTATTGAATCAAATCTCATGAGATGCATCCTTTTTTCATGAAGATTTTCTATTCTTAGCTAATTTCAACAAGGATATGAGTTTGGACCTGGGACGAGGCACAAGAGGCGACCATCTCATTTTTGTTTTTTGAAAAGTAACAAGAAGATAAAAATGATAATTTGATGACAACCAAGTAGTAATGGTGAAGTGGTAAAGGTTTCGTATTCTAAACATCCTTTTGCTTGAGATACACAAGATAAAATTTGTACAAAATACTAAACATCTAACACAAACTTTCACACCAAATTATTTTCATTTTTTCAATTTCAAAATTTGAAAGCAAAATCTTTACTTTTTACACCAAATCTCGTCAAAATTCGGTGGAGTCTTGAGACGACTAATTTTCAAAGAAAGTTGTGCAGAATATTTGAAAAAGACGACTATGCACATCATGACAATATGTATTTGAAAAAGATGACTATGCACATCATGACTAGCATCTAACTCTTTATTTTTCCAAATTTTCTTCTGAAAACATAGGATTTTAAGGTTGTCTGTCCTTCGTTTATTTATATATTTTAGCTTTTCTGCTTGATGCCAGCAAACTTTATTGGGATATTTGACTGGAGTTCATCAATAGCCAGTGAAAATTACTCAAGTGGCTATGAATTTTGGGAACTTAGTTCATTGTCCTCGGATTGTAGACATCCAAACTTTGCAATTTTGGATGATATTAGATTAATACAAAAAATGGGATTCAATAATTTTATGGTTGCATTGTACAGGATAAGACTTGAACATTGTGTTTTGACTAGTTTAAATACAGTTGGTTATATTGTAATCATATTTTTTATTTTCTTTGACATTTTAATGGTATTAAAGATTTTCTTATGTTGTTGGTTGTCATATTTATGTATCTAACATTTTTCTTTTTTTTTTTTTGGGTATTCTTATATATCTTAATCTTCCATGAAAGAAACAAATAAAAATTTTCTACAGAAGGAAAAACCTGTTTGGCCAACGGCCGCACCTCCAATAGGGGGCGCCCTATTGTTTGGCTTGAATTTAACCCTGGCCAAATAGCACTGTTGTCTACACATTACACAATGTCAAACCTAGCCCTTGTTTGAGCTCCATTCTTTTGAAAAAATTTATTTTTCAATAGTGTTTTGACATCATTTCAACCACACATTCTTCAATAAAATAATATTATACGCAAATATAAAACTTTTTTTTATTTTTTAACCACACATTTTCCATCAATACACAATTCAAAAATTCATTCTTCCCAAAAAAATGGGGCTCAAATAAGGGCTTAATGTACAAATCCTATTAAGTTTGACATTTCTTATTACGTACTTCTAACTCATCTTTTGAGTATGATAGCATATTTGTACTTTCATTAACATCAACTCTAGGTTTGAGTTTTGACTCTCCCATGATTCTTCTTGTTGAATCACTCGGTAAAAAAAAAACTTAAATTGTTAGAGAAAAAATAAATTTATTCAATTTCATTAAACCTAATTGAAAATCCCATCTTCTTATTCTAGCATCTGTTCTTCAAAATCCCTAAAATCCATGGCCTTGACCCCAAAACGTGTTGGGAATTTACTTAAACATGCACAGCGGAATTTAACAAATTTCAATTCTCATTCAGGATTCAGCTTTGTATTTAGATAAAAAATGTGATAAGAAATATATATTTTCTTATAATTTGCAAACTCCTTCGCGTTATTCCTTTCAAGCAGCTTGAATCTACCTCCCACAACTGTCCAATTGTCCAGCCTCCAATGAAATCCACACAGAGAATAAATTGCAACTGCTAGGATTTCTCTCTTGTGCCAGCAAGAATAATGAAAACCCTTATGGACTTCAAACCCTAGCTATGTATATATATAAACCTAAACGGACCCGGCCCGGTTCGGTCCAATATTTAATTAATCTAATTAATTAAACCCGGTTCGTGAATTAATTAATCCAATTAATTAATCCAATTAATTAATTCGGGAATATAAATAAAAAAATTCAATTAATTAATTTATCCAACGATTGTTAAATTAATCAATTAACAATTTGCAGTCTTCCAATTCTCTTTTGTGTGCGACCCATTAGGTTCCCGATCATGATGCCTAACGTCGTGAAATATTATTTTGATCTAATCAAAATTGATAAATTAATACACCCTTTTAATTTATCGTCAATTTACACTCGCCGTCCCTGATTGACATCTAGCAATGTGTCAGGGCAATACATGTGACGGAAAATATCACGTGGTATGACAAAACCAATTCGTTCGTTTACCGTGAAACTATTATCCCTTCGTCAATACGATCCGATCAATTACGAGATATGGAATTGTGTCAATCTCGATCATTGATCATATCTTTCACTCCACTATTAAGTCAATATAAATCGAAAACTCCTTTTCGACTTATGAGTACACCTTGACCAAGGATTTTATCATCAACTTAATTGAATGAAATGCAAATCATAATCTCCTACTATCTAAAAGTGACGAATCCTTTATTGATCAATCACAACCTTCATACGGTTCTTGACGTACCCGAACGATGTCGTATTAACGACCCCTTTCAGAGTAACATCCAAGACCGCCAAAGTATGACTGTCCTCATATAAGGTACCATGACGACCTCAAGTCAAAGGACCAATTCCACTACCGAACGTTAGAGATTAGCCACTGACACTCAAATAATTATCCATGTTGAATCTCTAGGTAGGTCTCCAATGTTTTGTTCTATAACAAAAATCCACGTGTTCATTTAAGTGTCACCACACTTTA